>NC_136067.1:370095450-370485450 GCF_964261635.1 Lissotriton helveticus
GAAAAACTCAAGGAAAAAGAATGGGAGGTGGGAGAGAAAAAGATCGATTGGGCAGTTCTAGAAGCTGAAGATAAGGCACGAGTACCAGGTACCGGTCTTGGAGCGAAATGTAAAGAATTACCAGAATTATTAATACAAGTTTTACCCAGATTATTGACAACTAGAAAAGAAGACTGGGATGCAATCTCAGCCTGTAAACAGAAACAAGATGAAGACATTAGTGATTTTTATTCTAGATTTGAGAAATGTTTTAGCATCAACAGTGGCCTCAAGACAAGTAGTGAGTCATACCCTCATCTTTTTGTTACTAAATTAGTCGAGAATTCAAGTCCACCAATTAAAAATCGAGTTTTGAAAGTCGAAAGTACCTGGCAAGCTAATACCCCGTCCCAGATGTTACAGATGCTCCAATACCACCAGAATAGAATCAGGGAAGAGCAAGAACACGAGAGAAAACGTATGAAAGACACGAAAATGAAAGTACTAGTTGCACAATCTGTTCCTCAAGACAGTCAGAAGAGGGGTCCAAATCAAGCCAGTCATCCTGCAGCTCCCGTTAAAGGGAACTGCAATTATTGTAAACAGCCAGGTCATTTTATAAACGAGTGTGCAGTTCTGAAACATAACATAGCTACCGGTAAGACTAAAGAAAGACCACGTCCGCCTAGACAAGAACAAGTTTCACAGACTCCTCAGCCACAGAATGCACCACAGACAGTTACAGCACCGCAGCCCATCGCTGCAACACAGCATGTTACACAGCAGATGTACCAGTATGCACAGTCTGAGTATCCAGAGTACCAGCAGTATTCATGAAACAGCCTAGAGAGGGAGGTAGGCTTGCCTCTCATCGAGATACCTGTAGATCAAGAAGGTCCCTATGTTCACAGTCAAGTACTAGGGAAAGATAGAAAGTTTTTGATTGATACAGGGGCAAGTAGGACCACAATTAGTCACGCCGAAGTTCCAGGGGCTCCGCTCTCAGGCTCAAGAAATGTTTCCCTTGGATTTTCAGGAAAACCTATCGTAAATGAAATATCAAAGCCAGTTACTCTAGAAGTAGGTCCATTGTCCCGTACTACTGATCTGTTACTTACTAAGTCATGTCCAGAAAACCTATTAGGCATTAAAACACTGAAAGAATTAGGTGCAGTTATATGTTGTTCCCCAGAGGGAATACGTCTGTTCCTACGTGACTTCAAGGGTCACTATGTATTACGAGATTTTGATCCCAGATTGTCTAATGTTCCGCAGCATTTATGGGCGCAAGGTCCAACTGATGTAGGTTACATGCAAATCACACCCCATCGTGTGACTCTCAAGCCAGGTGTAGTGTTACCACGAATCAGACAGTACAGATTGCCACCTGAGGCTGTAGCAGCCTTATCCAAAATTATTGACGAGCTCATCGCTCAAGGAGTAGTTGTAGAAACTGACTCCAATGTATGCAATTCTCCGATCATTCCAGTCATGAAACGTACTGATCCAAATGCACCCCCAGTATATCGATTAGTGATTGACCTACGAGAACTTAATAAATGTATTATTCCCCAGTATCCAGTTGTCCCAGATATCTCTTCCCTATTGACAGCCATTGATTCCGAAGCCTCATTTTTCACTGTCATAGACCTCAAGAACGCATTTTTCAGTGTCCCCATTCATCCAGACAGCCAGTTTCTTTTCGGATTCTGTTTAAATGGAAGAAGCTATATGTTCACACGAGCTCCTCAAGGTTTCACAGAAAGTCCTAGTATTTACAGTCAAGCACTCAAGAGACAACTAGACAACATTCACATGCCAACTGACACTGCCCTGCTCCAGTATGTCGATGATCTACTGATCACAGCCCGTTCTGAACGTGCTTGCGAGCGAGCATCCCTTACAGTCTTGTATTTCCTAGCCGAGATGGGGCACAAGGTGTCCCCTTCTAAGCTTCAATTCTGTGTCCAGCAAGTGGTCTACTTGGGACACTTACTGTCCAAGAGGGGTAGGCAGTTGACACCAGACCGTATCCAGTTAATAGCGAGTCTTCCTCAGCCCAAGACCCAGAAGGAGGTACGTGCTTTTATCGGCCTCACTTCTTATTGCCGACAATGGATTCCTCAGTATGCATTTCTAGCCAAACCACTGATACAGTTAACGACACAGGAGGCAGCCGCACCGACTGTCCTCCCTTGGACATCTGAACATACACTCAGTTTCAATGAGTTAAAGAAAGCCCTATGTCAAGCTCCAGTTCTAGCTACACCAAACTACAGTAAGCCTTTTACACTTTTCGTCACTGAACGTGAAGGTACAGCATTATCTGTTCTCACACAAGATCAAGCAGGACAATACAAGCCATGTGCTTATTTTTCGAGCACATTAGATCCTGTAGCCCAGGCTCTGCCTGCGTGCCTCAAGTCAGTTGCAGCCACAGCACTAGCTATCAGACAAAGTGATTCCATAGTATTAGGACATTCTTTGACAGTACAAGTTCCACATTCCGTGGAAGTTCTTTTAAACCGAACACAGACTCAGCATTTGACAATTGCACGTTTAACAGGTTATGAATTGACACTGTTCCAGCCACACATAGAAATCAGACGCTGCAACGTTTTAAATCCTGCTACATTGTTACCATCAGTTACTTTAAGTCCGGACACACATGACTGTGTGGAAGTAGTTAACATTACGACAAAGCCCAGACAAGATCTGACAGATATTCCGTTACCAGATCCCGACCTGACACTTTATGTGGATGGTTCATATATGAGAACAAGTACAGGAGAACTAGTCGCCGCATATGCAGTGACTACCGACACCGAAGTTATTGAGACACACCGTATTGACACCCTGTCCGCTCAAGCAGCAGAGCTAGTTGCTCTGACACAAGCCTGCATACACGCTAAGAACCGGAAAGTTAATGTTTACACAGATTCACGCTACGCATTCGGAGTTGTACACGACTTTGGAGTGCTCTGGCAGGAGAGAGGTTTCATGACTTCTCATGGAACCAAGATTCAGCATGGTCTCCTTATTCAAGCTCTGTTAGATGCCATACATTTACCGACATCCATTGCTATCATGAAGTGCAAAGCACATACGAAAGTTACTGACATTATTTCCCAGGGTAACGATCTAGCAGATCGCACAGCCAAGCTTACAGCACAGACTCCAGACATTCCAGTTAACATGACACACACTCCAGATCCGACTACATGCATGACAGTTAAGGACCCTACACAAGATGTCATAGATATCCAGTTACATGCTACTCCTGAAGAAATCAAGAAATGGTCCGAACAAGGAGGGGTCCAGACAGTTCAAGGATGGTTAACGAAGGGTAGAGCCACATGGTTTCTCCCCGACTCTATGGTTCAAGTCATTATCAATACCGCACATAGTCCAGCACATTTAGGAGAAAAAGCTATGTTAGACAGTATCCAGAACATTTGGTTCAACAAGCATTTACGAGCTGCAGCCAAGCAGAAAGTCCGTACCTGTATGATATGTTGTCAGTTTAATCCAGGTAAAAGTGTCCCGGTGGAACAAGGTGGATTCCAGCCTCCTGACCACCCTTTTGAAGTCCTCCAGATGGATTATATTCAGATGGAGCGATGTCGAGGTTTCAAGTATGTCCTTGTAGTTGTATGCGCTTTGTCCAGGTGGACAGAAGCATATCCAGTCCCAGATTACACAGCTGCGACCACTGCCAAGCAGTTGGTTCGTGAGTTCTTCCCCCGTTATGGACTCCCTAGGGTCGTATATTCTGATAACGGCCAGCCATTCTCATCAGAGTTAATGAAACACGTTTCCCTATTGTTAGGATACCAGTGGAAGTTCCATTGTGTACGCCATCCTGAAGCAGCCGGTCTCGTAGAGAGACATAACCAGACCCTGAAAATTCGCATCGCAAAAATTTGTAAAGAGAAAGGTGTGGACTGGCTAGTAGCTCTGCCAGTTGCCTTGTTCTATATGCGCATGGTCGCACATTCCAGATCAGGTCTGTCCCCGTATGAGGTCGTTTTCGGCCGCCCCCCTAACATGTGGGGTACTCCTAGACCCCGAAGTATTACCGATGTTTCAAGTAATATGCTGACAGATTACCTAGCTTCCTTGATGTCTGCCCTCAACTCTTGTCGTTCACAGGTTGCCGCCGCATTTCCAGACAATACCGAGGTGGCACCGCATGAAATCGTTCCAGGATCCATGGTCCTTGTCCGGAATTTTGACCGCTCAAGTCCGCTGGAGCCACGCTGGAAGGAGCCCCGACAGGTCCTCCTCGCCACCCGTACAGCCGTGAAGTTGGAGGGTCGCAAAGGCTGGGTGCACCTTTCACATATAAAGAAGTTTTATGGACTGAAACCCGTCTCAAAGAACATTTCCCAGGATTTGAAGGATTGCCAAAATATTGTTCTCAAGGACTGTCCCGCAAAAGACATTGCTACAAACCCTCCCCTGTTAGAGAAAACTCCGCAGCAGGAGTATAAGTTGAAACTCCGGTCTAGTAAAATAAGTCAGCCAGTTTGATTGTCTAAGTCCTCCCCTAGGTGAAACGGTTAGACTGTTTCTGACATGTATAAAATAGACCCCCATAGTGAGAGAGTTAGTCAAAACTCAATCCGATGTATTGTTTTTCTATGTTTCATATTATTTCTCAGCATTATGATTTCCTGCACCAGTTATGCGTTCTACCTGTATTTCCCAGTTTCTCATGTAAATACGTCTTCTAATGCTACAGTAGAACACACGTTTAGTGATCTGCCTCCTCATGAACTCTCTTACCGCCTCGCTATGCGAAATAATTCTTTTATCCGCATGCTACATTATTCACACCAGACCAGCAATGCCACTAATTGTTGGGTGTGTGGTCGACTCCCCCCTTTCCAGACGCCGAAGGGAGTTCTGCCACTCTTTCCTTATCCATTTTCACATAATGGTTCGTGTGGAGCATGGTCCACGTTAACGTCATCCTCAACAGATATGTCTTTTCTTAACAGTACATGTTTTCCAGACAAGCAAGGTCTCCCCCACAGAATCGGGTTAGATCTAGAAAATGAAGTTTACAATTTAGGTAATTATTCTTCGAATTTCATGGTCCTGAATGTTCAGTCTGATTCCACTCCAGATTTACCTGCAATTTCAGTACTACCAGTCAAAGGCGAATTATGTGTCCGAAATAATGGTTCCGTACACGTAGGACATAGTGATTGTACTACTATTGTCAAGTGTAGTGACAGTGGGAAATCTATCTTCAAAGCTTCACGTCATTCTTATTTTATTTGTGGTCAAACTGCATATGTTCGTCTGCCCCTCGATTGGGAGGGAACCTGTTACATTGCCTTCCTACTGCCACCAGTTTTCCTAGCCCCATCTGATTATCATAGAAACACACATCTAGTACACATTAGACATAGAAGGAAGTCCCCAATTGTCGATTATACTGAAACTGCTCTAGAACAGTATACAGATTTCAATAGAGGTTTCTTTTTCTTTATAGGACCTATCCAGAATAGTAAACTAATCCGTAGGTTAACCAGAACCCTTGAAGCTGTAGTAAATGAGACTGCCTCTGCTCTAGGTAACTTAACCGAAGAGCAATCTGCTATGAGATTTGTCGTTTTACAGAATCGTCTCGTCCTTGACGTCATATTGGCCGATAGGGGCGGGGCCTGGAGAGTCATCGGATCTAGTTGCTGCATTTTCATTCCAAATAACGCGCCGTCTGTTTATTCAGCTATAACCAGACTCCATAAAATTGCCCATCTGTTACACCAAGATCCAGGCACCTGGACATGGTCCGGTTGGTTCTGGAATATAATTTCCGCCTGGGGATGGAAAGTCTTGTCCTTTCTAGGTATTGCAGTAGCGATTATATTCAGCTGCTGCCTCTGTATACAATGTGGCCCTGCGATTTGCGGCATTTGTGCTACCTCTTGTATTCCCAGTCCCAAGCCCCGTTCTAAATCCCGTTCAAAAAGAATTCGAGACGAGCAAATGATACTGTATGAAATGATAGATGGTATCATGAATATTGATGTTTCCTGAAGGAAACGTAGTGACAAGGAGGGAATGTGGAAAAGTAAATTTTGCCATGTTCTGTGTCCCTACGCGTTCTCCATCATATGTTATATGTGCATGATTAATATGCATATGTTATTCCCCATGTTTGATTAAAGACGCAATTACAGTTGTGTCCACCTCTAGTATGGCAGTTTCCAGTTCTCGTGAATACTACGAATATCAGGCCTATGTAAAGCTACGTTGCCACGTTTCTCAGTGTGCACGTTATTCCATTGTAAAGTCCCCGTTTCTAGGCCTCAAAAGGGCCCGGACACCAGATTCAGCTCCTGTCTCCTGTCTCCTGAAGCCCTCGCTGAGGAGCGACACGGCCCCCACCTGTATCCTCGACCCTTCACTTACTTCCTGCCTCGCAGTGCCCGGTTCAGCTTGGCCCTGCCTCTGAGTCTGCCAAGAGTATGTTATGATTCCAGATTATCAGTTCAGTCCTCTTCCTCTGCATTCCTAAAGCTACTGAACTGCATCAATAGTTTCCGTCATTGTCTAGCCTTTACGGCCCCATGTTAGAGAAATACTGTATTAATGGTCATTTAATATTCTTCATCACGCACTACATGTAGAATAATGCATGGTCCAGTCTTAGTGTCTGTTAGCCTTTCCCCTCCTGACTTCTAGTTTATATCAACATGTTCCCTAAACATCAGATACTAGATACTGTTTAGGTACATGTCGCCCTGACTCTCCAGACTTCAGTCTCTGCTCCTAGCACAGAGTTCGAAGCCCCCAGCTTCTCCTAGTGATACGTCATTGCCAGTTTGCGCGCACCATCAGGTTAGAGGTCCCGGCTCCTCAGGTAGCCCCCTCCATGGTTTCCGCCCCATTCATGACATATTCTGTTACGTTTGCATCACATGTCTATGTATACGCCCTGTTACACCTCTTTTCACCCTTATCTTTCGCGACTGCTACGCGTCACGCCTATTGCTCCACCCACCGCTACGCCTATTGCAATGTAATGCTATGTGTTTGCGTTATGTATATATGCTCATGTACTGTTATTAAAAGTTACGCCGTCATTCCCGATCCTGTCCCCGGCAGCGCTGCCATCCTATTCCTGTGCAGGTGGTCCTGTTCCTGTCCTTATGCTGTATTAAACCTGCAAAACTCCTACTACCTCGAATCTTGACTCTTATTTATTGAGCTATCTGTTATTCATTTATTCATTCAAAAATAGGGTATTATTTATTTATTTACCACAACTGTGTGGCAGTGACACCTCAGGGGGAGGAGGAGGAATGTCTGCCGCACTGTGTGGCACTTACACTTCAGGGGACGGAGATGTGGATGTGGTGGTAGCAGCAGCATGCATCTTTGACAGGCCTTGTGGCAGCAATGCCATGAGGATGGTTTTGAGGTCATTGTGGAACCCAGCTACCTCTCGTTGGTGTGAAGCCATGGCAGCCGCTCTCTCCGCATTGGCCCGCTCCATGTTCTCCATGAGCCTCTGCATGAGTCCCAACTCCCGGACGAGCTCGCTGGAGCCACCCTGACTAGACAGTAATTCTTGTCACACAATCAGAACTCTGGCATTGTCCGCCATGGCTCGTTGGAGGTCATGGAGCGGACTGTCGGTGTCCGTTAGGGACTGTGAGTGGTCCCTGATGGGACTTAGACACCCACATATGGCATCTAGTTTGTCTGCCATGCGGTCGAAGCCCACCCGCACCTGTTCAGCCAGCTGCTCCTGGCATCCTAACACATGGCGTTGGAAGGCCATGTGTTCTGGGAGGCCGCCGTGGTGGTGGGTGATGCCTGCTGTGTGGTCTGTGCAGGGGGTGGGTTCTCCTGGTTGCAGCTGGGCTGCCCTGCTCCTGGAGATAGGCTGCTGAGACTGTCAATGAACTCTCGGACGGTGTCGAAGTCAAAGGTGTCATGGTCCTCTTTGTCATCAGAGATGAGAGGTTGTGGCGGCTCTGCAGGGGGTGGTGATTGTCCCTCTGCAATGTGAAGGGGAGATGCAGTTTAACAATATGTCCACATGTGTGTTGTCGCTTTGTACATGTTTACATACAGACTGCATGACTGTGTATATCGTGGCTGTTTCGGAGGGGCTGCCCATTTGCCGCGGGACAGCGGACATTTAGACAACATCACGGCTGTGTGTTTGGACCTGTACATTATCAATTCATATTTAGCTGCAATGCCACTTGTGATTGGTCAGTGTCTACACCCAGTCGGCACCACTTGTGTCCTCTGTTCTGGGGTGAAAGTGTTGCGGGTTGTGCCACTTCGTTGTCAATGTTGATGTGCTCTACATGTGATGTGTGTGCCTCATTTTGGGGCAGTCACCACTGCAGCTCTGCTTTGGCTGCCCCTTATCAATTACATGCGGTGTGCCTATGACTTCTGTGCTTATACAGTGCTGAGATGTTGCATACTTGGGCACATTGGTCTCTTGGTAGGAGTTGGGGGCTGGGGGATGGTTTGTCCGCCGATTTGCTCAGCTCAATTGTGCATGTGTGCCCATCTCCCCCGTCCCCCTGATAGAGCACGCAGGTCACCCGACTATAAATTTACCATACCCACCTGGGCCCATAATCATTTACATATTTACTTAATCAGGCAACCTTCGCTCTGCTACCAGATATTTTATTCTACTAGGTCATATACCTTTGACTTACCAATTCTTGTCACTGGTACCTGTAACCTATTGGATCAGGGAGTTAGTTTTAAAGTAGGTAGCCAATAACATATGCACTCATATAATAACCACAGACTCAAGTAAGTTTTAAAACCTTATCTAAATCTCATCATAAATCATGATCCAAAGATTGAAAGCAATAAGACTATCAATAACCAAAATCAGAAACAGTGTATAACTATGCAAAAGATATATTATGCCAATCATTTAACAATTTAAAGGGAAGATAAGAACAAGGAACATGCTACTTAATAAGACAATTTTCACAATTTGACTAAGGGTGGGTAAAGAAAAGGAACATACTAAATAACACAGTTTAAGCAATTATCAAAGGGTAGGTAAAAAGAGGGCACATAATATGCAACTACGAAAACAATTTGAGCATATAACTATAGGGAAGGTAAGAAATGGAACACATTATTAAATCGAATCACCAAGCTTAATCACTTTAAAGGGAGGGTGAAGAAAGGGAAACATTTATGCAATCATGAAAAAATGTTTTAGCAACTATAAGGAGGGTAAGAAAAAGGAACACGCTATTACATCAACAGAAACCCGAATGTATTATTTACCAAGGGAAGGGTAAGAAAAAGGAACATATGCAGTCAAAGCTTTAGCAAATTAGGGGGGGTAAAGACAAGGTTTGCAAATTATAATGACAATTACCCACACAGATTTATATTTACCTAGAATGGTGTGAAGACCAACCCTGGCCACGGGTCAGTTAAAGACAAAAACCCCAAAGGTTGCAGTTGCCAGTAGGCTAGCAAGTGCAGTTTGGAAATCAGGACAGGATAAACCAGATTTGGATCAGGACAGGACCACCAAAGGTTAAGACCAGCACCCACAGTTCAGTTGCAACGCCTGCGCTACTCCCTCTCTGCAAGGAATCAGCCAAAACCCCGATTGGGTTACAGCATATACCAACAAAGTGCTTCGCCAGCACTTCAGCTTCCCAAAACCCCGATTGGGTCAGCAAATCTTCTGACAGAGTGCTTCACAGCACCACTGCTCTTAATCACCTATTGAGTGCGTTGGGTCAGTGACAGGTCAGCTATTCGGGCAAGTCGGACAAATTAACTAGCTAAGCCTACTCTAGTTATACCATTTTCCAGGGCAGTGTACCACCCCCCAATGTTGCAAGTGTAAGGATCCCCAATTTCGATTGGACAACAGAGGAGGAGAGGTCATAACACCACCCCAAATTCTGTTACTTCAGTGTTGAATATTAATTTTTCGTTCCCGCCCCATCAATTTACTTTCACATGACATCTGCATTTCACCTAACAATGGTTGTTTTATTGACAAATCCATTGTATACAGTTTAGCTTCTTCTAGCAGGGTCAGAAGTCATCTTCCCAGGCGCATGTTGGCTGTGACTGTCTTTTGGCTCAAATTCAATGACAACGAGTTCAGTTCTTGGCCAGGCTGGGTCATGCGCAAAAGAACTTTCAAAATGGAGTACTAGCACCTCCCAGGCCCAAATATTGCGATACATGAAAAGTAAAATGAAACAGTTTTAGAACACAGAATAAATGAATACACTGTATACCATGTATTTCTACTCTATACCCATTATCTTAATTTTAACTATAGCATTAGGATTAGGCAGAACAAACAGCTTAGCAAAAGCAGCAGTGCAAACTTCTCGCATGTGAGAACATAGAGCAGCCATATTAATACTAGTGCGCAGAAGCGACAAATTCCCTCCAAAGCTGAGAGTACGTCATGCCACGTGAGTATGACAGACGCATGCGCAGTAGAAACCCTCGCGTAGCAGCGGCCATTTTATATGCAAGCGTATTATGATTAGTAAAACACATAAGCAAGCTTCTCTCGGACACCCGATGTTGATGTAAAAGATGCAAAATAATAAGACAAACATGTTGGTTAATTCATTATCGTTATTCGAGGTTCATGAGTGCAAGCAAGTCGCTTCACATGCGAATCCTTGCTCCATCACCCCCAGTCCCTGGTCGACACTCACCCTGGTGCTGTTGTCTCCAGTCTGTTGAGCAGTGTTAGTTCCCCGACCCCAGCCACCATCTCCCCACTGATGACTGTGGACACCCTTTCCTCATGTCGTCCAGCTCCTACTGTGGCGCATTGCTGCCTTGTGGTTGTTTGCGAGTTTCTGCTTGTTTTTTTGCTTGACATCATTCCAGCGCCTCTTGACCTCATCCATTGTCCTCTTAGCACTTCCACTGCATTCACCTTGTCCACGATGGCCTGCCATAGTCCATTTTTGGTTGCCAATGACACAGTGGAGGTGACGAACAGTTGTTGATTGTGTTCGACCACCTCCGTTATCAGGATCCTGTTTTCCTGCAGACTGAAGCGTTTCTTCCTACTCTTCTTCTCCTTGGCCTTCCTTGACCCCGAGGTCCCAGGCAGGTCCTCCGGGGGGCTTGTGGGGTTCTGGCTCTCCTCCGTACTTGCTCCAGCAACAGCCATGGTTCTTCGCTGCTGTTTGGCATTTATTTGTCTGTTTGTTTTCTACTTTTATGGTGATTGCTCCCACCTGACGCGTGTGAATTGCAGGCCTGTGGCTGGTTTTCGCAGATTTTTGTATCGCGCTTGGCCTCATCGCAGCTTTTTTTGCTTTCGCGTTTTGCATTTTTGCGGCGTGGCGTGGATTTTAACATGGCCATTTGACGCTTTATCTGGTGACTATTGCATCGTACCACCGTTTTGTGAATACCTGGTTAACACTGCATAAAATTCCCTCGATGGACTGCGATGTTGAGGATAGCGTTAAGATACTTTTGCAATGGTTATCACACGTTCTTGAGAATATACCCCAAGATTTTTTCACACTGAGGGTAAAAATGGAGGAGCTGATACAGATAATTATCGCTATTGCTTGGTAATATGCCCCCTGGTTTCTAAAATTGCCAGTGCTGAGCCTCACAGGTCCCGGCCCACTACAAGCCGTAGATGACTCACACCAGCCCCTGTCCTGGATAGACCTTAAAAGCTCCAAAGGTTGAATCGCGTTGATAATAAGGGAAATTGGACTACTAAGGATAAAAAATTAAGAAGCTCTATGGCCATCTAATCCTTTTTAAATTCAACAAGAGCCCCTTGAAGCCAGTAGATCCTGATAGAGCTCATTAACAGTGGGATTAACGATTCCTTCAAACAATCTAATCTATTTTCCCACGTGATTTGTTTGGATTCTGCACTGGTGTTGTATAATGGTCCACTAAACATTTAAACATGTGTAGCAATTTCAAGGAATAACATGAGCGAAATATGTGAAACATGAACTGTTCAGTAACTGCTTTTTAAAAAGTGCAAGTTCCACGTTTAATGTATGGCTCCCCTCTCATCACCCTCTCATTGTTGACGGTTCTCACATGTTTATGTTTGGAGCACTGAGTTTGCATTGCATTATTGTATCATGATGTTTTCTTTTGAGAAAAAATATATTAACTAAAGTCTGGTGGTGCTGTCTTGTGTGCTAACCTCGTAAAGATAAAGGCATACAAAGATGGAAGAATTTGATGGTGATGTTTTCACTATGAGCAATATGGGGAAATATTAAGTAAATAGCAAAGGCATTTCTCTTGTATACCCTGTGCTTAATAAGCACAAATAAAGCCCGAGGGAGCCAGACAGATGACAGTGTGTCTCACAGTACAGGCAAGTGACTCCAAATGAAAGCAGCCTTAAAAACCATTAAACACAAGGAGAACCACATACCCTCCTACTTTAAGGTATTTACACATGACACCAAAACAAAAACAACTATGTGATATAACATACACAATTTATCTGAATGGTCTTAAAGGCCGGGGTAGATCACACATTTCAGATAGGAACACTGTGAAAGGGGTACAGTTTAACAGCTTTTAGGTAAGAAAGGAATTAAGACTCCCATTTAGTCTTTGACATGTTTTGCGAGACCTGTACTGTACCTATTTATTTATGTAAGGTTCATGCATCTCATTCCCATGCCACCTTTTGGCTATATCCAAAAACAAATAAACAACAGAAGAGTGAAGCCAGGATGTCAAAGGCTAGAGAGGAGAATCACTCATGTTTTAAAAAATAGGGTCCTCACTCACGAACTTAGTTGGTGACATGCTTCATCATTGGACCCACACCAGAGAGGCTGAGTGCCTCTCCGGTGTGCTTCAACTTCTGATTACAGTGGAGCAGGATTTTGTGAGTGTTGAGTGCAAGTGCTGGTGCAGTAAGTGATGTTAAAATAGCCTCTAGTACTCCTTAAATTTTTTTTAATGGTAGGGTAATATGACTAGATTAAAAAAGGGTGTATGGTGGACGTTGCAACTGATTATATTGGTCAGCCACATCCGTATTTTTAGAACATTAGGTCGACATGTTTCAGCCTCTGTATGCCAGTTGCGAGGCTTTCCTCAGGACCGTGGACCATGGCGCTATGCACCCGCTAAGGCGCATCCTAATCTATGGCCCAAATAAGAACCGGACTACTCACGATTCTAAAAACTCGCGCCTTCAGCACTTCTGAATGCTTAACAGATCTGTAAAGCAAAAGTGACAGTGACAAAACATCAACACAGGACATAACACACACGTCAATTTTTTCCTGATGTATGCTTTGAACAAAACAGTGAATCAGTGTGCCCATAAATTGCCTTTGTGTTTGTGACTAACAAGGTTATTCCCGTCAAATTTCTTAGTTAGCCCAATAGGTGCGTGATTTGGCCTAGAATCGCCCATTGTATGAGTTTCCAGGCATGATTACGAATTAACGGCAATTAAACTAGTGTGCAGATACGCTAATTACCTCTCTGGTGGGGGTCCAATGATGAAGCATGTCACCAACTAGGTTAGTGAGTGAGGACCCTTTTTTAAAAACATGAGTGATTCTCCTATCTAGCCTTTGACATCCTGGCTTCACTCTTCTGATGTTTATTTGAATACTCCTGGGGAATAAGAGTAGAGACAAAAAAGTTCCCTCTCTCTCTCTTTGTTTTGATATATATCCAAAAACATACAATCTATCAAGTCACAGTAGTATCACAACATGTTTGCGGTCCTTAAGGAAATCTAGGATGTCAGAATTGAAGTCGCTATCATGTTAGTTTGTGGAAGTTCATGTCTGAAGAGGTATCATTGTATAAGGCACCTAGACCCATATCACAGATAGGGCACGCTGTCCTGGTCTGGCAGCGGTACACCTTTAACGGTGAACACCCTAAATATTGATTCCAAAATATCGACTGCTCAGAATAATGAAAAATATAGAATGGACAGAATATCGAATGATCAAAATATAGTTTGTTAGAATTTCGAAATTAAGGTAAGAAATATTGATTCCCATAATATCGAATTTAAAATATCGTTTTACATAATATCGAGAAAAAAAATAGTGTTATGTATGCTAGTATATGTGTTAAAAAGATATATTATATTTGTAATGTATGTTTAATTTTTTTTTAAATAATAAATGTTTTGTTATTTAATTTTTGCGTAATTTAATTCCGTAGCGGCTTGTGGGTTTATAGGGGAATAGGGTGGGAAGTAATTTAATTATAGTAAGTTAAATATTAGTTTTATGAATTAATAATTATTTGTAATTTAATTTTGCGTTTTAGTTCTGTAGCGGGTTGTGGGTTTATAGGGGAATAGGGTGGGAAGTAATGTAATTGTAATTGAGTAAATATGTATTTTTGTTTGTATATATTGATAATAAATTAATTGTTAATTAATTATCAATTGGTAAATATTTTTTATTGATTGGTATTTCAGTTTTAATTAATTGATTAATTGGTAATTATGTTAATTGTTTTAATTTATTATTTGGAGTGAGTTGTGAGTTATAGGGGAATAGGGTGGGAAGTAATTTAATTGTTTTTAAGTAAATATGTATTTATATGTATTGACAATTAATTAATTGTTAATTAATTATTAATTGTTAATACATTTTTATTAATTGTTTTTATATTATTATATTTTTCGTATTGAAAAGTAATTAGTTGTTAATTAATTATTAATAGGTGATTAATTTTTTATAAATAACATTTATTAGTATTTATAATTAATTAATTGTTAAATATGTTGTAGCTGGTAATTAATTTTAATTAATTTTAAATTGGTATTGATAATTAATTTATTATTATTTAAATCTTATATCATTACTTTCCCTACTGTTGCACTCTCTGGAGTGGGAATAGTAATTTTTACCCTCCCGCTATCCAACGCTTTCCCTACTGTTGCACTCTCTGGAGTGGGAATAGTAATTTTTACCCTCCCGCTATCCAATGCTGTCCCAACTGTTGCACTCTCTGGAGTGGGAATAGTAATTTTTACCCTCCCGCTATCCAACGCTTTCCCTACTGTTGCACTCTCTGGAGTGGGAATAGTAATTTTTACCCTCCCGCCAAAATATCGACTGCTCAGAATAATGAAAAATATAGAATGGACAGAATATCGAATGATCAAAATATAGTTGGTTAGAATATCGAAATTAAGGTAAGAAATATTGATTCTCATAATATCGAATTTAAAATATCGTTTTACATAATATCGAAAAACAAATAGTGTTATGTATGCTAATATATGTGTTAAAAATATATATTATATTTGTAATGTATGTTGAATTTTTTTTTAAATAATAAATGTTTTGTTATTTAATTTTTGCGTAATTTAATTCCGTAGCGGGTTGTGGGTTTATAGGGGAATAGGGTGGGAAGTAATTTAATTATAGTAAATTAAATATTAGTTTTATGAATTAATAATTATTTGTAATTTAATTTTGCGTTTTAGTTCTGTAGCGGGATGTGGGTGTATAGGGGAATAGGGTGGAAAGTAATTTAATTGTAATTGAGTAAATATGTATCTTTGTTTGTATATATGGATAATAAATTAATTGTTAATTAATTATTAATTGGTAAATATTTGTTATTGATTGGTATTTCAGTTTTAATTAATTGATTAATTGGTAATTATGTTAATTGTTTTATTTATTATTTGAAGTGAGTTGTGAGTTATAGGGGAATAGGGTGGGAAGTAATTTAATTGTTTTTAAGTAAATATGTATTTATATGTATTGATAATTAATTGATTGTTAATTAATTATTAATTGGTAATTAATTTGTATTAATTGTTTTTTATATTATTACATTTTTGGTATTGAAAAGTAATTAGTTGTTAATTAATTATTATTAGGTGATTATTTTTTATAAATAACATTTATTAGTATTTATAATTATTTAATTGTTAAATATGTTGTAGCTGGTAATTAATTTTAATTAATTTTAAATTGGTATTGATAATTAATTTATTATTATTTAAATATTATATCATTACTTTCCCTACTGTTGCACTCTCTGGAGTGGGAATAGTAATTTTTACCCTCCTGCTATCCAACGCTTTCCCTACTGTTGCACTCTCTGGAGTGGGAATAGTAATTTTTACCCTCCCGCTATCCAACGCTTTCCCTACTGTTGCACTCTCTTGAGTGGGAATAGTAATTATTTCCCTCCCGCTATCCAACGCTTTCCCTACTGTTGCACTCTATGGAGTGGGAATAGTAATTTTTACCCCTACGCTATCCAACGCTTTCCCTACTGTTGCACTATCTGGAGTGGGAATAGTAATTTTTACACCTACGCTATCCAACGCTTTCCCTACTGTTGCACTCACTGGAGTGGGAATAGTAAATTTTACCCCTACGCTATCCAAATCTTTCCCTACTGTTGCACTCTCTGGAGTGGGAATAGTAATTTTTACCCTTACGCTATCCAACTCTTTCCCTACTGTTGCACTCTCTGGAGTGAGAATAGTAATTTTTACCCCTACGCTATCCAACGCTTTCCCTACTGTTGCACTCACAGGAGTGGGAATAGTAATTTTTACCCCTACGCTATCCAACGCTTTCACTACTGTTGCACACATTATTAATTAATATAAAAATTAGTACTTTAATTATTTTAATTATTATCTATTATTTATTTTTATATTGAAATAATATGTTTATTTATATATATGTAAATATATTTGTGATAATGTTTTAAATATTTTACAATTAAGATTAATAATTATTTTATAATATCATTAAGTAAGTATATTAAAAAATAATAATTTTATATTTAATTTGTTATTTTTACATTTTAAGCTTTTACATTATTTTAACTATGTTTTATTTAATTGTGTTTATTATTTAATTACTTTTATAGTATTTTATATTTATTTACAAAATTCGATATTTTAGTTAACTATATTTTAACTTTCTATATTTTGGAATCGATATTTTAGTACTTTCCTGTTTGTAGATAGACATTCTGTAATTAATTTAAATTAATTTTAAATTGGTATTGATAATTAATTTATTATTATTTAAATATTATATCATTACTTTCCCTACTGTTGCACTCTCTGGAGTTGGAATATTTATTTGTATCCTCCCGCTATCCAACGCTTTCCCTACTGTTGCACTCTCTGGAGTGGGAATAGTAATTTTTACCCTCCCGCTATCCAACGCTTTCCCTACTGTTGCACTCTCTGGAGTGGGAATAGTACTTTTTACCCTCCCGCTATCCAATGCTGTCCCTACTGTTGCACTCTCTGGAGTGGGAATAGTAATTTTTACCCTCCCGCTATCCAACGCTTTCCCTACTGTTGCACTCTCTGGAGTGGGAATAGTAATTTTTACCCCTACGCTATCCAAAGCTTTCCCTACTGTTGCACTCTCTGGAGTGGGAATAGTAATTTTTACCCTCCCGCTATCCAACGCTTTCCCTACTGTTGCACTCTCTGGAGTGGGAATAGTACTTTTTACCCTCCCGCTATCCAATGCTGTCCCTACTGTTGCACTCTCTGGAGTGGGAATAGTAATTTTTACCCTCCCGCTATCCAACGCTTTCCCTACTGTTGCACTCTCTGGAGTGGGAATAGTAATTTTTACCCCTACGCTATCCAAAGCTTTCCCTACTGTTGCACTCTCTGGAGTGGGAATAGTAATTGTTACCCTCCCGCTATCCAACGCTTTCCCTACTGTTGCACTCTCTTGAGTGGGAATAGTATTTTTTTCCCTCCCGCTATCCAACGCTTTCCCTACTGTTGCACTCTATGGAGTGGGAATAGTAATTTTTACCCCTACGCTATCCAACGCTTTCCCTACTGTTGCACTATCTGGAGTGGGAATAGTAATTTTTACACCTACACTATCCAACGCTTTCCCTACTGTTGCACTCACTGGAGTGGGAATAGTAATTTTTACCCCTACGCTATCCAAATCTTTCCCTACTGTTGCACTCACTGGAGTGGGAATAGTAATTTTTACCCCTACGCTATCCAACTCTTTCCCTACTGTTGCACCCTCTGGAGTGAGAATAGTAATTTTTACCCTTACGCTATCCAACGCTTTCACTACTGTTGCACTCACTGGAGTGGGAATAGTAATTTTTACCCCTACGCTATCCAACGCTTTCACTACTGTTGAACTCATTATTAATTAATATAAAAATTATTACTTTAATTATTTTAATTATTATCTATTATTTATTTTTATATTGAAATAATATGTTTATTTATATATATGTAAATATATGTTTGATAATGTTTTAAATATTTTATAATTAAGATTAATATTTATTTTATAATATCATTAAGTAAGTATATTAAAAAATATTAATTTTAAATTTCATTTGTTATTTTTACATTTTGAGCTCTTTTACATTATTTTAACTATGTTTTATTTAATTGTGTTTATTATTTAATTACTTTGATAGTATTTTTTATATATTTACAAAATTCGACATTTTAGTTAACTATATTTTAACTTTCTATATTTTGGAATCGATATTTTAGTACCTTCCTGTTTGTAGATAGACAGTCTATATTCTGTCGATCGATATTTAGCCGTCGATGTTTTGGTAAGTCGATATTTTGCCCCTCGATATTTAGATACTGATCCACCTTTAACTAGGTGTGCCAGGTGCAGACGGGATCAGTGTGCCCTACCACAATAACTGTGCTGCCGCAGGACACCTGCAAAAGTGTGCCTGCCCTCGGGCCAACGTATGGACGGCAATCCAGGCTGTTTTTCAAAGGGGGCAGAGATCCCTGTGCAGGTAGGTGCAGGGGGGGGCAGCATCCATCTGCAGGGGGATTTATGGACGGTCCATGGGACCTCCTACCAAGGGCACATGTTAGTTTGGCTGACTGTCTTAGGCCGGCAAAACAGACATGCGCAGTTATGTTTCTCCAACTCAGCTCAGTGTTTAATTTGTTCCGGTGCTTTCTGGTGCTTAGCACCGGCAATTATTTATTAGGGACAGGTCTACAGCTGAGTCAAGTGCCAACTCACATCAACGACTGCATGACGCGAAATGACTGCAGTATTCACGCTCTTTCTCCCAAGTCCCTGGGGAAGAGTGCTGCGGAGGGAGTACCCAGCTTCAAACATTTGTAATGTTTGGAGCAGCAGTGGGAGAAGGAGACCCTGGAAGGCGTATCGGATTTCACCAGATGCATAGATTTAACACCATTTTTATGTACTCCTTACAAGTTTGGAGAGACGCAGTACGGCATCTGTAAGGTACATTAAACGGCAAATATTTTTATTGTGAACACTGGGGCTTAATTGTTTGGATTAGCAGTGTTGAAAGTTCTAAGAATCAAGATGCTGTACGTTACGAAAAGGAGTTTCCCGGCCTAATTGAGCCTGAGGCCCCTAGCTGAAAGGCGGCACACCTTCTTGGAACAGCCGTTTATGCGTGTATATTTTAAGATAGATGAAAGACAGAGCCTACAATAAATGCATGCCAATATGCCTTCAGTCAGTGTTGCCGGTGGGCGGACCACTGATTGGGCTGGATTTGGTACTGTGGGGCTGTGGAATCCGCCGCAGCGTGCGTAACCTTTTTAGGTTTAGCTTTTCGGCGCAGGCGAAATCTAATGTTTACAAGTATGTGGCTTGGGAATCCGCCCTCTGTTCCATTGGCTAGCTCCATAAATGGAGGCTAGCCATTGGAACAGAGATCTGTCCGTCAATTGCGGAGCAGATTCGGGGGCGTTCCGGCCATTTTTACTCATCCTGCCCCTTTGACAACGTCATGCGGCCGTGTGCGGGGTTTATTTTTTTTGTCGTCTAGGTTTGTTTTGGCCATTCCGCGGCCGACTGCCGCCGGAGGAAGTTCAGGTCCAGGTGAGTGATTGTGGCCGTTCCCGCCGCCCCCCTCCCGCTGTCCGTGTTCCCGTTCCTGCCCCCCCTCCCGCTGTTCGTGTTCCCGCCCCCCTCCCGCCCCCCTCCCGCTGTCCGTGCCTTTCCTGCCCCCCCCTCCCGCTGTCCATGTGTGCCCGTTCCCGCCTGCATTCTCTCTTTGCGGGAGGCTTTTAGCAGAATCCTGGCCTAAGCTGCATGGTCCCACTGTACATACATGCACAATGCAGATTGAGTGAATTTGCAGTAACTCTAACCGTGCACGTCTGTGTTCCTTCGGATGTTCACCCTCTCGCAGTGCAGCACTCTCGGCAATGGTGCCCCGATCTGCCCTGATCACTTTGAGGGATATCAAGGACTTATGTGCTGATGCAGGATTACAGGAATGGAGCAGGTCGCCGATTGCCGACTTTGTTGCATACCACACTCCGAGGGATCCCTGCGTTAGTGAGTAGGGGCAGGCCTGAAGTAGCTGGACGATGTGGGGTGTGTACTTCTCGCTGGTCTCAGACCACATGATGGCCGCCGTGATCTTTCGTCCCTGGGGTCAATCGATCCCACCACCATCCGCAGCTGAGATCAGAGCCTGTGTTGTTGCCTGCAGGACCCCCCCGGGCTGTGCCGTCATCCGTTTGTTTCCACCCGCCAACCATCAGGGTGATCGATTGCAGGGTGTCCAGGGGTACCTCTGTGCCTGGTGGTTCCGTGTCACATTTGTGCGCCTGCCCCCCCTCCCGCTGTTCGTGTTCCCGCCCCCCCTCCCGCTGTCCTTTCCCTCCCCAATCCAGCTGTCCGTGCCTTTCCTGCCCCCCCCTCCCGCTGTCCATGTGTGCCCGTTCCCGCCCGCCCCCCCCTCCCGCTGTCCAGGTGTGCCCGTTCCTGCCCCCCCCTCCCGCTGTCCATTCCCACCCCTGTCGGTGAGCTGGTGCATTGAAGCACTGGAGCTGCAATGGTGCACTAGTGCACCCCGGGGTGCACTAGTCTCGCGCGGATCGACACTGAGGCGAAACCGTTGCATTGTAAATGCTTGTTTTAAAATTCTACGCACGAGTCACGATGCACCAGCACTGCCTAATTCAAATGTTATGCAAATCTGAGGAAGGAAGGTTTAAATCGGTGGTTCTCATCCAAATTCATCGTGTCTACTGGATCTGAGCTTTCGTGAGTTGTGCGAGCTGGCTGTCATTTTAAACAAGTGTTTATTATTCTCTATTCACTAAATCTTGCAGAAAACGATCTGAAAAGGAGGCGCTGGACTTCATGGTTCTAAATCCCAGATTCTCGAACATTCCGATTCCCACAGATAGGTCGACAGTGTCACTCTGGTTTTCCGAGAATTGTATTGTAAATATAGCAGCCGTGCATCTGAGTCTTTCATCACCTATCATCTTTCACAAGTGCGGTGCTCTGATCTATCCCGCTCAGACAGTCCATTGAATCGGTTTCTCTGTCCCTGGGCACAGCTTTTTGGGGGGGAAATTGGCTTTGAGCAATTCTTGTGCCGACTGAGTGTGCTGTGGCCAGTACGTGCTTTCACAGGCAATACCATGAATTACTAATGATTACAATATCCAGTGTTAGAAGCCAGGGTTTGGGTTTGTGATGCTAGAAGTGTTGTGATGATGATGGTAGGAATAATAACAACACGTATGTAACACACAGTTACATGTGCCTGGTCTCTAAGCCCTGATAATTATATCAATACTCATCACACTTATGTAGCATACAATTCCATTTTTGTATGTTTCTTCATGTCTGACTGTGGCTGGGATAACATTTCTCTGCCACATCCTGAATTCAGCCTTGACTGTTCACTAGCCTCTTTCCTTGTTAATCACAGAGCCCTGTTTGTGCCCTGTTGCTGGTGGTTATTTCTTTCACCCGAGGTTTTTAAACCAAACATATCTTGTCCCCAGCACCAAACAACTCACCAGGGTAGAGCAGTGGTCAAAGTGTTGGGATCTGAGGGGCACGACTTTACCATACTTTTAAAATTTTAGGCGAACAGTTCCCCTACATTTTCTCAAAAGACAATCATCGGTTAGAGAGAGAAGGCATCTCCAACCAAAATGAAATGTTTACAGATGCAGTTCAACGTATGCTATTCCCTGAACCTGCCCCCACCCACCACCTCCACAGCTTGCTTAGTCGTGTCCCTTCCTGCACATAAACAATCATTAAAAAATGACGAGTTGCAACTTCTATGTGTGCTCTGTAAAGCAGCACACATAGAAGTTACAAATTGTCATTACTGGCATGTTTATGTGCAGGAAAGGGCAACCTCCTGCACATGAACAATCATTCCCCGCAAAGCAGGTACCCTTGCACTATGGTGCAAGGCTGCTTGTGTTGGTGCTAGGCAGCTAAATTTAGCGCCAGCAGTTGGGGAAACGCAGGGGTGCGCCGCATTCTTGTAAACATTGTGCATCTTTGGAAACTGCTGGAGCGTGGCGTTATCAATCGTGGCATAACGCTGCGCTCCGACAGTTTCCTTGTAAGTATGGCCTAAAGTGCGTTGAAGGTCTGTAAAATAGACATGGGAAGATTTGCATAGCTCCTGGCTTAGAATTAGCATTTATCAGTCCTTTCAATATTTGGATATCTCAATCTATGGGCAGCTTAATGGCAGGGACACTGGGTCCACTCTCAGGTGGAAAAAAGCTGAATGGCCGCTCCACACCGAAATCGACGCAGCTGCTTGCACTGTGGTTCGAGGGCACCGCTCGTAAAGTTACACAACGCACCACCATCATCCCGTACCGCAGCCTTGGCCTACCAACGTCGGCACCATTGACTCCCGTTCGTCCGCCGACAACAGCACTTCATCAAAGACGACACCGCTGCTTGCACAGCACCGAGCCGCTGCTCGCACCACGACCTGGGGGCGCCGCATGCCGCACCGCTGCACTTCGCATCGCAGCACCCGACCCCTACCGATGCCAGCTCTCCTGATCCCAACAGAAAGGAGCTCGACCTGCAACATGAGTGACTTCAAGGGCCTTGGCGCCCTGCATCTCTAACAGGTACTGTTTGCAGGTCTTCCCGACACCGTAGCTGGTCCACGATGCCACGACCAGCCTGAACTGTTTGGATTTGTTTGCTCACAACGCAGTGATTGCCCTGGACAGAGCTATCAACATCAAGGAACTGTTTTTAAAGCGTATTTTGCTAACAGTAGATTTTTGAGTACTGTATTGTCGATTCTTATAATTTATGGTCTTGTATATAATAATATTGGCTATTTTTCTAAACTGGTGTGGTGTTCTTTTGTAGTGCTCACACTGTATTACTGTTGGTTATGTGAAAATGCTTTACACCCTGCCTCTAAGATAAGCCTGACTGCTCGTGCCAAGCTACCAAGGGGATGAGCAGGGGTTATTTTAGGAATGTAACTCCCTTATCCTGACTAGGAAGAAGGGACCCTACTTGGACAAAGGTGCAAGCCCTTGCCAATTAGAGACCCCCACTGGGATTACCTTATTACATTTTCTAAGTGTATTTTCCAATTGGGAAGAGATGAGACCCCGTGTTTGGTGTTTCTGGAATCACAATTCAAAATGGGAACTCATGGTGAAGTCTGATTTTAAATTGCAATTCTTAAAATACCACTTTTAGAAAGTTGACATTTTTTTGCTTTCACCATTTGGTGCTTGCTGCCTGTCTCTGATCACTTGTCTGGGGTGGGTGACAGCCACACACAATGGGAGCTTAGGTGTGAACTCATGGGCAATCCTGGCAGGACGTGAGGGAGGAGTTTGTCATGGCCCTGATCTCCTTGTGTTCTGACTCATCCTGTACCTTGTGTGTGGGGCCACAAGTCATGAAACACCAAAGTACAAACAGTAACATCCCCCAGGGCTTTCAGGCTAACTCATCATGACTATGGTGATATTTGGGCGGACTCATAAGTACATATCTATGGGGATTTTGGGCTGACTCCATTGTAAAGTGGGTGAATGCACGTGCACCAGTTCCACGATGCGACAATCGTCAGATCCAAGATGAAATAATCATCAATGTAAACCAATGTAATCACCAAACTTTATCCATTTTAGTCCATTTTGTTTGTTTACTCATATTCATTCTTCTCCAATTTTGTATCCAGGTATTGTGATTCCGATATTCAAATGTATGTAAATTGCCCATCCAGGTATTTTCTCCAGCATATCGAATTCACAGTTCATCAAATAATGTTATGTTGTAAACCCAATTCATTTCAGGTATTTAGCCCTTTCTCTGGGGTAACTGTAGTATAGCAAAAGGCACATCAGGTCCAGCAGGAACCAAATCTTGCATTGATGCACAATTTAACCATTCATTTAGTTAGTGCATTTGCCATTTGCCTTTAGTTTTATGTCAGGCACGTATGGGTAATGGCTGTGACTCAAGCACATCAAATCAAATGGCCATAGGGGACCAGTAATGTACTGCTACTGTGCCACCCACTACATAATTTTAAACAAGTGTTTTGCACAGAGCATTGTTTATAATTTTTCTTTTTTCTTTCTAGCTGTTCCTGCTGTCAGTTGTCATCCAAATCAGCAGGATGTAGCAGCCCGGCGGTGACAGCAGAAGCTGGAGGCGATAAGTGATGGGTACCGATGACTGGTGGCCCAGGAGGAGTCAGAGGCCGCTGCCCAGGGCCCCAGCCAGCCACCTGCGCCTCCATCCTCTCAACACCAGTGCAGCAGTCCGCTGGCAGCCGCCCACCGGCGTTCCATCACTGCTGCCCCCCACTTAATTTCTGACCGCAACGTCTGCCACATTATGCTCAGGCTGGACCGAATGGAAGCCAGGCAAATTAAGATGGAGGGGCACCTTAAAAAGCTCCTGGTCTGCTGTTAGTGCCTTCTGGCCTTTTTAGCCTATGTCTTGGTGGGTGGGACTTGTTGTGGGTGGGATGGGAGTTTGACTGGGACAGTTTGGACTTTAATTTGACTTTTTTCTGACATATTAGACATTGGTTGGGGACGGAGAGAATTGTTTGAGGAGAGGGGTGGGCAATTTAGGGTTGAAGGGTTGGGTTTATATAAATATTGTTATTTATGCTTCAAACCTTTTTTGGGGAATTTTACTTTACACTGCTGCCTTTCAGCTCATTGGCAGTCTGTTTTTAAAATCAGCTGACCGTGTATAACAATTAGTTATGTGGTACCTTAGTCCTACTACTACTCTCCTAGTCTCTGCAGTCTGCAACTATATTGCCCAACAAGGGGAGGGGGATGGGGTCCAACTTTCCACAGTAAGGAGAAGCGAGGTCCCAAACCCACCTAGGTGAAATCCAACTGTAGGATTAATCGGAAGCATCATTCATAGCAGGCAACTAACTTTAAATAAATCCTGAGGTAGTGACTTTAATATATATTATTATATCATAGCTTTATAAACAATTGAGACCAGACTACTATGCAACAAAGAATACCTGATAGTGAAAATATAACAAGCACTACTCAATATTCAGAGCGATGGTGAGATAGTATTTTAATTAAAACTAAAGTTGTAAATACTCAAATCTTGAAAGGGACAAGGTTAAGCATTTATGCAACACAATGCCTAAATGATGCTGACGAACGATCATATTGTATTTCTAAAAATATTGATCACTTTTATGTATGGTTAGGTAAATGGGGCCAGTGGGGGCTATTGTTTCGGTAATAGAAGTAGAACTGAAAATGCTGTACTCAGTTGGTGTTGCTTTCACCACATCTGTCTCACCAAGTGTGTGATATATTAATGGTGTCACACCCAATAAATCACATAGCCCGGGGAAGAGGGTTAGGGGTTTGATGAATGGATGGGAAAGGGGATTTGGAAAAAGGTGTGACAGTAAATACAGAAAGACAATATTCATCTGGGCAATGAGCAGCCAACCACCAAAAAGGAAATAAAGGAATGGTTATGACACAGTTAACTTAAATGCAGGAAGTGCAACTCAAATAGTCTGTTAGCCCCAGAGAGACCCAAGTTATATTATTAAACATCTAAGTGCATTTTCTCAAGGAGCTATCGCCGAGTTAACGCCCCATTCACAAGCTGGTGCTAACAGCTTACCTGCGATAGCAGCAGCAAAAAAGATCACCACAGATGAGCCCCGCAACTATCGCTAATGAGATGTAGAGTAGCTGTGCCCGAGCAAAAAGCTGCGACAACACCACTCCCAAACATTCTCAACGACCAGCCAGATCAGCTATAAGATCACAAAACATGTGATAAGGCGCGTTAGCAGCAGGAAACTAACACCTGCTGTGACCTGGTGTAAAATCGGACCACAGCCTGCACCACAAACAGGACCCAAGGCCAGAACCACACCTGAAGAACAACAGATGCCATGGAGCCACTGCTCATGCAGCCCGGACACCCAAGAGGGCCACAACACCCACCGACACCACCCCAGGACCCCCCCACCCCGGGCCCCGCCCCCCCAGACAAAGACATGCCACATCAACTACACAGAATCATGTACCAAATATTCCACCTGACGGCGCACAATTACATCTGGTTACATGCATGTGTCGAGACAAAAATGAGCATCACACATTAACCTTCGAAGCAACAAATGAAAATGTATTAAAACAAACACAGAACAGAAATGAAGACACATGGCGGCACCCCTCGGGACACTCCGTAGGTCACAGCCTGCAAGATAAAAATCATGATGAGAAGGTGTGTCCTGCACTCATCAAGGGACAGAGAGAGAGCGAAGTAGAGAGAGAAAGGGATGGAGAGAGATAGATGGATAGGGAGGGGGAGAGAGAGAGACAGATGGATAGAGAGGGGGAGAGAGAGACAGACGGACAGAGAGTGGGAGAGAGAGATAGACGGACAGAGCGGGGAGAGAGAGATAGACGGACAGAGAGGGGGAGAAAGAGACAGAATGACAGAGAGGGGGAGAGAGAGATAGATGGACAGAGAGGGGGAGCGATGTATAGACGGACAGAGAGTGGGAGAGAGACACAGATAACAGAAGAGATGGACAGGGAGTTAGAGTGCCGACACTGCGCACCCAGGCCACATTGCTCACCTGCTGCCACCGGTGTGTCTCCCACCACGTGCCGGTATGTAGGGCAGTTCACCAGGTCCCACATCTGAAACAGATCCATTATCTGAAACAGAGTCCAGATACATGAATGGCACAGTACATACAATTGCACGCAACATCATCGCCTGTCCGCCCCTGCGCACCCAGGCCGCTGCACCCCAGCCCCTCCCGCTGCCCAGCGGTGCATGTCTACCCCTGCGAACCCAGGCCTCACTGCACACCTTCCGCCACCGACGTGTAAAAATGAGGGCCCACCACGTGCCGGTGCAAGCCTGAGCCCGGGGCCCGCGGACATGTCACCCTTCACATCATGCAGCTCCGTGGGCCTCCAGGTCTCATATTTGGTCTTGATTCCTCCATGGAAGAGGACATGCCAGTGCACCCGGCATCATCACAGGCTGCACACCCGCTCAGCCTCATAGGTGCCACTAAGTCTGTGATCCAGAAGGCGGCCCCACGTGGGGGTAGGTCCGCGCTGCCCGCTGGCTCAGACCTACACTGCGGTCCAGCAGGGCAGACAAAACCTGAGCCGTCAGGGCCGCCGGGACGGGGCATCATCGCAGGCTGCACACCCGCTCAGCACTTACGGTGCCCATACCTCAGGGCACCGAAAGTCACCGTCCCATGGTGGTGTGCCTGTGCCGGCCGCAGTGCATCCGGTGCCACAAAGTCTGTGCCCTGCAAGTCATGGACCCTCTGTGATTGGGAATCGTGGTGCGGACGCCATCATGTCACCTCAGGGCCTGCAGAATGTGATGTCGCAGGCCCCTGGGCCCCCATGCCTACATGTACATCACAAGGATACACCCCAAGAGAGGTTGGAAATGGCGTCGTGCACGTGCGCCCTGCCCTTTTTATTGGCAGGGTCACATGTGCTGTGACCCGTGTGCTGGATGGGTGTGGTGTGGATGTATACCAGCCATGAGGGAGTGGCCGTGGCATGCTGACAACTAAATCTGTGAGCAGCAGATCACCACAGGGAAGTCCTGGCACTTTTAGCGTTGTTGTCCCCCCCGGAGCATAAGTGTAGTGGCTGACCTGGCTTATGCCAGTCCAGCGTGAGGGTTTGAACAATGACCCCGGGGATCTGGGCGTGGTTCCATACGGGGCTGGACAAGGAAGTAAATAATGCGTGTGTTGCATCAGTGCCACCCGGGAAACATTCAGCAATGTGTCACCCTGTGACCCAAGTCCACCGACATAAGCCACTTGGACATAGGTGGAATTCACTAACCCTACATTCATCAATACTACCACACATTAAAGACCATTTACATGACAAATCTGTGTGATTCGGAATGTTTAATGCACATTAAGTGGAGTGTTGCATCTGGAGCAGTACAGTGCCATGCAAACCCAACATTACAATGTTGGCCCGTCGAGGGCCAGCCAGAGTCCTTTAGGGAATGACAAGTCCAAAGGAAGAGGAAGAGTTCAGTCCGCAGTCTGTTTGCTGTGTCATTGGCAATCAAACAGAATATGGCAGTCCATTGCGAGGTCCAAGGTGAGTGTCGCAGAGTGTATCGGGGACAGTGGAAGGTGATGATGCAGAGGGCAGAACCAAGGTGAAACCGGCCATATGGCGGAGATGAATGCTACTGCGTTCTCCTTACCACGAAGGCAGATTCATCCACATGTTCGTCCTCTGCTGTTCCATGTGCCTCACGTGTGGGTGGTGCTGGACTTTCTCCAGCACTGTGTGGCAGTGACACCTCACGGGCCAGAGTTGGAATGTGTGCCGCACTGTTTGGCACTGACACTTCAGGGGGCGGAGATGTGGTTGTAGTGGTAGCAGCAGCATGCATCAGCACCAGGCCTTGTGGCAGCAATGCCATGAGGATGGTTTTGAGGTCATTGAGGAACCTAGCTACCATTCGCTGGTGTGCAGCCGTGGCAGCCGCTCTTTCCACATTGGCCCGCTCCATGGTCTCCATGAGCCTCTGCATGTTTCCCACCTCCCGGGCGAGCTTGATAGAGCCACTCTGATTAGTCAGTCGTTCTTGTCTCTGAGTTAGGACTCTGGGGATGTCAGTCATGGTTCATTAGAGAGCATGGAGCGGACTGTGGGTGTCCGTTAGGGACTGTGAGTGGTGCCTGATGTGACTTAGACACCCACGTATGGCATCTAGCTTTGTCTGCCATGCAGTTGAAGCCCACCCGCACCTGTTCAGCCAGTTGCTCCTGGCATCCCAACACATGGCGCTGGAAGGCCATGTGTTCTTCGTAGGGGTCCTGGAAGGCAGCCGTGGTGGTGGGTTCTGCCTGCTGTGTAGTCTATGCAGGGGGTGGTGTGTTCTCGTTGCAGCTGGCCTGCCCTGCTCCTGGAGGTGGGCTGCTGAGGCTGTCAATGAATTCTTGGAGGGCGTCGGAGTCGAAGCTTTGGTGGTCCTCTTCATCATCAGAGAAGAGAGGGTTGGGCTGCACTGCAGGAGATGTTGATTGTCCCTCTGAAATGTGAAGGGGCGATGCAGTTTAACAATGTGTTCACATGTGTGTTATCGCAATGTACATGTTTACATACAGACTGCATGACTGTGTACATTGTGGTTGTTTGTGAGGAGCTGCCTATGTGATGGGGACAGTGGACATTTCGACAACAGACGTGTGTGTGTTTGTACTTGCACATAGTCATCGCACATTTTCCTGCAATGCCAGTGTCTACATCCAGGCGGCACTAGTTGTGTCCTGTGTTCTGTTGTAGACGTGTTGCGGTTTGTGCCACATTGTTGTCAGTGTTGCTGTGCCCTGCATGTCATGTGTGTGTGCTGCATTTCGGTGGTGTGGCCCCTGCTGCTCTGTTTTGCTGCCCCTTATCCCTTTTCTGCAGTGTGCCTTTGACTTCTGTGATTATACAGTGCTGAGATGTTGCATCATTGTGTACATTGGTCTCTTGGTGGGAGTTGGAGTCTGGTGCATGGTTTGTCCGCAGATGTGCTCAGGCTACTTGTGCATGTGTGCCATTGTACCCATCTCCCCCGTCCTCCAGTCGTTACTCACCCTGTTGCTGTTGTGTCCGGTCATGTCGAGCAGTGTCCGGTCCCCGACTCCAGTCACCATCTCCCACTGATGACTGTGGACACCATTTCCTCCATGTCGTCCAGCTCCTCCTTTGGCACCAGGAATCCACCTCCAGTCTGCATTGCTGCCTTCCGGTTGTTGGTGAGTTTCAGCTTGGTTTTGCGCTTGGCATTATTCCAGCGCATCTTGACCTCTTCCATTGTCCTCTTCAACACTCCCACTGCATTCACCTTGTCCACGATGGACTGCCATAGTGCATTTTGGTTGCCAATGACACAGTGGAGGTGACGAACAGGATCCTGTTTTCCTGCATACTGAATCGCTTCTTCTCCTTGGCCTTCCCAGACCCGAGGTCCCAGGCAGGTCCTCCGGGGGGCTTGTGGGGGTTCTGGTTCTCCTCTGTAGTTGCTCCGGCAACATCCATTGTGCTTCGCTGTTGTTTGGCATTTGTTTGTCAGGTGTTTTTCTACTTTTATGGTGATTTTTCCCGCCTCACGCATGTGGGTTGCAGGCCTGTTGCTGTTTTTGCTGATTTTGTAAACACGATTGGACTTATCGCATCTTTTCTTACTTTCGTGTTTCGCATTTTTGAGGCGTGGCGTTGATTTTAACGCTGTCAGTTGACGCGTTATCTGGAAACTATCGCATGATACCGCCGTGTTGAGAATGCTTGGTTAACACGCCGTAATTTTCCCGCGATAGACTGCTATGTTGTAAGTTGCGTTAAGTAACTTTTGCGATGGTTATCACACGTTCTTGAGAATTTGCCCCTAAATGTTCTGTCACCTAGGTTTGAAAATAGTGAATTGAAATTATTTAGGAGTGAGAAGAACAACACACACTGTTCGAAAAAAATATTATTATGAGAAAAATGATACTGTATTGCCAAATTGGGAGGTGCATCTGTATTTTTCTTGGATTGTCCATCACTCTTGGGTGCCTGCCTGGCTGATGTTGTGCGGTAATGTAAGCGTGAGTGTTATGGTGCTTTTGCCTTTGTGCAGGAGAAGAGAAGGCCTGCGGATTATCAAACAAAAATGATATTGTAAAATCAAGGAAGAGGACAGAAATTAAACTTCATAAGTAGAGCCCCAAGAAGACTCAGAGGCAGTACAAGAGAGAAGAATAGTCCTTTTTGCAATCGTTCATGTTATGACTGATGTGCGATCAATTAGGTGAGAGCAATTACCTACAACAACAGGCCCCCCACCCAACCACCACGTAGTTTCAAATTTGAGCCAGCCAGCACACGCACTCAGCAACACTGCATTTCCCAAATCAAGTAAAATCAACACACCTCTCTTAGGCCACCAACATTGTAAATCAATCATCATAAACACAATCAAGTTCAATAGTTATAGTTAAACAATAAACACCCAGGGGCTCATTCATGAGAAGTGGTGCATCGCTGCATGAAAGCAGCGATGCAACACTTCTCAGTGCGCCCTCCTTGCGACACCAACGATGCGTCATATTTACGGTATGATGCCTCATGTCGCAAGGAATGACAGATACGTCAGTATTACTGACGTATCTGTCGGCGCAAAAGTGGCGCATTGCTGGAGTTGTGTCGGAAGCATGATGCAATTCCTGCAATGTTCCTTTCACATGGGGCAAGCCCCATGTGAAAGGGTTTGCGTCACCCTTACGCCTGCCATGAGGGATGTGTAAGGTTTTGACACACTGGTGTCCTAGAAGTGGTGCAGCAAAATCCCATAGATTTCACTGCGCCACTCCTATGATCCTTTCTTGCGGGGGAACGCCCACCCTGCATACATTATACCTGACCCAGGTATAATGTAGAGCAGGGGTTTACGAAGTGTCACATCTGCCTAGATGCGCCACTTTGTAAATACAGCGCATTATTTGCACTGCCGCTGCATCACGAAAAGTGATGCAACGGCAGTGCAAAAGCCTTCATAAACAAGGCCCCCAGTCTGCCACCACATGAATCATCTCAACGCACTAATAAAAAAAAAATCCTAATATATATCAACCTTTGGTTTGTGCAAACTATTTACTTGTTCTAATTCAGTCACTGTGAAGGTGGTACATTGCAGATCTATTGTTTCATGAAACACACATTGGTCATTCTTGTAAATTAAATAATGTGGGGAAGTCTGGCTAGGGGAATAAAGAAAGGATAAAAAAGGCACGGGATGGAGGCAGGCATACATATGTCTCTCCAATGTCCTTGAGGGGAATGGGGGGGAGGCCTCTTCACTGCACACTGGTACTTCTCCAATCCGGCAATGAAATGGATCTAAAATGGTGGGACTGCATTAGTCTGTCAGACACAAACAAACAAAATAAAATAATGTTCCCCAAGCTTTATATTTTCTGTTTTTTTTTCTCGTCAAAGCAGTTTGGAAATAGAAAGTTCTACGGTTGGTGGCCCAGACCTTTTACTCAGGGAAGTAGAGTTCGTCCTCAAATTCAGTTAGTTCACCCAGACGTAGGTTGGCTAACACACTACTATCATGAGCTGAGTCTGATCAATCACCCTCATCATCCTTCTATCTACTTCAGGAAAGGTGTGAGTAGGTGGTATAAACTGCTGATTAATTTTGATCATGGTGAATCTCTCCATGTTTTGGGGTGAGAGACTGGTCTTTCTCACTGTGACAACTGCACCAGCTGCACTGAACCCACACTCAGTGGACACACTGCCTACCAGGCAAGCCAGGTAGTTTATTATCAGCCTGCCTAGCACTGGCCATTGGCTCCTCTTCCCATGCAAAATACATCAATGGGTTTTGATCATGATAAACCTCTGTTGGGTCATCCAGATAGGCCTGGACCATTCTCTCAATAGTCATTGGTGCTCCACCTTGCTTGACCTCTAGTGCCTTTGCCTCTACTCTGGACTTAAGCCCTGCCTTTAGAAACTAATCATATGCAAATTTTGGGGATAATGCTCCTGTTCCTGTTGTTGCTGGTGTTCTTGTTAATGGTTTTGGTTGCTGTGAGCTAATATCAATCAGGCTCTGAAGTTGAAGGCTGCACTGCAGAACTTGTGCCCTGGAGGAGTGGGCCTCTAATTCCCAGCCATTTTTGTTCTAGGTATCTGGCTTGCTCTGCAATCCATGTCTTGTAGTTTGAAACACCCCGTCTGAAAAAGGAATGAAAGTGGCCAGTAATTGTTTGTACCGTGGATCGAGAATTGTGGCACAGATGGAATGTTTGAATGACACAATGCCTCTTTGTACCTTTGTATTGACAGATAAGTGAAGGATTAAGCTCTCCACCACCTTTTTGCCCACACCTGCATATATTTCAGACCCCTCCTTTAGCTGTTCCTATAGCATATGCAACAATGGGATAGCTTGGCCCATGGTGCTGTCCTACTTGCTGACTTCCCATATGAAAACCACAAAAGGAAGCAGCATCTCGGTCAGGCATTTGACTAGGCCCCATTGGTATATCTCAATGATCATGCCTTTCACAGTTGTGTTCACTCTTTGCATGACATATTCATTGAATAGTCTGCACTGTATGAGTGGTTTAACTGGCATTCTATCATCATGCTGAATGACCCCAGCTGCTTCCAGGATTTAAAAGAATGGCTGAACTGAGTGAAGATTCTTCTGCAAGTGGACAGTAATTTGCTGACTTGGTCTTCTTTTTTGAGAAAGTCCTGTAAAATGGTATTGGTACAGTGAGCCATACACAGGACCCTGAAATAGCCACCATCTACCATGGCCTTAACTATATTATTGCCATTGTCCGTGGCAACAAATCCAATGTTAAGCCCTCTTGGTTGCAGCCATTCGAAGATCTTGTTGTTAAAGTCCTCCAAGATGTTTTGCAGCAGTATGGGATTTCTCCATGGCGAACACGGCTACTGTTGCCTGCTTCCGAACACCATAAAAATTTCATCTGTGTCAACACCTGCAGATTAAGGGTCATATTATCAAGAGTGATATTGCTTCTTTTTTGGCATATAGCACCAAATAGCGGCGATTTTATTATCTCAATATCACCAAGAACACGCTAACAAGTGTTAGCGCGTGTTTCCTTGCGACTTTGCATGTCAGCAATCAATATCGCTAATGACATGCAAAGGAGGCATTCCTTTGTAAAACAAAATGGGAATGCTCGCTAACACGGCTTCGTGATATTAGCAAGCCATGCAGCAGACCAGCGAAGTGATATAAATAACTGTACTAACCGCGGTTATCGCAAGAATGTAACACCTGCTTTAAAAGTTACTTAGGCATACTGATAATGGCAGGTGAATTGCAAGGTTAGATCCACACTCCCCTATCAGCAAGCTTCTCCTTAGCGCTGTGAAATCATCGCTTGATTTCACGCGCTATTCCTGAGAAGCGGCCTCTATCGCTGGAATTACATTGCCTGTTAGCAAAACGTTGATGATACATCGCTACCACAACGATGTAATCCAGCAATAGAGTAAATTGCGCGTGATTTGCAATAATTATCGCATCTCCTAGATAATATGCCCCATAATTTCTCTAACCCCCACAAAAGAGATCCAGTGTGCAGCGATGCACATGTAATCTGTGGCAACTAGACCACATGTCTGTTGTCGGGTGGATAGTGTGAACAGCACTCTGCTGCAAAGCTTGTCCAAGCAATTCCAGCACGTCCAGATATAGGGCCCGATTCACAGAATGAACTTAAGACTAAATACTAATTACTACTATTTGGTATTCACAGAATGCACTTACTACTTTTGGGATTCACAGAGTGAACTTAGTACTTTCGAGATTCACAGAATGAACTTACTACTTTCGGTATTCACAGAATAGATTTAAGACTACTAACTTTACGTCCGCACTCGGGCCGGAAATTCCGGCACGGAGGCGAAGCTTCCGGCTTGGGGGCGGAGCTTGCAGCCCGGAGGCGGAGCTTGCGGCTTGGAGGCGGGGCTTCCGGGTCAGAGGTGGGGATTTAGCCATGGCTGAAATCTCCACCTCTGGGCCGCAAGCCCCGCCTCCGGGCCGTAAGCTCCGCCTCCGGGCCGGAATTTCCAGCCCGAGTGCGGACGTAAAGTTAGTAGTCTTAAATCTATTCTGTGAATACCGAAAGTAGTAAGTTCATTCTGTGAATCCCGAAAGTAGTAAGTTCGCTCTGTGTATCCCGAAAGTAGTAAGTGCATTCTGTGAATACCAAATAGTAGTAAGTTCAGGATTTAGTCTTAAATTCATTTTGTGAATCGGGCCCTACGTGCTGGAACAGCAACTCTGGCAAATTAGGACTGGCTGGGAACCTTCTATTTCGAGCAGATGGCTGCTACAAATTCTAGAAAACCCACCCGTTCCACAAAAGAAAAAGGGAGGAGGTCCAGTGCTAACATGTTAGCCAGCTTTTCATTGTACAAACATGCTTTTGGGTGGTTGCATTTGTACTGCCCCTCCTGCCTAAACATGTAAGGAATAGTAGCCTGGATTTTTTTATTTTCAGATGCCCCTGATGCAGATGACTACTTGAGAGCAGACAGTGGTAGGCTCAATGTACGTCTCAGTGCGGCAGTCACTGTATGCTTTTGTCTTGGTGTTTCGACCTGAGCCTTATGCCATTGTGATTCTGCTGATGTGGACGTTACTATTGCACTACTGGGGACAGGGCTGATTTGTTTAATGAAAATGTCGTCCTCTTCTTCACCTTCCACCATGATCAGATCGGATTCCTTCCTCAGAGTTTCACCACGTGGACCAACACCACCTGCAGTTTTTTGGCCCATAAAGTGCTCCTCCCACTGGTTTCTGTGGTGTTTTCTAAAATGTGTTGTTTGGCCTCCGGTACCATAGTTTGTACCAAGCTTACCCCGACTTGCACTTGCTCCACAAATAGAGCATATAGCAATGTTTGACTCTTTCTTGATAATCGTAAAGAAAATCACTCATATTTGAAATTGAAAGGGGCTAAGACGGAGCTGATGCTCCTTGGCAAATCCTACTTTTAATGTGGGATCACTGTGGCCAATCTGCTCCTATTCCGAAGGACCAGATTAAGAGCCTGGGCATTTGGCTTGACCGCAATCTTGATTTTAAGGAGCAGGCCTGGAAGGTGGCATCTTGCTGTAATGGAATCCATAGGTAGCTGCGAAAAGTTCTCCCTCTCCTTCCATTTCCAGCCAGAAGACTTATGGTCCAGGCACTGATTCTCTCTCCGCTGGACTATGCTAAATCCCTCTACTTAGGACCTCCACGTAATACTATTACTAAATTACAGATTGTTCAAAACTGTGCAGCACGTATGCTCCTGAGGATTCCTAACCCAATCACCAATCGGCAAAGCCTGCTCTCGCTACTCTCCTCTGGCTTCCCATACAGGAGAGAATCAAGTTTAAGGCTTTGTGTATCAAAAACAAGACATTAGCAGGGAGAGGACTGCCCATTATTCGATCTATTATTCTGCCTTATTGTTCAAACATGGGCCTGTGCTCCTACAATTATCATCTGGCCACAGTCCCTAGAATAAGAAAGTCAAGAAGTGGAGGCCGTCTTTTATCCTATAATGCCTCCAGGGTAAGGAACTCTCTCCCCCTCCATGTTTGCCTTGAGGCTAACCACCTGCCCTTCCGTAAATTGTCTAAAGCTTTACTTTTTCCCTAATGTCACTCGGAGTTTTGGGGAATGTACTGCTAACAGCGCTGGGATGCCTTCAGGTAGTTACGTGCTTGATAAAGGTTTTATTCATTCATTCAAGTCCCAAATTGGGGAGGTACACTTTCTGATGCTGGTGCCACTCCCAAAGTTGGATGAACTGGTGGTAGGTGGGTGTTTTGACGTTTGCCTCTCTGCAGTGCCTACTTCTACTGAGGTGGTTGTGGATGTAGGTCTCTTCCAGGGCGCTTTGTGCCACATCCCTCAGAGCACGTTGAGATGGGGTATCTTCGGTCTCCAAGGGGGCTGGGCTAATATCCATGATGACTGACTCATCATCATCTTCCTCTTCTACATCCATAATCCTAAGGCTTTCAGGAACCTTCCTTTTCCCTAGCCTCTCCTGGCATGTCTCACTCTCAGACTGAGCAAACACAACAAGATGATGGAGTGCTGAAACTAATCACTCACCCCTAGTCACAGATCTGTGTTTAATCCATTGTTCCTTTGCTCACTATTCCACTCCAGTTCGGACCCAGCCATATACAAATCAGTCTTGATCCTGCTCCTCATGCGAACAGTCTAGCCCGAACTGCCAGGCCAGGTCCCCCCTGGACCAGAAACAAGCATCCTGGGACCGGTTTCAGGGTTTCACCCCTCATCAGCCAGGCTAGCTTAAATCCAGAGACACAGCAAGCAAGGGACCCATGTCTGGGCATACCCTTGGCCACTTTTTAAAAATTTTCATTTTAGGAAGATTTAGATGCATCTCGAGGAGAGAAATTTCCCCAGGTTGCAGTCACAGTCGATGATGCTGGCTCGCGATTGCGTATGTCACAAAACAAGTGCCGTAAGTCACTGGTGCATCCTAAAGCCATGTTAGCAGCTATAAAATCTCATGGGAGCTTGCAGGCAGCTCGCAAATCTCGTGGTGCTCGTGATTGGCTAGGAAATCTCATGGGTACTTGCGAGAGCCCGGCAAGACGCTCCCACATTCGCGAAAGGACATTTCAACAAAAAAAAAGGAGTTTATCGAACATGGAGTTGCCAAATTCTGCAAACTCCACGAGTGGACCGGAGTTTTCTCCCCGGCCTAATTTGAAGGGAGTGACGCAGGTGGAGAGCTTTCTATTTAGAAAATATTAGACTTGAAAGGTTTGTGTCCCACAAGCGTTCCTTGGTGGCATTGAACTTCGTTTTCTTATGCTATCTTGTGTTTTATTTATAATTTAAATCCCATTTTAGAAACCACTTGAAAGGATCACACACCAGGCTGTTGTCCCAGTATAAAATCACAGCACCTGGTGAATTTAAACCACGCCTTATCGCTCCTCCCAGCACAATATGCATGAAAATATTTGAAGTTACAATTGTTTGCTAATGTGCGGGTAAGCTACTAAAAACATTTATAAACTTCTGACCTACGTGGAATGTTGTCAAAGTCCCAGTATATTTGGAGATCAGGATTAGAAGGGATAATTCCACTCTGGACAGCTTCCTGCGCTGCTGCAGATACTAAGTGGCAGAAGTGTATTCTCAGACCAACCACGGGTTCTCGGGCCTGGTTACGACACACAGAATAGTCACCACTGAGACAGACAGAAAAACACGGACGGGTAAGAGGTGGGATGAAGGGGGCTACACACGGAGAAACAGTGGGTGAGAGGGCAACCAGTAACAGAGGCAAAACAATCAATGAAAGTGACCCACTGATTGATCAAAATCAGAGCCTGCTGATCTAACAAAAGCTGCATGTTTGCTTGTACGTGCATATCCTACTTAAAACATTTATAAGCTTCTGACCAGTGTTGAATGTTGCCAAAGTATCTGTATGTTCATAAATCTGTGTCGTCTGCTGCTGCTCCTGTGCTCCACCTGCGGCCATGACGGGCCGTCATTGTAGAAGCAAGATTCTCTTAAAGGGTCAATAGCAATGGCGAAAAAAGGGTTAACCTGCGGGAGTGCTTTCCTTCTAGGAAGAGGCTTAAATGTTCTGCTAATATCTCCCTAAACCACCTGCCCCCTCCCCTTGAGCCATAAACGTACATAACAGCGTGGGGTGCAGAGATGTGGCGTACATAATTTAGAGAAAGCAATAGCATCTAGATTTCCACATCAATTAACCCCTTTGCAATTAACATTAAAATGCCGCACAGAGTAAGGACAAAGGCACCTCTCCGCTAAATGGTAGTTTGCTGTGTGGAATTACTGCTGCTACATCGATGACATACAGGAAACATTAAAGCAAAAACATTACTGTACATGACATAACACGATCGCTAGGCAGGCTTGTGACAAGATTTACAGGCCTGTTTGCCCTGCTGCTCATAATGGAAAGGCAGGGGATGCAGCTGTGCATGATGGGAGAAATCCCATGCCACAGTGCAAACAAAACAAAAGAACAACAAAAAATTGTGCACCAAAACTAACACAAATAGACAGGAGGGGAGGAGTATTTGTAAGAGGGTCTGTTTCATGGCAGGGAACAAAGCACACTAAGGCAGGACAAATACAACTAATGCACCAATGAAAAGCCTGCATTTCAGAACGACACCCACAATAACAAATGGAGATCGATGGGCGTGCCAAAAGACCACAAAGGAGATACAGTGCATACGCACTGTCTATGCTTGATCTAAAAAGGGGCAGTTTCCTACATTAGGTCACTGGAAAACTCTTCCAACTAAAATGACAAGATAGAATTCTGAAGTGAAACTATGATTGTCAAATTCACTTTACTGGATGCAAGCATCTTATAGCGAAGGATGCATATTTCCATTCTTTCATCAATGCAGGAGAAATAATCCTGATCTGTAAAGTAGAGTTGGTCACCTTGGAGTAGTAATGATATCAACAATAGAAGTAATAAAGCAATAAGTTATGGACGGAAAAAATATGAAAACATGACACAACAGCAGACAACAGAAGAGTGTGTTCCACAGCTATACGAGGTGAAAGAGCAATGCAGGCCAAAAACCCGTGCTGATGAAAAAGAGGTGAAGAGTTTACTTGAGAACAGAGTGCATGACCTGCAATGTCATAGTTGAAGGAAAACCTGTGTATGACAAGCTTGACGGAATTTATGGCCTTGGCACACAGGTACACCAGCACGTATTCTGCGTTTTCAATAGACTGAAACATGATTAGACAATTGGATCAGGAGATTGAATTAGCCAAAAACACACAGAATCTGATAAGAGGTCTTAGTAGCACAATGATACAGCACACAAACAAATACACATGTCTGCAACCCAAATACACATGCATTCAAAAGTAGAAGAATACTTAGGGGCATATTACCAAGCAATAGCGATAATTATCGCTATTGCTTGGTTAGAGAGAAAATGTTACCGCTAAGCTGCGGCGATTTTTACCGCAGATAAACCTTGGTATCACCAAGGTTTATCGCAAATGCGATAAAAATCGGCCGCAATGCATGAACATCGCTGAAAAGTCAGCGATATTCTTGCATTATCGAGCTAATGCTCTTAGCCATGTTATCCACCTCCCATTGGATAACATGGCTAAGAACTGCTCAGGGGCAGGTGTTAGCTTTTGGAGATATTCGCGCTTAGCGCGAATATCTCCAAAAGTTGGTAATAGGAGATAGCGATGTTAGCGACTGTTTCCAGTCGCTAACATCTTGGCATGCCCACTTTGCATGTCATTAGTGATAAATATAACTGACATGCAAAGTGGGGCCCAAGATGGTCGCTATCTCCTACTAGCTGTCGCTAACTGGTGTTAGCGACAGCTAAGTAATAGGGAGATAATTTTATCTCCGCTTTCTTGGCTTTTAAAGCCAAAAAAGGGGAGATAAACCCCCTTGATAATATGCCCCTTCGTTTGTTAAACATTGTTAGAGCAGCAATAAAGGATGTGTGAAGAATTAGGTTAAAGTCTAGGGTCACAGGTGACCTCATGCTTTTCCATAACTAATTTGTACCAATGTGTAATTGCCTAGTAATTCATTGTTTGAACTTTTGTAACCAGCATTGTCTAACTATGTATAAACATAGCTGCCTGTGAATTAGAAAATTGAGACTGGCTATTTACTTGTTTGTCGCTCTCCCAGCAACGACAGTAAAGAACTGTTTTTACACTGCTAAAAGGAGTCTGTCATTTTCTTCATTTTTAAGTTACCCTGCAACAGTTTGCAAGCCACCCTAGGTGACCCTTTTGCCCTCAAATGACTGCTGCCACCGGGGCACCGCCTGCCCCTGCTGCATAGATCATTGCGCATCTTTGATGAGGCGAGCATACACCGTGTTCTCTAAAGTTCAGCTTACTCAAGGGGGAGGGGTAGAATCCGGGGATTGCTGTCTTTAAGGTGAGGACAATGCAGACTTTGTTCCATGATTTTGTATATATTACATGACATATCTCTTTTGGCAATGGTAAATTCAGATGTAAATATAAGCAAGATAAGGGTATCACATGTAAGATTGTGTACATGTGTTGCACAGTATTAAGTTGAAGGTGCTACATAGTCAGTTAACAAGTTTATCCCACTTTAAAGTTGGAAATGGTCAATCTGGGTGATTTAAAGTTGGGTTGCCAATATGTGTTCCAATATTTGACATAGAGGGACTGCTGAAAAGCTGATGCCGCTACACTTTACCTCCAGGTATGATCTGAACACTGGAATTAGTAGAAATGATGGTGAATGCATGCATGTGAATGGAAATGTGGCCACAGAGTGATGTTGTTGCATAATGTTATTATGATGCATAATGTTTAATATATTGACCGATTTTCTTGTTTATGAGGACTAGTGTGAAGTTTTTAATAGAAAAAGTAACATTGGTCAGACAGATAAAAAAATTAAATTATAAGAATTGTTAGAAACACGAGAAATTATGGAAACTCCCCTAGCGTATATGCAAAATACCTTTCCAAATGATCAGAGAAAATTACAAAAATATTGTCAGTAGCGGTTTAAAGACACTCAGAAATATGTGGGTCCTTGGCCAAAGGAAGAGACATTTGACGAGAAAATATTAGAACATATTGCTATGCATCTTAAAAGTTAATATGTAGGAGCCAAATTACAGAAGTGAGAATCCACCTTAGCTTTATGGTGAGTCTTTTGTGAGACGTCTAAGGACTCTTCAAAAGTTGATACCCCTAGTACTCCATCCGCTCTCCCACCTCTATATGTCCCTATGAGTACTTCTCCCAAGGTACCTGGTATATATCTACTGACACAGCTATAAGAAGCTCCAGTGGAATATGAGAACCCTGAAGTTGAGACCTCTTCACAATCCCCCAAAAAACTCTCTAATGTCGCCCCACAAATCTCAAAGACAAGCTGTAAGAGCACTATAATACAGCAAGTAAGGGTGGGGCACTCTCAGCTTTCAAGTTAACTAGAAGCGCAGTTCATATTGCAATTAGATCCAGCCTCTCCCCAGGAGGATAGAGGTGAAGAGCAGAGTCCAGGAGACACCGATGACCATTCACATGTTTCATCAGCCACATCAAAGTTGTTACAGAAAAGAGACACAACAGGAAGGGTAGTTAGGGAACGAATGTCTATCCCACAGCGAAAAGATACAGTTGATGCTAGATGGAGTGACTATGTGGATAGGGCTGCTAGTATGGCGAGATGGCCAGTATTCCAAGAAAGAGATAGGACTGAAGATCATCTACCACCTTGGCAGAAGGAGAAAGGGAATGTGATTGTTTCACCAGAGAGTGTCTAGGAATGGTTGCCGTGAAGTGAGGGTAGGAGAGATGCAAGAGAAGTGAGGAGAGAAGGATATTGTAAGAGCCTTTCAGGACAAGATCAGAGAAGTTTTGGAAGGATGTGAAATAGAATAGAGTCCATACATATATGTGTAGATAACATGAGGGAAATACTTAGGGGCAGATTTAGCCGCTGTTGCGTCACTTTTTTTGACACAACGGCAGCGCAAACAATGTGGCCAATGTACAAGTGACGCATCTAGGGAGATGCATCACATTGTAAAGCCCTGAGTCACATTATACCTGCGCCAGGTATAATGTATGCTGGCTAGGCATTCCCACGCAAAAGGACATGTAGAATTGATGCAGTGAAATTTACAACATTTCACTGCGTCACTCTACGCCTTCCCTGCATCAAAATCCCTAAGCCTGCTCAGACCAGGGGTAAGGAATGACACAGGGCGTTTTGTATGGGACTCACCTATCTGTTGGGGCACATTGCTGGAGTTGCGTCACTTTCATGTGCAACTCCAGCGATGCGTCACTTTTGTGCCAATAGATGTGTCAGTATTTCTGACACATCTGTTAATCCTTGCGCCACAGAGCACTGTATTGTAAATACAGTGCATCCATGGTGGAGCAAGGACATTTGGCACTGGCACAAGGAAACTGACGCTTCTATCCAGATGCTTCAGTTCCTTGTAAATCTGCCCCTTAGATACCCAAAGGCTAGGCACTCCATTTATGATATTAGCATTAAAGAAAGGCCCCTCCTCGATTTAGATCACACAGAGGGTGCAAGGGTATTCCCTAATCGCACTGACACTAGAGAAGGAGAGCCAGACATGTTCTCCTAAGCTAGGAAATCCCAAGCAACAGAAGTTGAGTGGTTGCAGTTTCAGGGAACACATGGCCTCAGGATGGGATTTTGTGAGGGTATGGGAGTATTGACACAACATGATATGCCAATGCAGCAGTTGAGTGTTAAGTCAGTTTAGCACAGCGCGGATCTCACCCCTAGTGAGAAAGTTGCTGAAGGAAAAAATAGTTGGCACAGTGTTGTGCCATATAAAGATGATTTGGCAGAATGGACTGAAGAGTTCACTCCACAAATGAGTCCATGCCCACAAGAAGGGACCTTTTACGCACGTGACATGGCAAGTGCTGAGGATTGCATTCTTTATGGTGACAGAGGTCCAGATTTGGATTATCCCTACATGCGGAAATGTTTGCGTGTGTGTTTCAATTCAATTCAATAAAAACTTTATTCGGCCACGTTCTGGCCATAAAAGTACATTTTGCATAAAAGAGCACATACATTTTAAAACTACCCCATGGATATAATTAAAAGCACGGTTAAAATACGTTCGTATTGCAAGAAACATATTTGGATTGGCCCAAATCTACACTGTTATCAAACCAGATTTTTCCTCTTACTTATTGCCCCTGATAAGAAACTTGCAACCCCATAACAAATGAGTGGAGAAGTAAGCATTTGTAAATTAATCAGTGTTGGTCTTACTTGTGAAAATTAGCAATCTCTAAAAAGTGGTGAAATATGTTTAGCTTGTAGCTCAGTATAAAAACCACAAAAAAACAAAAAGGGCAACAGGTCTTGGTCAGAGAAATTATCGCATGCACATGGTGGTTGCAGGGTGCCTAATTTTGCGAAATCTTGAGGTACAGTTAGGGACCAGTGGATACAATTAAATCTGAATCTGGATAAAAGAAAACGATGATGCAGATTATTTACAAAAGACCAACAAGGTTGATTTAAAATTCCACGGCTTATAATCATAAAATGTCTACATGTAGGTTTCTTAAGTTCCTTTACTTCCTTATCCAGTTATCTCCTCGTTAAAAATTGTGGGGCATATTACCAAGGGCCTTATCGCCGCTTTAGCGGGAATTTTTCCCGCTAAAGCGGCGATAATTTTATCGCCCTATTACCTAGCTGTCGCTAACACCAGTTAGCGACAGCTAATAGGCGATAGCGTGCATTTAGGGGCCCACTTTGCATGTCAGCGATAATTATCGCAAATGACATGCAAAGTGGGCGTTCCAAGATGTTAGCGGCTGGAAACAGTCGCTAACATCGCTATCTCCTATTACCAGCTTTTGGAAATAATCGCGCTAAGCGCGATTATCTCCAAAAGCTAATGCCTGCCCAGAGCAGTTCTTAGCCATGTTATCCAATGGAAGGTGGATAACATGGCTAAGAGCATTGTCACGATAATGCATGAATATCTCTGATTTTTCAGCAATATTCATGCATTTCCCACGATTTTTACCGCTTTTGAGATAAACCTTGTTAATATCAAGGTATCTCAGCGGTAAAAATCGTCGGAGCGCGGCGATAATATTATACCCGCTAACCAAGCTTAGAGATAATTATCACTATAGCTTGGTAATATGCCCCAGTGTTTTTATTGCTTTCACGTCTTCAAGGTGCAGCTTTCTTGGTTGATTAAATAGCTCTGGTTGTCCGAGAGCTGAAAGCTGTTGGGAGACATATTTTAACCAGGGAATATCTGCAACTCTGTCTAACATCCTACAGTCCTCTAAAATGATTTGGTGTAGGTTTGGCTTATCTCTAGACCAAATCTTTAGCCACCATGTCAAGGGTGCTACAGCAATATTGTCTTAACGTAGCCCTGCCTTAATTCCTCATGTACCATGAAAGCTCGAATGCTAGAAGGAGCAGCTAGGAGTTTACGTAGGTGTTTGTTTTCAACTCCTTGAACTTCATTGACCACAAACCATGCTACCATACACTGTCATAGCGACACATTTCTCATTGTAGATCTTCAGCAGTGGTGGTAAGGGTTTGCTATTCGCTAAGTTGGGTGTAGAGGGTATACAGGCACTCATATAGCTTTCACACTTATATTAGGCAAGATTCAATAAAGTATGGTGCATCCATTAAAGGGGGGATCACACCCCACCCCATGCGGCAAAGCTAAGATATGGAACCTTATGGCACAATATTATTGTTACGGGAACGATAAGGAACATACTGAGTTTAAGAATAAACCGAGAAATTATTTTGATTACTTATTTCATTTTGGAGAACCTTCATTTTGGAGGGCTTTGGATTATTTTCATATGGAGAGCGAATTATACTTTTATATAGAAGTGAAGAATATTGTATAGTGGACTACCAATTTTGAGAATCATATAAAAGGAAACAAAGAGCCCTGAGGAAAACGTAGGGTTACCCCCTATTACGCGGAAACAAATTCGCATAAAGGGATTGGAGGAACTGTGGAAATTAAAGAAAAGAAATCAAGAGCCCAATCAATTACTTTGTGTTCTATTGTTTAATTACTGTACTATTATTGTATAAGACACAAGTGCTCTAAAAATTGTGAGTGGTATGGGTTTGCTCCATAATCTTCTTGCGAAATCCAGTGAGGCTCCAGCTGCTCTTGCCAAAATGTTTTTCTTTAGAGCACACTGTGCAACCCAGGCGCCATTTTCATCAAATAACACACCCAGATGTTGGTGCATTGGTTAGCACTCCACCTTTACATGGAAGGGGCTTTTCCCCTCTTTTTAGATTACCAAGTGACATGATATGAGATTTAGTCAAATTGACCGCGAGGTGTTGCAGGGTGTGAGGAACAGGTGTTGCAGGGTGTGAGGAACATGGCGGCGGCAGGCTAACGGCTGCTGCGAGGCTCTGCACCTGAAACACCCTAGACGAGCGAAAGACCGGTCTTTCAACATTTAAATTTATGGGCGATTGTGTTTAAACATATGGTGAGAGAAATGATTACCTTTTTACAGGTTTTCTTTTGTATGTGCCACTGAAATCTCTCCCGTTTCTTGTCCGGAGGTCGGAATCATGGAGGCGAACACGAAAGCGCTAGGACCCTGCAGGAATGCGTGAACGGCGATACGCGAAGGAGTCAGAGACAGGGCAGCTGTGCCGAATCTCGAGCAGCGAGAGCAGTGAATCACGGAAGCAGGTCAGCGGTGGCAGCCGTTTTGTGGAGGTGAAAACTGAATCCAGTGGGCCCCGGGTAAGCTGCTGTAATCTGTGGGTGCGCTCAAGGGCAGCGCTCATGTTTCGTGTAAGAGCTTCAACATACCGGAGACTTGCACAGCATCGCTTAAAACCGGTAAGGTGGCACTCAAGGGGGAGGACTGCATGGAGGCAGACAGACAGAGATATTCAATAGTCCCCCAAAGTGAGTGTGTTACTGCTGTCGAAAATATTAAGGAAAGCGGAATTGCGGGGGGGGGGGGGCTGCTTCTGTTGATCACTCTATAAAGTAAAGTATAAAACAAGGCACCTCAGCTAAAGAAAAATCAGGAGAAGTAAGAAGCCGATATCAATTAAGATCAAAGTTAGATCTCAGGAAGCAAGGGGTTTGGAATTTTACCGACATTGCTGAGAGAAGTGGCCCGATACCCATTTCTCCCCACAAACAGAATAGGAAGGGCGGGGCCGGGAGAGGTAGGTCAACCAAAGCTACAAAACAAACGCAAGTACCCAGAGGAACTCCTTCGTTACAAAGCTTCTTTAAAATTATGGAACAGGCAGTGAATTTCAAGGAGGGTGCCACAGGAAAAGCGGCGGTCAAAATAAGCTCTAAAGTTGCTGAGACACCCACAGTAGACGTAGTCATTAGCTCAAATAAAACTCCTCCTCCCTCTCTCCATTCTTCACTACCCTTGAGTAACAAGTACGCTGTACTTGATTTAACTCCCGGCGTCGAAGAGCCAGAATTAGTGGCACAGACTATCTCCAGGCTGAATACAGGATCAGATTCAGATATTCCATCGAGTGTGGTACAAACTGTTTCTCCTCCATTGGAAGGATCTGTAGCTTCAAATTCTGTTGAAATTTCTCTCTCTTCAACTACACTAAATAGTACTGCTAAAACACAGTCTCTACTTCACCTTGCCTCAGATACATATGAGGAAGAGGTGTGGCGCCGCGGCCAGGGCGACTGACTCCGGAATCTGGGGATCACGGTTCGATCCCCGGCACCGGCGGCAGATTAGCCCAGCACCATGTGACTCTGGGCAATAGCTCGCTTAATCTTCCCGACGGCCCCCAGCGCCTAGAGACCCTAACGGGTGATTGTGCGCTTTACAAATGTGGATATTATTATTATATTATACATATGGTTCAGCCCCTCATTTTGACGGAGCAGTTGGATCATCTGGGATGGAAAAAGAGGAGGATAGACTCAGCTCTCTATTTCATACACTGAGAGATGATTTGATGGGTAAGTTCGAGATTTCTGAGAAAAACCAGAGGGGCCTGCATGATAGATTTGACCTCTTAGAGGCTAAACTCGAGGGTATTGATGCCAGAACTAGTGTCTTGGAGGGTAAAGTTACGGCACTCTCAGAGACTTCTAAAGGAAACTCTAAAGACATAGAGGCCTTAAGGGCGCAGAATCGTACTCTAACAATGGATATGGAGAGGTTGGAGACACAAAGTCGACGCAACAACCTTAGGATCCTCAAAATTCCTGAAGGAGTAGAAGTGGAGGATATAAAGGGGTTCGTATGCAGACTACTCCGTGAAGATATTCTAAAGGACCGACCGGATATCAATTTGGAAGCTGAGATTCAGCGAGTACACAGGGATCCATTCAGGCTGCACCCTGATCGTAAAGCACCCAGGAAAATGTTGGTATATTTCCAAACATATAGTGTTAAAGAGATGATCCTTAACAGATGTCTGGCACGTACCTCTTTGCATTTTCGTGCTAACCCCTATCAGATAAGATCAGATATAGGGGGCAAAACTGCCCAAAGACAGTGGGAGCTTGGCTCTAGAATGCCAGAATTGCGTTCATTGGGAGCTCAGATACAAATGAAATTCCCAGCTCTGCTCAAAATAGTGTGGAACAACAAAATGTTTACCTGTCACTTCCCAGAAGAAGTTGATCAGTTATTAGCTAAAATGAAGGCATAGTTAATTATTTTTTTTTTTCTCTCAACTCATTACGAATTGTATCCTTAGAGAGTGTTTAATGATATAATGATAAAATGAGGGAGGGGGAAGAAGAAAAAAAAAATTGAGCGATAAGAGAGAACCTCATAAGAAATAGAAATAATCACTGATAAAAAGGAAATTTTAAGGACAGACCAAGGTTTATTTACACGTAATGGGTGTGTTAAGGGTGTGGGGCCTACCAAAGGCGTATCTACACCAAACAGGAGGGTAGGGTTCCTCGGGGGGAGGGTTGGGAGGGTTCACAGGGGAAAGGGGAAAAAACAGATAAAAATGTCCTCATATGCCGTAAATTCTTATTCTTTTAAGTTTAAATGTAATCACAGGTCACCATCAGCTATAGGTGCAGAGGTAGTTACATTATACAATGGCCTTATCTAGTAGCAAAATCCTCTCCTGGAACTTGAATGGCTTGGGGAGCCACAAGAAACAACAAAATGTTTGTGAGTTTTTGAAAAATTCTGGAGCGTGTATATCTCTTTTACAGGAGACACACCTGGAAGCAGAAGAGTGTAGAAAAATATTTGTAAGACACAATTGGGTTCAGGAAATTTTGTGCTCTATGCAAACTGGCGCGACCAGAGGGGTAGCAATTGTAGTGAGCGCTAATAAAGGGATTAGGATCTATGACTGGAGTACAGACCAGTCAGGGAGGTGGTTGGCCGCAGTTGTTTCAATTAGCCGTATTAAATTTTTGTGTGGGGTATATTATGGCCCTAACGAGGACAATGCTTGTTTCTTACATAAGCTGGAAAAATATATGTTACAGCATACAATTCCAGTCATATTAGGGGGTGATTTCAACCTTTTGTTAGACCCTCAACTGGATCGCACCTCGAAAGCCAAATATAACCCTCCCAAAAAATCTCTTTTAGCTTTAAAAAATATCATGAAAGACTATACACTACGAGATGTTTGGAGAGTCAAATATGGTGATCTCAGAGAGTATTCTTTTTTTAGTAAAAAATATCGCCACTTTTTTTTGTTAGACCAATCTTTTTTTAACTAATATCACTTCTGTTTCCTACATTCCGGTGGGTTTGTCAGATCACTCCGTGGTAGAGTTAAAAATAACTTTCAAAAATAACATTTCAGAATACAGATGGACACTTGATAGGACCATACTACTAAACGATGAGATTAGAAACAAAATTAAGGAAAGTTTAGCGGAATTTTTCAGGTTTAATGAGAACACTGCTTCAGACCATATTATATGGTACACATTTAAGTCTTACCTACGAGGAATTTATGGCTCCCAAATGATCTTAAATAGAAAGCTTAAAAAAGATAGAGATACCCAAGAGCTCAAATTAATTAAAATAAAAGAACAGCAACTTCAACTCGCTGCTTTGGAAGATAGAGCTAATATTCCAAGACTTGAGAAGGAAATACTAGAACTACAAACAGATTTTAGAACAAGAGCTGAAAAAATAGTTATAGATAAGTGGGAAGTAAGTAAGCTCTGCAACTTTTTATACGGTGAGAAATGTGGTTCCCTGTTAGCCTGGAAGGCTAGGACGGAGAGGAGCAGGAACAATATTAAATCTCTAATTCAGCGTGGGACTGGATTGCCCTTAACAGAGGATATTGAGATCAAAAGAGAAGCTAGAATCTTTTATGAAGAATTATATCAGGAGAAGAATAATTGGCCGCTGGGAGAACTGGATAATTGGTGGGCTTCAATAGATTTGCCACAGTTGAATGATTTTGATAAAGCTTTCTTAGCCACTGAGATAACAGAGGGAGAGGTCAGGTCACAACTGAAGAAGATGGCTAGAAATAAGGCCTCTGGCCCTGATGGACTCCCGACAGAGGTCTATAAAGATAATGTGGAAGAAATTCTGGCTCCATTACAGAGACTTTTCAACAAAATATTCATCCAGGGAGAGCAGATTCCTTCTTCCTGGTTAGATGCCACAATCGCTTTGATAGCCAAACCAAATAAAGACCCAGAAAAAATAGAGTCATATCGACCCATTTCCCTTTTAAACTCAGACCTAAAAATTTACTCTGGTATCTTGGCGTCCAGGCTTGCAAAAATAATTAAGTCAATCATCCACCCAGACCACAGGGGATTTATACCAGGCCGCCAACTGAATGAACTGACTTTTCAAGTTATCGGAGCAATAGACATTGAAATTGAAAAAAAGGTGCCGCTTACCATTGTAGCAATAGACGCGGCTAAAGCGTTCGATCAAGTGAACTGGCTCTTTCTATGGAAGTCAATGTTAAAATTTGGCTTCCCAGAGATCTTTATTAAGGGAATTGAAACTTTGTATAGGGGCCCCAGAGCTAAGATTTTGGTTAATGGCAGTCTGACTGAATGGCTGAGTATTTTTAGAGGGACAAGGCAGGGCTGCCCCCTGTCTCCCCTCTTATTCGATATCTATATTGAGCCCTTCGTAAGTTCTTTAAGACAAGACCTAGGAATTAAACCATTCAAAATAGGAGACCTAGAGCTCAAGACAGCTCTCTATGCCGACGACCTACTCCTCTATACGTCTAATCCAGAGGAAGCAATACCAAGATTATTTAAACTGGCCGAGGATTTTGGTTCAATATCAGGGTATAGCATTAACAGAGACAAAACTGATATAATGAGCTGGAATAACCCTGTCCCTATTCTAGAAGCAAAATCTAAAATCAGATATCTGGGGATCCATCTCACCCAAAACCTGGATGAAACTCCTAAGACCAGCTGGCTAATAGTTGTAAAGGAGGTCAGAAAACTCTTGACTAGATGGAGGACTTTACCCTTAAACATATATGGTAGGGTGAACTCAGTTAAAATGATAATCTTGCCAAAAGTCACTTTTCTATTTAATTCTATTCCCTTAATCTTAAATAAAAAAGATATTTCTAATTTGCAAAGTAGGATTGGTTCCTTTATTTGGGCTACTAAGTCTCCTAGAATAGCCTGGAAGAAGTTGAGGAGAGGATTAAAGCTTGGTGGATTGGCACTTTCAGACCTACTTCTTTATTGCTACGCCTTCCAATTCAAAAACGTTAGACTTTTAGCTAACAAGTTGGATTCTACTTCACACGGCAGACTTTTTCAGGCTATGTTATTAGACCTCCCATATAGTGAAGATTTGTTTTTGTTTAAGTTTGGAGACCAAAAGTTTAAAAAAAAAATTGTTTAAAGCTTTTACGGACAGCCCTAGATAATTGGCAACGGATACGGAAAATTTTGGGCATCCCTTACTATCACTCTCAAGCTCCAATTTGGGACTCCCCCGGTACTCCGGAATGTTTATTGGTTCAACTAGCTCTCCCGCTGAAGAAAGCTGGCCTTAAAAAATGGGGGATGAAAGGAAGGGGTCCTCAGACTCAGAACAAAGAAATGTATAGATTCATTCCATTGTTTTAAATTAATTCAAAAAAGCAAAGCTATTGGATGCAAAAGGAATTTAATTCAAAATTGCATGTATGTCCTGTTCAATGGATTAGAATTTATGTTACATTCAACAAATTTTGATACATGTATGTGCCCACATTCACAACGGGAAGGGGTGAAGTGAGGGAAGTGTCGGGGATAGGATAGACGTGATCTGAATCATTCAGTGACAAGTCTTATTCGTAATCTGAACAATATATACAAGTGGTCCCTTAGAGTGAGGGCCACATCTTGAGGCTCACACAGAGTCCAAAGTACAAATAGCAAAACAAGCCTAACTCCGTTAAAGCGATGAGTGTCTGGATTGGGCCCGGAGTTGGTCGTTGATTGTGTAGTCGTCTACGTTTCGACCCAAATAACCCGTAGGATCCTTTTCCTTACGAAAGGGTCTTCATCAGGACAGGGAAGTTGTGGGTGGGCAAACTCCTATCGTTGAGGGCGAGAGGGGTTGGATCAACTGAAAAGTGGATTCTCTTGATCCGGAGTGGAAATTGGTTGCTGCAGATGACCGGGATGTATCTACAGCTCTATTTGATGTCAGCACTATTAAGCGGTTACTTTTGGCAGTAGAAATGGATTCGCCCTCGAGTTAATTATTCCAGTATGTCATATTCCAAAAATTAATTCTTGAAAAAAGTCAGCGGAACCCGCTTCTTGTTGAAGGGTGCGAGCATCGAGCAGATTGAAAAGTGGTGAATTGTGCCTCCAGTAAATGATGGCTATTACTGAGGGAGGACCGGATCCCTCGCAATGTTCACGGCCTCCTTATGACGTCTTGAAGATCGTCCGAAATTCAATCAGGGGACATTCACTACTCAGTTTCCCACAGCCGGACTGTAATTTGCGTCCCGACTATGCCTCCGGATAGTTCTATCAAAAATGGGGGGACCTTTGTGACGCTTCGATATTACTAAGTTGGGAAACCCTATCAAGCCTAACAGAGGGTACCATCACAAGATTCAAATTTTACCAATTGTCTGCATGGTGGGGAAGTCAGAACTGGAATACAGAAGAAGAGAGCCTCCCGCTTGAATTAATAACTAGGCAGAAGGGATGGAAGGGCGAGACTGCTGAGTGGTATAGAATTTTAATGGGAAGCAAAGATAATCTAGAGGCTGAAATAATTAAATTATGGGATACTTCCACAGTACAGATTTCAGATGACATAATAAAAGTCTGGACAGATTCTTTCACAATGTCTCAAAAAGGTATTAAACCATCAAACTTGAGAAGAAACCACCTGTTCACAATGTATAGGGCTTATTGGACCCCGGCGAAACTTTCAAAAATTTCAGCAGTACAGTACTCTTGTCCAAGATGTAAGTTTCCAGCAGCAGATGATGCCCATATGTTCGCCTAATGCCCTGAAATAGGTAGTTTCTGGAGACAGGTGTGTGGATTCTTGGAAGAGGTATTGTTATCAACAATCATATGTACCCCCAGACTAGTTTTCTTTGGTTTTCTATCTGATTATGATATAAACAGCTGTATATCACAGTTTATTTTCTATGTAGTTGTCATCGCCAGAAGAGAGATCTGTAAAGAGTGGAAATCAGAACTCCCTCCAAAATGTGCTGACTGTCTTAAGAATATTATGGCGGTGAGTAGACTAGATATACTATGTGGAGGGGTAAAGTCTGCTAAGCTTTGGTCTGCCTTAAAAACATGGTGTGAAAAATAACAAGAAAAGTCCAATGATTATGCCAGAGGTTAAGTGGTCCTGTCCTCCCTTTGTAGCAAGTAACATCGGGAAAGGGAGTTGGACTGGAAACAACCCTACCTCTGGGCAACCTTCACCGGCTATCCACAAACACAAGGGCAGGAAAGGAAGGTTTGTGTCAGTGGCCTGAAGTACGTCCATTTAGAGCTAACATCTACTGGTGGCATATATGAGGACACAAAAGTAAATTAAAAATAAATAAATAAATAAATAATAATAAAAAAAATTGACCGCGAGGTAAAGACCTACCATAAAATCAATAAAAGTGTTAACGAAAGAATTCAAAGCAATCGGAGTCCTGGCAAGTAAAACTGCATCATCTGCATATCAAAGTGCTGGAATTAATTTAGAACCTACTCGTGGGATGTCTAAATATGAGTTTCATAGCACTGCCCCCAGCTTATTTATATAAAGTGTAAATAAAACCGGTGCAAGGATGCACCTCTGCCTCACTCCTCTTTTAACATTCCAGCGTTTTGTCAGGGAGCCATTCTCTTTATACCTTACTGAGGCAGTCAGGTGGGACCAGTGCAAAAAACATACTAGGTTCCTATCCATCCCAATTTCAAGCAACATTTGCCATAGCTTGGACCTGTTTACCCTATCAAAATCGAACGTTAAAGCCATAAAAGCCAAAAACATTGGCCCTTTTTTTTGGCTAGGGTATATTTGTTAGTGATCATGAGTAGGTTCATACATTGCTCCACTGTACCCCTGCCCTTGCAGAAACCAAATTCTAGGTCGCACAACACATTCTTTTCTTCCAGCCAAAGGCCTAAATGATCTAAAATTAATTTGCCCATTATTTTAGCTGCAAGTCCAACAAAGAAATAGGACTATAACAGACCGGATCATCTCTAGCACCTTTTTGATTAATTGCCAAAATCACTGCCGTTGACCATGAGCGTGGTTGACCTACCCTTGTGGCCGCATTGAATACCTCGGTTAGGATTTTCGCTCATTTACCCGGGTCTGATTTATAGAGGTCCAAGGGTATCCCATCGGGACCGGGGCTATTCGTGCAGACATACCCTCAATCGCTTTCTGAACCTCTTTTACATTAAATGCTAGAGTAAGTGGTGCAGCATTCGGTACCCAGACAGGGCCTGTTTGTTCTGTGTCAACCTCTGCATTTATCTATTCAAAATGACTAACCCACCGGTCGGCTGGAATTACGCACTATAGGCCATATTAGCAAGCAAATGCAATAAATATTGCAAAACGCGCTTGGTGCGTTTTATTTTATCGCCGTCTATCGATGGATCACATCGCACTCTTAGCGGCGTATTATCAACGGTTTGCTAAGATATGATGTGAAATCCAGCAATAACGGGGATTAGCATGAGAAATCTTGGGATAATGCGAGTGCGATACTGAAAAGCTTGCTGATAGGCAAGCATGGACTTAACATAACAATCCACCTCCCATGTTAAAGGTGGTTAAGTAAACAATTTTTCAGGCATTAAATAGTTGCGATGAACGGTGCTTAGCGCACCTTTATTCATCGATTCGCGGATATGGAGTGCTGGTGTGTTAGCGACATTATTCATTACATTTTAGTGGGGAATACCTACTTTGCATGGGGGATAAATATCGCTGGCATGCAAAGCAGCAAAAAAACGGGCGCTAATGCCAGAAATCTGTCGCTAACAGCTGTCAGTGACAGCTTGCAGATAAGGCTTTAGCTGCAAAAAGTGCAGCTAAAGCGGCGATATTGCCCTTGATGATATGCCCCTCTGTTCTTGTCGTGTTATTATCTTTGAAAAATGAGCTATTTATTACCTTCCAGAATTTTGCACTATCACCTGTGTTAGTTCCTCCCATGCCTAATCAGTCTTCCTTAATGTTAAAGCCATATCATAAGCTTTCCTTCGTCTTTTAATCTGCTCGGGATCTCTAGGTAAACTTTTTAATGCGACCATAAGGGCTTTGTGAGCTTTAGAGCAATCGGCATTAAACATTTGACCTCCTTTGAACTTGCCAAGATCTTTTTACCTGTTAATTTTTTTAGCTTTGTTAACTTGTCATAAGCCTCTAGTAGTTCTGTAGGCTCGCTATGTTCATTAAGGCATTGCTCAATATCCTCTTTGCCCTCAGTGTATAACTCTACTAAAAAGAGCTCAGGACAATTTTTTCCCATCTTATTTTCCGATCCTGGTCCGTGGGCTGGAAATCCCCATTTGCGAAGGTTTTTAACTCCGCACCCTGAAAGACCATTAGGCCTTTGGATTCAATAATGATGGGATTATGATCACTAAAACAGGTTCGGCCGCCCTGTCTTCCCGCATATGTTGGAATAGGGGAGCTGATATTACAACATAATCTATAGTTGAACCACTCCCTCTCCCAAAGAACGACGGAATCATCTCTGCTTCCTCCCCAGGCTCTAGACAGTCTAAATTATTACTTGCTAATGAACTTTCTAGCCGGGCGCCTTGGGAGGTATGTAAGTGGTAAGTGTTCATAGATTTCCCCATCTAACAAACATTTTAATTTGCAACAGTGTATCTTAAAATCATTATAATTGTTTCGTAGGGAGCATGTCCTGTGCAAGGTCCTCTATACAACTTTCAAGATCATCTAGATGTTCACTATCATTATCCCTCCAAAATGAATTGTAAAAATGTACAATTACCAGAGTTACACTGCTTGGAAAGGTTAATTCCACTGCTAATAGATGAGGAGAGGAGCTAGGCAAAGGCTTGACGGTGCATGACAATTTAAGAGAGATCAGGGTAAGCAATTCACCCTTTGCTCTTCCTATGACTGATTGAGATGCGTATTTAAAATAAGGGGCACAACCATCCATTACAAAAGAGTCAGACTTTTCCCATGTTTCTTGGAGTGCAATAATGTGACCCGCCTTTATTACCGCTAAGCACTGTTCATCGTCTCTTTTTGCTTTCAGACCTGCAATGTTCCATGTCATGAATTTACACACCGAAGGATCTAACACTTTACCATAGGGTAGTTGAGATGCACTAGTCGGTTGCGCTCCTAAAGTAGGGTTTATACTAGTCACTGTCTCAAAAGGGGTTAGCTGTCAATCCACACTATCCAGATCCCTTAATGGTGCAAATCTGTTAGTGAGAGGGATTAATCGATTCCTAGTGGTGCCCTCTTCTTGTGATTGCAATAACTTTCCTTGAGGCCGAGTGTATCTATTTCCCTCAACCCTAGGGTGTAGTGGCCCTTCTGGATAGAAAAAGGAAAGTGGAAGTGCCCGTATTCCCGTGGACAACTCTGCTTTCATCTGGCCGTATAGAATGGCTCTCACATGTACAGGATTGGTTACATTAACCACAATACAGTCCCTACTCCTATCTTTCTTTTGTGGCTTACCCCACCCATCCAACTCTTTTGGCCATGATAATATGGGGGGCAAAAGATCAACCATGTGATTGTGATTTGTCCAGCCAATGTATCTCCTTGTGTATTAAATCCATTGTTGTCTCTTTGGAGTTCTCCTGTAAGGGAGGAACTCCTACTAGGACGGTCACAAGTGGGGCTGACTCAGGAGGCAGGTGTAATACTTCAGTTCTCGCCTCATCAAGCTATTTGGTTTCAGAGATTTCGGGCCAATGGGCTCATTCCCATACATCAGTCTGGTTTCCTTAGGCACAGCTCCTAGTAATCCATGCAGGGCTGTTTTTGGGCAGTTATTTGCGCCCAACCATTTTCGAGATGACAGGTCATTCCTTAAGTGCCTATCCTACCTAAGTTTAGTATACTATCACTAGGTGACTGCTGTGACTCTCTGTGTGCTCTTGGAATACTTTTATTAATTAACGCCTCCCTATTGTGGGATTGACTATTCCTATCATTCCCCTCAGCCACTGAGGGACAAATCTGTCCCCTTGGTTCTGACCCATAATATCCTAGGCACTAAGGGGCACATTAGGATCGCGGTTTTCCTGCTTCCTCCGGGCCGGCGGGGAAGTACTGGGTTTTTCGGAACCGGTAACGAACCGGTAACCCAGCGGTGCCAGGGACAACACCCTAAGACTTCGGGTCCTTCCAGTTTCAGACTACAGAAACACAGAGTCTTCTAGGTGAAGTCAAAGATCGAATTTATTGGCTGCAACCAAGTAACAGGTATCCTAGAAGTACAACACGGTGTATATTCTCAGGAAACTGCTCAATCTTACAAAGCCAGCCTTCTCTTTTTATACAAAATTTTATGCTTCAGGCAAACATTCTTTAGTTTACAGTTGACCATTCACATATTTTCACTACAAAGAAAAAGCAGAGTCATGATGACAAGCCCATATTTCAGTTTGTCCAGCCCCCAATCAATTATCCGGCAAGGCCCAGTATTTCCATCAGATATCGACGGACCCCCAATAAAAACGGGCACCTCCTCCTCGTAAAGCAAGTCATAAAGTAGGAAACAGGGACAGGTGTGTGCAAGATTAGGCGTGGTTTGTGTGCGATGAAAGGTTTATGGCATGTTGTGCCTTGATACTATCTCGTTCGGCCACTGGTAGAGGAACTGACCGAACAGGTTTGGCCTTGGGCAGTGGAGTCAGCTTGCCCAGGTCGCAGAGAAGTCAGGAAAGGTGTACGTGTCCTTCAGGATCGTGTTTGGCTTTAATCATTGGCCTATGTAAGGGCAACTCACAAAATGGCTGCCGTACACAAAATGGCTGCCGTACACAAAATGGAACCCGAGGGTTCAGGAGAAAACTGCGATTTCAAGGTGAAATCGTCACTCGAATATGATGAAAATGCTTGTGCATAGTGTACTAGCCATTCTCGGTCTTCTGATATCAAAATCATCATGATACGACGATGTTTACAACATGAAGCCAGAATCTTAAGTACTACAGACCCTCCTTTTGCTCTTACATAGGCAATAACCTATACTCACGCTAATCTGAGTCCAGGTCTATATTCATAAAGTCATTGAGATGTTGCTATAGCATCATCCTATTACTTAGCTCGTCCCTCGATACAGGCTTCCTTACACACGATGTAGAACAGAGGCCACATATAGCAGGAGAACACTGTACGCACAGACAGAACAGGAAAAGGATGGCTAAGACCATCCCAATGATCATCAGAATTTTCCATCCCCAGCCGGATACCAGTTCCCAGAACCATCCCACTAACGACCAATCTCCTTTGTCCACATGAATAGATTCGGAAATCTTATGCAGTTTGGAGATTGTCTGGTACACTGTTGGAGCGTTATCTGGAATGAAAACACAGCAACTCGATTGGATCACCCTACATACCCCACCTCGGTCTGCAAGGATGACGTCTAACGCGACCCTGTTCTGAAGGGTCATAAGACGATCCGACTGGAGCTCAGCAGTCAAGTTACTAAGGGCACCGGCAGTTTCAACTACAGTGGACTCAACCACCCTTGGCAATTGCCTTATGTTCCTGCTGTTAACCATGGGTCCCCAGAACGGCAGAAAACCCTTCACGAAGTCTCCAAATTCTTGTTCTGCAGTGTCTTCTTTACTGAAGACCCCTCTAACTATCCTTGTCTTATGGTAATCTGCCACAGCTGTGTAGGTGGGAGGCAACAGAAACGAAACAAAGCATGTGCCCGAAAAGTCAGGGGGCAACCATGTATAGGCTCTATCATGGCAGATGAAATAGGTACCCCTAGCTGCTAGGAACGAAGGGGAAGTCTGGGACGCAAAAACATACATCTCAGTACAGATACTCTTCCCTAACTGAGCTCTGGGATTCTTGCCAATACCTTGCAGACATAAGTGGCCCTGATGGGGTACAATCCAAATCGGGGAAGATCTCTTAGCTTGCTGTTTCTCACTCAGAGTAACTCCATATCCGGTCACGTTCCATCCTATATATACTAGTGTCTCATCTCTCGGGATAGTCTCATAGGAGATATCTTCCTTAATCATATCTACTATAACTTTGACTAGAGCACTATTCTTAGGATTGTCTGTCACAGAACGTAGGGGGTAGGTCTCATGTGCGTAGATGAACATTGTTCTGTATGCCCACACAGAACCATTATGGCTGAAAGGCAGAACCAGATAAGGGATACCTTTATCCGTTGTGTGAGGCATAAGACCACACACCCAACAGTTAGTCGTGTTCATTACTAGTTGGTGTTGGTGCAAAAGCTGAACGAAGGAGTTATTAATAAACTCTAATCTCCTAGCGGATTCATGTTCAGGAAGAGGTTGAAAAGAATGTGAGGAAACAGTAGAAGGAGGAGGTATGGGCGATGAAGTGGGTGTAAATGTCACTCGAAAAGAGAATAAAACATATCCTATAAAAAACATCATTACACTGAACAACATAAAAATGCATAATATCAAAAAGCGTTTCGTGGTCATCATTCTACATATTCTGGCTTTAAAGTTCATTGTTTTGGCAGGTCTCTCCATCTCGAAAAACTCCATCCTCTCTAAAATGCTGCTCGCGATGGTAGGGTGTTCTATGCTAAGGAATGCTTCTGTCAGTCCAGGGCAACTCCCTTAGACCAACCAGAACTGTCAACCTAACGTCTTCAGCTGCACCCCAAAGACTTGGCCAACCGCGACCCTACAGCTAAACCCGGATGGTGGTTCGAAAAACAAAAATAAAAAAGTTTCTCAGATGAGAGAGCTGCACTTTCAAATTTTAGCAAAGAAAAGGAAACATTTTATTTGTCCATAGTTCTCGGCCTCAGATTATAACGTTTCTTCCCAGGTACTGTCTGGTCTTGAAACAGGAGTTCAGGCTCTGTAGTGTCCAATCGGATTGACGGCGGCACAGCTTCTTGCAAGAGATTGTCACTTTCTTTTTCAGAAATTGTTCCTTTTACACGTGCATCACTGAAAGGCAGAAATCGAGGCACAGTTTCAGTCTCTGAGTCAGCGACACCCTCCTGGACCCACCGGTCGTACGGTAGAGGCAGAGGCACCCTCTTGCAGTGTACACCGTGGATCCAGTGCTTCTTCCCCTCCACTCGAACGGCTGATCTTGTTGAGAGAAGAACTAGATGAGGGCCGGTCCACTGGGGCTGGTCATTCTTTGTTCGCTGGAAATTCTTGACCAGCACCCAGGATCCAGGGTCGATGTGATGACCTGGAGCTTCAGAGACCAGAGGCAGAGTATCGTGAACCTGTTGGTGTAAAACACGCAATTTAGCAGTCATACATACAAATAGTCAAGCAGTACAGGGGGTTCGATTTCACTGAATTTTGTCGGCCTTGGCACTCCCCATATGTTGGCCGGACGGCCGAACACTATTTCATACGGACTAAGTCCCACTCGCGAAAGCACAGTCATTCTTGTTGATAGGAGTGCTAAAGGCAAAGCGTCAGGCCATTTAAGACCAGAGCTCGCTTGGATCTTGGCTAATTTTAGCTTTAACGTGCCATTGTAACATTCTACTAGTCCAGCTGATTGGGGGTGATTTGCAGCGTGAAATTTCTGTTGGATGCCTAGCCCTTCGCATACTTTCTTCATCACTCGACCCACAAATTCACTCCCATTGTCACTCCAGACCATTCTCGGCATTCCAAATCTAGGGAAAAACTCTTTCACAATGGCTTTAGCTGTGGATAAGGCAGTGTTGTCTTTTAGGGGATATGCTTCTACCCATCTTGAAAAGGCACAAACTACAACGAGTACGTATTTCAAATTGTTGCACCTTTCCATGTGGATGAAATCTAGCTGCAAAACCTCGAACGGATACGTTGGAGGCGCAAAATGACCAGCTGGAGTTGGGGTTCCCCTACCAGGATTGTATTTCAGACACACCATGCAATTCTTGACCACATTCTCTGCACACTTAGGAATTCCAGAATTTTGCCATGCTGGAGCCAACAACTTACAAATCCCTTTCACACTGATATGAGCCATTCCATGGGCCATCGTAACCACTGCAAGCACGTACGCATCGGGTAACAACCATCTCTGATGCTCTGACAATTCAACCCAACAACCATTGGCATCCATTTTACCTGTACTTTCTCTCCACACACTCCATTCTTTCTCTGTAGCTTCAGCTTGAATAGATTTTACACTCTCTATCGTGTCTTCACACATTCCAACATCACCAACCCATCTTGCAGGGCCTGCAACATACATTCGACTCATCACATCCCTCGCTGTTTCTTTTGCGACTTCGTCAGCAAATGCATTTCCACGACCAACATCATCAGTCACCTTCTTGTGTGCACTGCATTTTACAATCGCAACTTGCAACGGCAAGGTAAGTGACTCGAGAAGCTCATTCACAAACTGACCATGCTGTATCTTAGCTCCATGCGAAGTCAGAAACCCACGTTCTTTCCACAATCGTCCAAAACTGTGAGCCACACCAAATGCATACTGGCTGTCGGTATATATGTTCACTTTCATTCCTTTCGACAACACACACACTCTCGTAAGTGCAATCAACTCTGCTGCTTGAGCTGAATTATGTGGGATACGTGCAGCTTCAACAATCGTATGTAAAGTCGTGACAGCATATGCTGCAGTCGTATCTCCATTCGGAAGCTTGAAGCATGAACCATCCATCCATAAGGTACCATCACACTTCACAAGAGGAGTGTCACTAAGATCTATTCTCCCTTTCGTTTCTTCTTCTGTTCTGAGAAAACAATCATGCTGTTCAGAAGCATCCAACTCTGCTACAATCGGCAACAACGTAGCTGGATTCAACGTGTTGCATCTCTTTATGTGTACATGACTCGCTAAAAGTGTCAACTCGTAACCTGACAACCGAGCACTAGTTAAGTGCTGTGTCTTGGTCCTGTTTAACAACGTGTCCACTGCATGTGGAACCATCACAATCAATGTATTATTCATCACTAAACCAGCAGACTGTCGAATAAAAACAGCTGCTGCCGCTGTGGCTCTCAAGCAACTCGGCAATGCTTTAGCTACCGGGTCTAAAGTCGACGAAAAATATGCACATGGACGCTGCTTGTCTCCGAACATCTGTGTCAACACTGACAATGCACAACCTTCCTTCTCATGGACATACAATGTAAAGGGCTTACTGTAGTCGGGGGTATCCAACACAGGAGCCGAGCATAATGCATTGCGCAATTCAGAAAAACTTTTCAGACACTCTTCAGACCATGGAAGGGAATTCGGTGTATCTTTACAGGTTAATGCTACCAAAGGTTTGGCCAACAAAGAAAAATTCGGTATCTATTGTCTGCAATATGATGTAATACCCAAGAAAGCACGCACTTCTCTCTGTGTCCTTGGCACACTCAATTTCGCTATTGCCTGAATTCTTTCTGGGGTCAGTTTCCTTCCCTCCTTCGATAAGAGATGACCTAAGTAGGTCACTTCTTGTCGACAATATTGCAATTTTGAAAGAGACACTTTGTGATGTAAGTCAGACAAATGACGCAACAACGACAACGTGGCTTCTTTACAGATTTCTTCAGTATCTGCAGCAACAAGTAAATCATCAACGTACTGAATGAGGGTAGCGCCATCAGGTAAAATAATCGTATCAAGCTGTGTCTTTAAAGCCTGACTATATATTGATGGGCTTTCACAGTAGCCTTGGGGAGCGCGTTTGAAGCGGAAGCTTCGACCTCCTAAACTGAATCCGAAAATATCCCTACTCTCCTCGGCAATCGGGATGCTGAAGAAAGCATTCTTCAAGTCAATCACCGAGAACCAAGTGGCGGAAGCTGGAATCATAGTCAATAGAGCAGTGATATCAAGAACAACTGGAAATTGTGGCACAACAATCTTATTCACCTCTCTAAGATCAATCACGAACCTGTACACAGGTGGATGAGAAGGGTCAGTACGCTTCAAAACAGGCAGAACAGGACTATTGCAAACGTTACCTCTTGTCTCTTCAATTACGTCCTTTTCAATCAGATCGTAAATGATCGCTAGCAACGCTTTTTCACCTTCGCTAGAAATCTTGTATTGGGGAATGCGTGGCATTTTAACATTGGCTTTCAATGTCACAACATATGGCGGTATTTCCAAAAGACCCACATCATTAGGACCAGTAGCCCAAAGAATATCGGGAAGAAATGACAACTCGGTCGGAAGTTTATCCTTCGATAAATACATTGGAGAGATCACTTTCTTACCCAGTGTAAGTTGTACTCCCGAAGGAGAACAGTACAAAGTCGCATACAATCTTTTCAACAGATCCAATCCTAACAAGTTTTCACCCCAACCTGTTGTCAGAATAAGGGGTGCTTCGAATTCACGAGGTACAACAGAAAGAGACATAGGACTAGAAACTGGGTTCCTAACCGGGGCGCCAGAAAAACCTACTGAAACATTCGTTTCGCCAGACAAAGGTGCGCCAGGGAGTTTTGAGTGCATAATAGAACTCTTTGTAGCACCAGTATCCAACAGAAAAGGTTCTGACACACCTGATGTAATCACCTCAACATAAGGTCCACTCTGATCTACTGGAACTGAAACAACTCCCTCTCTTTGTCTACGGCTGTCCTAGCAATTATTACCTTCCATATACTCATCTTCTGCATAGTAGTCATCAGCATAGTACTGAGCTGTCCTACCAGACGCGTTATTCTGCTGATCAAACCTATTCATTGAACTTTGAGGCGGGAAAGGACGCGCGTTCTGGGGGAAATTTCCACGTCCTCTACCTCTAGGAGCTTGTTGAACACCTCGACCTCGTGCACCAGAAGCACCATTCGTACGCTGTAACAAGATAGGACAACTATAATTGAAATGACCCTCTACTTTACAATATGAACACTGATTGGGGCCTACAGGAATACGTGGTTGAGAAAACTCGACCCTTTGCGAGTTTCTCTGATACTGTTGATGTTGCTGATAGTTATTCTGGCCATCACGTGGCGGATACGCTTGCTGTAACAGAACCTTCATTTTTAACTCTTTAGTTTTCTTGTCTGCTCTATCCTTCTCATCTTTATCTCTATTTTCATAATACTGTGCAGTAGCCAATATCTGTGCTGAAGAGGAAACGGCCCAAGAACTTTCTGAATCTTTTAATTTCTTACACAACAGGGGAAGCAAATTGTGCACAAATTTGTCAACGAACAACCGTTGACTACCTTCTGTACTCATATCTTGACCACTGTGGTCGATAAACGTTTCTTCAAACCTGGTGAAGAAATCAGACACTGTTTCGTCTTTCTTCTGCTTACACGCAGACAATTTATCCCAATTCACACGCATCGCAGGCATTAAAGTCTTCATGTAATTAATGATTCTACCAGGGAGATCTGCTACTAAAGGCTCTGGTTTAGCACCACCAACTTGTCGGCCATCTACAGCACTAATATTAGCCCATGAGTCACCTAACTCCTGATCATGATCCGCATGACGAATCTTTCCCCATAAAGGCTGTGGAACAACATTTCCAAACAACATGTCTATATCAGCTAAATTCATAATGCAAGAGCCTGCAGTCTGTGACAATTCCTTGTAATACCCTGCAGGATTTTTACGTGGATCAGGCAATGTCTGCTTAAGGGCCAAGACTTCAGCTCGCTTCCATGGAACACGTACCCAGACACGCTGAAAATGTGCTGGTACATCATCAATATTACGACCCACATCAGCCTGCACTGCTTCCTTCCATACCGGAGGAACTTCTCTCATTGGGTACTGTCTTATCTTCTTTTTAACAGAGGAATCAGACTCAAACAACGACCGAGAAACACCTTCACTCCTGAGTGATAACAGTGTCGCAACTGCTTTCTCAACATCGGAACCCACAATTGTGCCCTTTGCAAACTCGAACCGTACACGGCACAACTCATGCGGATTAGGTTCCAAATCATTTCCCTCTAAATCCTCAAACAGGAAAGTACACATTTTCTCAAAATCTTACCTCTGTTTTGGTTCTTCCCACTGATGGAAGACATCCATATCAGACTCTAGCTCATATCTTGTCGGGTCGGTAACCCATTTATGTGCCAAATAATTCAATGTTTCCTTCTCCCTAGAATCAGGCAGTTGGCTACGTAACTGTTTACGCTCTGAGACAGGGGTTACACTTGTTGCTCCGAAGAGAGGATACAGAAGGCTAGCAACAGTGCTAGTCATTTGCTGGCGAACAGAGGGAGAAGTCGATGAAAGGACAGGCGGAAAAGCAGAGTGAGGCAAGGCAGACACAGAGGCAGTGTCAGGAGGAATACCAGGGGTGGTAGTCGATATAGTGGTCAAGGTTGTAGGAAGTAAAGGCAGAGCAGATGTCAAAGTCGGTGGCCCTTGAGGAGGCTGCACCGGAGGAATAGGAACCAACTGGAGAGCAGCTGGTGGCTGTGGAAGAACTTGAGGCACAACAATCGGGGGTTGCACGACTAAAGGTTGCGGAGGTGCTGTAGCACTCTGCGCATAAGGGGGTGGCGAACTCAATAAATGTGACATTAGAGGGTCTTTTTCAAGATCTTTTGCTGCATCTTGCTGAAGAGGCGGCAAAACTGGATAGCATTTATCGATGACCATTTGACGTTGCCTGTGCAACTGTTCGCTCATCTGTTCCTCTTCGTTATCTTTAAACTGCATAGCAGCTTGCATTATCGAGATACCCTTTTCTCTCTTATTTTTCTTCTCTAATTTAATTTCCTTCTGTTTGGCTTCCTTACGCCATAGGCGAAAAGAGTCAAACATCGCCGGCCGGGCTTTCTTCTTGAAAAGTTTAACTTCTAGATTATCTAGGATCTCCGTGTCAAAGCTACCGTATTGGGGCCATTTTAAAACACCATCCGTCCTGGTGTATCGGATCCATACTTCATTGTATGTGATGGGGCCTACGCCATGCTTCACATACAGTCCATATGTTGGAGTTCCAATCGGAGGAACCGGACACGAGTCCTCCAATCGGGAATCCCTATTACAACCAAGACAAAACAAATTTCCAAGTCTGCTAAGACCAGGCATCCTCGCTCACTAGTCTAGCTTCAAACTTCAAAGGATTATCAAATACGATATTCTCGTGAATACACGAGTCCTTCGGCTTTGGTACTTGCAAGTTCCAAATCAAAGATCCCAAAGGGATACCCAAACTAAGAACCAAACTAAGGACTGGGAGACGCTCCACTTATACTTAACTGAGGTATCGATGACGTCACCAGAAGACTCGTCTATCGTTTCGCTCTACCAACATCAAGGGTCCAAAACAGGGCGATAGTCAGGGCAGCAGTCCTTCGTAGCCGTCGGGAAGCGGGGAACCTCGCAGCAAAGACTTTCGGACCACGTCAACATGCAGGGGTCGATGAAGTGGCGGCCTTCCTCCAGAATTTTCACACGAAGCTCCTCACGAACCTCTGGCTTGGACCGGTACGCTGATATCGCCCCACGTTGGGCGCCAACTGAAGTACTGGGTTTTTCGGAACCGGTAACGAACCGGTAACCCAGCGGTGCCAGGGACAACACCCTAAGACTTCGGGTCCTTCCTGTTTCAGACTACAGAAACACAGAGTCTTCTAGGTGAAGTCAAAGATCGAATTTATTGGCTGCAACCAAGTAACAGGTATCCTAGAAGTACAACACGGTGTATATTCTCAGGAGACTGCTCAATCTTACAAAGCCAGCCTTCTCTTTTTATACAAAATTTTATGCTTCAGGCAAACATTCTTTAGTTTACAGTTGACCATTCACATATTTTCACTACAAAGAAAAAGCAGAGTCATGATGACAAACCCATATTTCAGTTTGTCCAGCCCCCAATCAATTATCCGGCAAGGCCCAGTATTTCCATCAGATATCGACGGACCCCCAATAAAAACGGGCACCTCCTCCTCGTAAAGCAAGTCATAAAGTAGGAAACAGGGACAGGTGTGTGCAAGATTAGGCGTGGTTTGTGTGCGATGAAAGGTTTATGGCATGTTGTGCCTTGATACTATCTCGTTCGGCCACTGGGAGAGGAACTGACCGAACAGGTTTGGCCTTGGGCAGTGGAGTCAGCTTGCCCAGGTCGCAGAGAAGTCAGGAAAGGTGTACGTGTCCTTCAGGATCGTGTTTGGCTTTAATCATTGGCCTATGTGAGGGCAACTCACAAAATGGCAGCCGTACGTAAAATGGAACCCGAGGGTTCAGGACGAAAACTGCGATTTCAAGGTGAAATCGTCACTCGAATATGATGAAAATGCTTGTGCATAGGGTACCAGCCATTCTTGGTCTTCTGATATCAAAATCGTCATGATACGACGATGTTTATAACACGAAGCCAGAATCTTAAGTACTACAGCGGAAGCCACCGCCGGCCCGGAGGATGCGGGAAAACCGCCGCGGAGCCTCCAAAGACCCACCGCCAAATTAGAATGGCTGGTGGGTCTTGGTTTATGTCCGCCGCTTTTCCGCCGCGGTCGGCTTACAACCACGGCGGAAAAGCTCTTATATGGTGGCGGTGTCTCTCAGACACCGCCAGCCATATTAGGATTGCGTATCAGATATGCTTTTCCGCGGCGGGTTCTCCGCCGTGGAAAAGCATACGGATGTGCACTTCGGGGGCCCGTTGCGGGCCCCCAGGGTGAAGGGGGCGTGGGGGGTGCACATGGGGGGTACCTATTGTACACCCCTGCATTTACCTGCAGACAGCGGCAGGCACCGTGCGGTGCCTGCAGCTTTCTGCATGTAAATGCAATGCGTGTTTTACCATTGCGGCGGGTGCAGCTTGAAGCCGCACCCGCCGCAATGTTAAAAATAGAGGGTGTAACCGCCAGGGTGGCAGTCACATCCTAATTGCACAGGAGGGAACGCCGCAGCCCATGCGGACGTTCCCTCCTCCTCAGGGGTTGGGGACGGACTCAAGTCCGTCCGCGATCCTAATGGGCTCCTAAATGAGGAACTGACCGTGAGCCATTCGTTAGCCCAGTGGTTCCCAAACTTTTTTGACCTGTGGCTCCCTTGACCTAATTGGCATTTGGCTGTGGCTCCCCACCATTTTCTTATCGGTGGGTGGGTGGGAGGGGATGTAAGCCCGACCTCGGTAGTAATTCCTGTTGTCTTCAGTAAATTAATTGGGATGCAATGAAGAATGACTGTATTATAATCATATTTGTAACAAAACAGAGCGTCTGATTTTTTTGATAGCTCCCCTCCTCCTTCAGTCAATATATATCTCCATTGACTTGAAGGTTACAGACAGCCAGAGGAGCTAATGTTTTAGTTACATATGGCAATCCTCTTTATGCCACGTCATTGGCAGCTTTGTCATATTCATTATTTCTTTAGGCCTTCTGACTCTACCCAGACCATTTCGACGTCAACAGCTTCTTTACAGAAGTCTTTTATTTCGTCTGGTTTCGGCTTTGAGTCCTCCGCTTTTCTCTCTCGCATCAGAGCCAGAGCCTCAACCACTTCCTTGGTGTTCAAGAATCCATGGCTCAACTACCCGCTTATGCATGAATGTGGAAAGGATGATAGAGTATGAGGTAATGAGGATTGTCACATGTAATCAAAACATTAGTCTTGTTGTCTCTTCGTTGTCCCCGTCATCACACTCGGCTGGTGTATCCAATATGTCTCATCGGTTGAGGATTAAAACCACTCACCACTTATTGATGCTTAACACACAAACAAAATAATGTATTAAAAAAGTACATATGGAAGAAATACTTAGGGGCATATTACCAAGCAATAGCGATAATTATCGCTCAGCTTGGTTAGCGGCTATAATTATATCGCCGCGCTCCGACGATTTTTATCGCTGAGATACCTTGATATTATCAAGGTTTATCTCAAAAGCGGTAAAAATCGTGCGAAATGCATGAATATCGCTGAAAAATCAGCGATATTCATGCATTAACGTGACAATGCTCTTAGCCATGTTATCCACCTTCCATTGGATAACATGGCTAAGAACTACTCTGGGCAGGCGTTAGCATTTGGAGATAATCGCGCTTAGCGCGATTATTTCCAAAATTAGGTAATAGGAGATAGCGATGCTAGCGACTGTTTCCAGTCGCTAACATCATGGCACGCCCACTTTGCATGTCATTAGCGATAATTATCGCTGACATGCAAAGTGGGCCCCAAGATGATCGCTATCTCCTAATAGCTGTCGCTAACTGGTGTTAGCGACAGCTAGGTAATAGGGCGATAAAATTATCGCCGCTTTAGCGGGAAAAATTCCCGCTAAAGCGGCGATAAGGCCCTTGGTAATATGCCCCTAAATTTGTCAGGGCTAGCAGTAGGAAGAACTGTAGGCCCCACACTTGCTACTGCCTCTTCAGACAGTTTTAGATGTTAATGAGTAATAACCGTGGATGGGACTCCCACATGGCCGCTGTACCTATCTCTAATAATGTAATATTTAAGGCTGAAACCCAGCAAGCAGCAACCCTCCTAGTAGAGCAGCCTTGAATTACCGCAGGGAGTCCAACACCTTGTTAAGCATCTGCTTTTGCAATGAGACATCAAATCTATCAACCGAGTGTGGCTACTGCCTCCTTCGTTACCCACTTTGAATACCCACAATTAACAAACAAAAGCTAAAATTCTCTGAAATCTACATTGCGAACCAGATAATATAAAACTGTTCTCTGACATCCTAAGATTTTAATGACGAAAGAGAAATGTCTAGCCCAAAATCACAAAGCACTATTTCTCTATCCAAATTACATTCCGGAATAAATGTTGGCAAAAAGGCCATGCCCATCTTCTGGCCAACCTCCGTTTTACACCCGTTATCACCTGCATTCATTTTAGTGTAAAAAAGCAGGCGCCACGCGGGCTCATTAAACAAATCAGACAAAAGAAGCCAATTAGCCAAGGCCTTCTCGCTGGCAGAGCTAACGAGCTCCGTGGCGCCTGCTTTTTTACACTAAAAATAATGCAGGTGATAACGGGAGTAAAACGGAGGTTGGCCAGAAGATTGGCATGGCATTTGATTAATAATTAATGATAATCAAATGCCATGCCGATCTTCTTCCCACCCTTCGTTTCACACCGCTATCACCTGCATTAGTTTTAGTGTAAAAAAGCAGGCGCCACGGAGCTTGTTAAACAAATCAGCTGCAATAAGCTTGATTTTCCTAACGTGAGTGCGGCGCCCCTGTCTACTCATGACGGCGCACCTGGGTGCCGCGGTGCACAGTTTGGGAACCACTGCGTTAGCCTGAAGTAGTAGTAGTTCTAGTTTGTCCAGCCTAGCAATAATAGGACTTAGATGCGATTTTACAATTACTTCTACTTTTGAAGAGAAGCTACTTACAATTTGTCCCAATCCCACATTAATTTGATCAACTGAAGTACTAGAAAAATATCATAAATGGGCTATACCTACCAATAGCCCCAATCCCATTACCAAATAATCAGTCAGTTGGCAGTGAAGAAAGTTCAATCATTTATTGAGCAGAATACTCTATAGAGGAGCCTCTCCAACCCTCACCCATCAGGTGCGCGGAGAAGACTGTTGGCTTACATTCAAACAAACGGTTATATACTTTCAGTTCAACACATATAATCACTGTAAAAGGAAAAACACCAGTTGGCCCTCGAGATCAAGGGAAGGACCATATATGGCACACATGATTAGTTCAAAGCTTAACTATTTATTACGGGGAAGGTCAGGAGGGGTGACTCCCTTTCGTCTTGGTGGCCTGGAGTGTCGGCACGGCGCCTCCAGGAATTAGAGTTAGAAAATGGAGTCTCTATGGTTTTCCGCCTTCTTTGTTAGCAGTGGATACACGAGAAGAAAATAAATGCTATCTTCTCTGCAAAAGCATATATGTATATATCAAGCAGAAAGGGATACCTGTAGATGCATCATGCTAACATAATATAAGTCTGATACTCTTAATGTATGAGAAATCTAATTTTTATCCCTCACAGCAGTAGGTGGTGCAGTTTGCTTTTTCTGTTGCTGAGTCGTTTTCCTGCCTCCATCTCTTTTCTTTTTTACTGGTGGCTCAAATAAGGAGGGGCCCTTGTCTTGGTTGCCATTAGCCTCATCCAGTAAATGGATGGCAACCAGTGGAGACGGCATAAGCTCACCTTGCACTTTTTGTGATGGGGTATTCGATGGTGCCGTGCTTGAGGGCAAACTGTTCAGTTCCAACGAGAGTCTCCGCTTGGTTAAAGCAATTTCATTGGACAAAAAATTGGCAGCCATGGTCAGAAATGAGTCACGGGTTATCACCGCCACCCCCCCCCCCCCACTGGACCCTTTCATGGGCTGCTTCCTCTTCACCATGCCTTCCCTTATAGTCAACGGCTAATTGTTTTGCCGACTGTTCAAGATAAATGCTACAAGGTGCAACAGAGTATAGCTCGTGAACACAAAGATGCTGGACACTTATACACAGGCTAGCATATTCCCCCAAAGTGAAAAGCTGTCGGTTAAAGAAAATTGAGTCCCAGCGTTCACCAAGTCAGGGCTACCAATAAAGAGAAATACACAAATGGAAGTCACCAAACTACACAGTGATCAAAGAATACGGTTCAGTTCGTTTTCTGGACACTTTGTGCAATGCCCTGCACATCTCAAGTTTGTTTGACCTCACAAATGAAGACTCACTTAATTGTGGTCCTGGCAGGTTTCCATAAAAAGTATTCAATAATCAGTAATGCAAACTCGTGGGCCAAAGGAAACAGGGGTGGCCCAGCCCTGCCTCTTCCTGGCAATGACGGGCAAGGACGGGCCCGCCCTTGGCCAGGGCGCGTACCACGTCATCCCGCTCAGCGGGACTGCAGAACACCTTAGGTGGCGTGGAGTAGCTGCATGGGTTTCTGGTACCTTCAGTCCCTGACGATGCAAATTGGCTGTGTCACCCCTCGGTGGCTCCCTCCTCGCTGGAGCAGTCTTGCGGCTGATGGTGGTGGCGCGTTGGGGCGAGCAGACAGCGCTTCACCCTTGAAGAACAGCCTCCCTGGGGGACTTCCCGGGTGGCAGCAGAGCGTTTTCATGTTGTGTCTGTTGTGTTAAAAATATACCAGGCAGCACAATCCCCAACATTCTGCCAGTCCAGAGTATCAGATGTCCCTGATAAGCAAGGGATCTGGGGCATCCGATTATGTTCATTAGCCACAGATGGACAAGGAGAAACTTAAGAAACTGTTACCGCTGCTTACAGAGGGAGCAGGGAAATGGATTGGAGCTTTTGAAAAGAAGACTGCAGCTATCACCTTGGCAGTAGGTGATATAAAACGTTTGATTAGCTCTCTTGTAGGATATGAAACAGACACTGTTTTTAGAAAGCTGGAGTGAGAAATGTTACTCTCAATGAGACTAAATTTGATGGCTCTCCATGTAACTTAGTTAGGGCAATAGTTTGGGATCCGCTGAGAAAATTTATCTTGACAGGCCCTCATGTCTCAATCAATGCAACCAAATGAGGACCTAAATCAGGGGCATATTATTAAGGACCAGTGTTAAAATTATCGCTGTTTTATCGGCAGGAAACTGCCGATAAAACGGCGATAATGGGCTTGATAATACGCCCTTGTTAATTCCCATAGAAGCCCATGTTCTCATGTTAACATGGGCTTCTATGGGAATTAACAAGGGCGTATTATCAAGCCCATTATTGCCGTTTTATCTGCAGTTTCCTGCCGATTAAACGGCGATAAATTTAACACCGGTCCTTGATAATATGCCCCTCAGTTTCTCAATAGGATGAAAGAAAAATAGACCCAAGAAGTAGGTCCAGGTTGGGAAGTAACAGGAGGAAATGTATTTTTATTTTACAACGCAGTAAAGAAAGGTTTATCCTATTATGTACAGGATAATCTTGATAACATAGTGGCATTGTAAGCCAAGCCCTGAACAGAGATACAGTCACATGTAATTCATTTTTGTAAGAAAAAGCATGAGAACGAGAAACAAGCAGGAAGTAACAGAGAAAGCAACAGCAAAGTTAGTACAGCAAACGTTGGCAAAGAAAGGAGCAGTGGAAGAAACTGTAGTAGCAGCCACCACTCAGATTACTGCAATGGCTGTGGGATTGGTCCCAGTTGTGAGAAGTTGGCCTGATATATGATGCTCACTATTTCTAGTGATCACCTTGTATCAGTCCAAACAACCCTTATGGTGATTGGTTGTAAGTCAACCTTATAGACCAGCTATCCTAATGGTAGCATGGACAAAGCAGTCTTAGGCTAAACTCTTTTGGCATGTGAAGCCAGCGGTTTTACCACAATATAACCCCTTGAATACCAGATGAAAGGACACCACACAGGTTGTTATGAAAAAAAAACAGTATATTTATTAATAACAACACCTCTGAACTCTTTATGAGGTCAGAGGGCTAAGCACATGACAATCTCTTCAGAAAAATACGACAAGTTGCACAAAATTACACTGGTGCCTTAGAGGCACGACAAACCATATACTAAGTAAGTGGAATGTGAGAGTCGATAAAAGAAATGGAACTGTCCAGAGGCTGGAGGTTCGCTAGGACTACGCTATCTTCACCTTCGGTAAGTAATAGGAGGCCCACGGGACGCGTGTGCAGAGTGTGAACTCACACGCGAGATGCGTAACAACGTCTATGGACAGTACAGTTCAAGTTAAAGGTGAGTACGGACAATCCTGACTAGATAGGACTAAAACGACTGTGGAACTGGACACTAGGACAGTTAAACTACCCTTGAGCACCGAAATGCTCTTGTTACCTCACCCACGGACTGCGGGTGCACAGGTGTCAAAGTGCGTCAGGTTCTCGCGTTGAAGTCTATGGAGCCTGAAAGAAAAGATGCTGCAGGCGACCAGGAGGAAGATGTCCGGTGCAATCCAAGGGTGGATTGGTGAAGAAGGAGACCTGAAAGCAGAGGGGACAATGTTCACAGTCACTAGCCAGTGACTAGAGTGGAACCAGGAAGGAACCAGATGTCGACGTCGCGATCAGGTGAAGAGTGGATGCTTGACTCTGCAGCCACGTGGACCAGGAGGTATCTTCGATGACCAGGATGGAGGCACAAGCTGTCCCACGCAGGGTCTCGCTGTCGGTGGTGTTGGATCCGGAATCGGCGTCAACAGGCCTTGGCAAAGGCAACCCACACGGTGAGTGGAGAAAGCGTCTGGTGCGGACTAGGAGAGTCCGGGGTGCCCCTCTTTTGGAAGGGAGCAAGGGCCAGTCTGGAGCAACCAGACCAGCAGCAAAGATTCAAAGGTTCGTCGTCTAGGAGGCCACTAGCCAGCCGGCAAGTGACCAGACAACGCGTCAAGCAGCAAACAAGCAGAAGGGCCCCACGCAGATCTTGTGGATGCTGGAGGGCTGATCTTCGGTGCAGGGGCTGCTCGGGGCTGGGGCTTCTCAGTCCCCAAAGCACTGGGTCGAGTTTACCTCGGGAGTCGTGCTGGAAGCGAAGTGCAGGTTCGTTCAAAATGGCCTGTCCCACGTGTCTCGTCGCACCCACGGGTCTCAGCTTTGCTGTAGATGTGAGTTGAGGTCGGAGAGGTCTGGGAATCCAGGTCTCATTGGGCTCTGAAGTCTGGATCCTCGAGGGAAGACGACAAAGTGAAGCCGCTGGACGCTTGATGGTGCCTGCGGATGCAGGGTGGACACTCCTTGCCCACAAGGGAGATTTCTTCAGTCTTCTGTGGAGCAGAACGTCGAAGTCCAGAGTTTCTTCTTGTAGAGTAGTTCAGGATTAATCTAATTTGGAATGGGACCAGCTCCTACCTTTATCCTGCTAAAGGGGGCTGTACTACTGACTACGTCCCTCCCCTGGGTGGGACCAGGAAGGGGGGTGGTTACACCCCCTATCTTTTGTCCGGTTTCCCGCTAGAGCTGGGGCTGGAGTGCCCCAGCAACTGGTTTGAACCGGTGTATGCACAGGGCACCTTGTGTGCCCCAGGCATGTCTCATTCCTTTCAAGCCTACCCTACCCAATACAGAAAATCCTGTCTGGGGTGGTGCTAGCACCTCCCAAGGCAGGAAACCCTTTGTCCAAGCCGCCCTCGCTGGAAGGACTCCCAGCAGCAGGAGGTCAGACTTGTGTCTTTGGTGGCAGCATCCATTTTGTGATGCCAAGGCTCGAGTTAACTTTAACCGGGGTTCTCAGTTACATACATGTCGTGTCCCTCTAGAAGGGTGGAATGCTACCCCCGTCACCAGAATTGGCGAGGGGGTAGTATTCCAATTCGTATGACACCTTACTCGACATGTTTTGATAATGTTATACCAGAGTTAGCATTTAACCGCGAGGATTATAATGCACTTAAGAGTATATGGTATAGCGTTATCATTGAACAGCTATTAGGACTTGGTTCCGCAAGCTGCAAACGGGCTCAGCTCATGCCAGAGCACCATCTCACATAATTCCAAGCACTCTGCCTTCAGGATTGATAAGGCCTTCCATAGGAGTGACTGATAGGAATATATGTGTCCATTTTAGGTTTAGATATAGGTAACTATATCTAAAGCAAAGGGTGATTACACCACCTTGCCCCAGCTGTCGTGCAGCCAGTTGTGTCTGTTTAGATGGCCAGCCAGGGGTGGCATAATACATGCTTCAGCCCCTGGTAGGCCCTGGGTACACCTATGCCCTGGGTACCTATGGTACACCGTACAGGGACTGATAAGGTGGCCCAGTACCAATTGGTAAATGCACCTAAGGTACATGGTTGTCAATTTAGAGAGAGAACAGCTAGGCTGTGGGTCTGATTAGCAGGCCCACAGCCAGGGAAAGTCGTAAACCAGTGAAGCAAAAAGCAAAAATCTGGGGTGACCATAGGATTGCAGACCCCACTCTCCTACACCAGTGACCACCCAACAACAGTACCCCCAACAGCAGGATAGTGTAAGAGCACAGGGAAGTAGTAGGCGAGGGTGAGGAGGAATAGGAAGAGGTACAATAGGTTCCCCAAGGATGGACCAAGAATGTCATTATTGTTGCAGATATGGACTATTTATTAGAGATTGCAGGACTAAGAAATAGGATGAATAAAATAGAAGGACAGGAGTTTACAATCAGCCAGGAAACACAGTAATGTAGTCACAGTTAAACCCGCAAATTGTGTATGTGCCTCAGTCACCATCACAAAATGTGCAGCAATCAGTAATGCCTGAAGCACAAGTGCTGCCACAGCAAAGTTAGCAAGCACCCTCAATGGTGACTCCACCTCAAAGTGGACAGGGAGTTTTAATTGTGAGAGGAGGAAATCCTTTCCAGATGAATTATGTGGGAGGATACACGCAATGAAGGGGCCCACAGAGGGGGAGCGTGGCCAGCCAGGCAACATGGCGGACGCGACTCTTTAGAGCTCCGTCCATGGGGCCCTGAATTCTCCTGCAGTTCTCCTGGGAGAGTGGTTTTGGCTCTCATCAATCGGGCGGAGCAGATGCGGTTCGGATTGAGGAGTCTGCCGGTGTGCACAGCGTCAGAATCTGGGGCCGCGGAGGAAAGGAATCGGCTGCCGGACTGCAGAGGGGCGGAGGAGCCATAACGGCGCGAAAATTGCCCGGGGCCTCGCTGAGCAGGAAGGCTCCCGGCTTCAGCACTGAGGCGGAGGCGGAGAGAGCCGAGAACGATTCGCGCTGCGGAGCCTAGCGCAGCACGACAGACAGCAGAGGCGCCCCTGGTGAGAGCAGCGGGGCAGCAGGAGGTGCCCCCGGCGGGCGAGTAAATTGGCCGGGGCCTCGCCGAGCAGGAAGACTCCCGGCTTCAGCACAGGGGAGGAGGAGGAGAGAGCCGAGCCCGATTGGCGCTGCGGATCCCAACACAGACCGGTGGTGAACAGAGGCGCCCCATGTGAGGGCAGCAGGGTGGCAGAAGGTGCCCTGGGCGGCCGAGAGGGGGGCCACAGGGAGAGGCTCTGAGGTGGCCGGCTCCGCAGAGCAGAGAGCGGAGGAAGACGCGCCGCGCCGCGGTGCGAGAGCCCCACACTACGCGCCCACGGGAGAGGCCAGGAGGAGAAGCGGGGGTGAGGCTTCACCCGCCGGAGGGCTTAGAGTGTGGCCGGCATTGGAGAAGACGCCGAGGCAACAGGCTGCTGCGCGCCAGCTCAGTCGATAGAGTGTCCTGAGAGCCGGCGGCGGGGCTGTGATAGCGGTGGTGATTTACCGGACTCCTGCGGTGCACTGCGGTGGCCAAGCGGCGGCCGGCGGGGGAGAGGCTCAGACTGAGTGAGCGGCGGTGGAGAAGAGGCGGATGGTGCCAGCCCTTACTTGGTGAGTCGTTGGAGGCCCGGGGACGCAACACGTTGGGTGCCTAAGAACTGTGGAAACACTGCAAGCTGCAGCGGGAGCTCAGGGACTTGACGAGGTGGTGGAAGCTGGGACTGCGCGGAGTGAGAGGCGCGGCAGGTCGCGGACCCTGATCCCCCAGGCTCCATTTTGGCTAGGACGCCATTTTGCGTCGTCCCACGAAGCGGGGCCCTGTCCCTTGGACTGCATCTGTGGTCCCTTCTGAGCGGGGCGCCATTGAACTTTGAGGCCGCTACCACGGCGCAGGACTGAGAGAGAGAGGGGGGACCCCCCTGTGGTGCTGGAGTGGGGGTGCAGCTTGAGGGGTGTCGCGGTCTGAAACCACACGTCCTCAGGCGGAGAGGGCATGCACAGCAGGCCTGGAGTCAGCCTAGATTGAGGATAGCCCTCAGTGTCTGGGCAAGGACGCCGAAAGGTGGAGGTCTGCCCCAGCTAAATTCCCGTCTGCACAGCGCGTAGCCCTAACTGGCCGGGCGCGCCTGCCTCCTCTGCAGCCGACAGCGGATTCTGGAACAGGTCAGCGAACACTTGGGGGGCGGCCACCGGCTGCACCCCTTGGCATTGGCGGGAGAGGGCTCGGGCAGGAGCCCGAGAGAGGGACACAGCAGTGAATAGTCCTCGACCGTCTGGGCCTCTGGAGCGTAATTCGACTGGGGTTCTCCTAGCTGGCGCTGAGAGTCGACTGCTTGCCCGACAGGAGGGGGAGCTGCTTCGCGCTCCCGGTCGCCGCGACGAGGCCCGAGGCAAGACGAGCAGATGCCAACTGCACAACAGCTTGTAATGGGCAAGCTTCTGGACAGAGCACTCACGAAGCAGCAAGAGGCGAGTGGCCCGGACACCTCGCCGAGGCAGGGGCGAGGGGTCATGGAACGCACAGACACACTAGTGGCCAAGATGGACACTGTTTTGGCAGTGGTGGAACACATTGGGATGACCCTAGAGCAAACTAAGACCTCTTTAGAAGGGCGGATCGACAAAGTTACCTCCGATTTCACACTGCTGCATGCGGACCACCGTAAGCTGGCGGAGTCCGTCGCTGAGCATGGCCAAGCGGTCCAGGAGATGCAGCCTGTAGTGCGTAGCTATGCCTTCGTTCTGCAAGACCTGGTGGATCAAGTCCATACGCTGGAGGACCGCACGGAGGACGCGGAAGGACGCTCTTGGCGCAGCAATGTCCGAGTAGTGGGCCTGCCGGAAGGGGAAGAGGGGAGAGACCCCGAGCGGTACACTGAGACCTGGCTGCGGACACTCCTGCCGGATGCGGTGCTGTCCCCGCACTTCGTGGTGGAAAGAGAGCACACGGTGCCTGCGCAACCCCAGAGGCCTGGGGTCCGACCTCACCCGTTCCTTTTTAAGTTCCTCAACTCCAGGGACCGGGATACGGTACTTAGGGAAACTCGGAAGCTGGCCGATCTCCAGGTGGGCAACAGTCGCGTGCTGTTTTTCCCGGACTACACAGCAACAGTGCAGGGACGGCGTGGCTCATATATGGCAGTGAAGAAGCAACTACGTGACCCGGAACTGCCTTACTCATTGTTGTTCCCCTCCCGCCTGCGTGTGGTCACTAAGGAGGGCACCCGCTTCTTTGAGGCCCTGTCTGAGGTTTGGGACTGGCTTGCGGAGACTGGGCGCTGGTCGGGGACACAGCCGGCGGAACCTGAGGGCGGCGGATGGCTAGAACAGCGCTCCAGGAAGCGGAGGAGGAAGAGAGGAGACCGACGGGGGGCGGGTCTGGGACAGGCTGAGCCCAGCCCGGAGAAGATGAGGCAGGAGAGGCAAGAGGCAGGAGGCTCTGGAGGCGGTTGCGACACTGGGAGCGGTGCATGTGCATGGCAGCCAGGAATACAGACAGCAGAGTGAGACTGTTGTTAGCGGATCATCCTCACCGTCCACTGAACTGTCGGAGGATGCTGGAATGCCTGTGGTGACACCCCAGACAGCGGACTTTATAATGTGATAGATGGCGGACCTGACACGGACTGCAGTGTTACTTGTGTTACCTACAAGATCTACTTTATCCTTTACTTGCCCACTGTAACATGCTGATCTATCTAACCGCTGCAATTGACGCCCCGAACTTGTATACATCTAGTAATAGAAGCCGCTGGCGCAGTTCAGGTACACGATCGCGCCTTGAGCTGGGGCGTGGGTCTAGCAGCTGCTGCGCAGGGTGGTCCCCGTGGGTGGCACGCATTGGCTCGATCCACTTCATTGGCTGCGCCTGACTAACCACATCTCCACCGAGCTATGGGCCCCTAGGTGTGGGAGCGACCAGGAGGCACAACTGACTGCACGTTTCCCCGCACGCACCTCAATAGCGGTCACGACACATTGAAAGATAGACACGTTATTCAGTTTGGACGCATGCCCCGTTGGGAATACGCCCATGAAGTTACACTGTTACTACTGGTTCATATGATTCAGGTGCGGCACTTAGAGACCCCCCATCTGAGAGCCTTCCCCCTGGCCCCGCATGACACGCCCCCTGGCCCCCAGGGTGGTTACGACACAGCAGACCATATGGCGTGCACGAACATCATGACATGGAACATTCGAGGTATGCACACCCCATCGCGTCGGTACTCGGTTTTCGCGTACATGCAGCGCCATCAGGTGGGGATCGCGCTCCTCCAAGAGACCCACATGTCCCAAGTGGAACTAGAGCGGCTTTGCAGGCGATGGAGGGGACAGATACATGGCACGACCTATTCAGCGCATGCGTGCGGTAATTTGATATGGGTGAGGGCAGGAGTTCCCTTTGTGTGCACAGAAGCGCAAGTAGATCCAGAAGGGAGGTACTCGTTTGAGAGGGGGAGGCTCAATGGGCAGGAGGTACTGCTGGGTTCCATTTACGCCCCTAACACTGAGCAGCCTGCCTTCCTGGCGTCCTTAAATCCCATCCTTCAGCGCTATGCCGGCCTCCCATGGCTGCTGGGCGGTGACTACAATATGGTACTGGATACACAGTTCGACCGCTCCTACCCACCCCTTAGAGCGGCGGCAACGGCATCGGCGGTGCAAGCGCTTGGGAACTGGCTAATACACTGGGACGTACATGACCTCTGGCACACACAGCACCCCGCGGACAATACTCATATTATTCGGCGGTACACGATCTTCACGTCCGATTGGATCGAATATTAGGCTCACAGTCCCTGCTCACGCTTCTGTCGAAGTCAGAATACCTGGGCAGTACGCACTCAGACCATAATCCCCTATGGCTGCAGATCAGCTGGATGGCAGACAGGCCCCCGGTGCCTACCTGGCGGCTACAGCCGGCTGCGTTAGAAGACGCTGAGTTCAGGTCTTCACTGGGCACTGTCATTTTATCCTACTTTGAGGACAATGAGGGCTCAGCAAGCGATCACATGGTGGAATGGGACGCCCACAAGGTGACTATCCGGGGGCACTGCATAGGGGCCACCTGGAACATCCGCGCGCAAGTGTCCGTGTCTCTGACCCGCATAGAGTCGGAGCTTCTGAAGTATGAAAGGGAGGGGGAAGGAGCGGGCAGACATGCGGCAAAACTTGGGGAACTCCGCAGAGAGCACGAAGTCCTAATTGAGAGGCTGCGATGCCACAATTCTGCGGCGCACACCGCCAAAACGCACGCCAGGGTGGATAGGGCTGGCCGCTTGTTAGCTTGGCTGGTACGGACAACAGAGCGCAACACTCCGATAGGCGCCCTTCGCTTAAGCGATTGGACGGTGGTGTACACGCAGCGTGAGATTCACCGGGCGCTTACTGATCACTACCGGGACCTCTACAGGGCTCGAGGTGCTGGTCATATGCACGAGGAAGCTGACTTTGTGGGGGCAGTGGCGCTGCCTGCTGTCACAGAGGACCAGAGGGCGGAGTTGGGTGCCCCGCTCATGTTAGAGGGCGTGGGAGATGCGATCAGGGCATTGGCGACCGGGAAAACCCCGGGACCTGATGGCTTGCCGGCTGAGTACTATAAGGCAAATAGAGACAACCTTGCGCCCCAGATCCTTCGGGTATTTCAGGCCTCGATAGACGCGGGCCACCTCCCACCATCCATGCGGGAGGCGTTCTTGATGTCCTTGCCTAAGCCCGACAGAGACCCCATGTCTTTGAGCTCCTACCGCCCATTGGCGATGCTCAACACCGATTACAAGATACTAGCCAAACTACTTGCGGAACGACTGGCGCCGGTGGTCCAGATTTAGTGCATTCAGACCAAAATGGATTTGTGCCGGCGAGGTCCACGTCTCTGAACCTTCGAAGGTACTTCCGAGTGGCGGCAGAGGCGGCGGCGGTCTGGCCCAGGGCGGGGTGCCTGGTGCTGGACCTCGAAAAAGCGTTAGATTGTCTTGAGTGGAGCTATTTGCGGGCAGTGTTGGAAGCGTATGACCTGGACGGAGGTTTCCTGCAAATGGTGGGACTACTGTATAGGAATCCTGTGGTTAGGGTCAGACTGGGGCCGTATCTATCGGAAGAAGTGGCGGTGGGCAGAGGCACTAGGCAGGGATGCCCGCTGTCACCGCTGCTCTTTGCGCTGGCCATGGAGCCCCTAGCCGCGGCCATGAGACAGCTTCTGGCAGACGGTATCCCTTTGGGAGATGGCACTCATCAAGTGTCTCTGTACGCTGATGACCTCTTGGTCTTTGTTAGGGATGTGAGTCACATTCCGGAGCAGCTGGCCCCGTTGCCGAGCCGCTTCGCCGACCTCTCGGGGCTCTGTGTTAATGCAGGCAAGTCCTGTCTTTACGCCTTTAACAGTGAGGTGATGGACCCGGAGTATAGTCTCCATGGCACGCAAGTCCAATGGCGGGGGGACACGTTTAAATATCTGGGGATCCAGATCTACCGACGGACGACGGACCTGTTGGATGGGAACTTGGGAAGGGCGGTGACGGCGCTTAGGGCCCAGATCGATTTCTGGTCTACGCTCCCCCTGACGCGCACTGGTAGAGTGGCCCTGGCCAAAATGGTGATGCTCCCTCGCCTGCTCTATTATTTTGCAAATCTGCCCTTGTTCGTGCCTGCGTCCTTCTTCTCCAACCTTAACAGAATCCTGCGTGACTTTGTCTGGGGCACATCCAGGCATCGCTTGGCTCTCGGGAAACTTTTTGCCCACGGACAGAAGCGGATTGGCCACGCCCTGCTTCGAGCACTATTACCTGGCAGCGCAGCTCCAATGGATTGCCCGCTGGCTGGCGGACAGGGGGAGAGAAGACACTGCCACGGCGGAGCCGCCCCACACCCTAGAACGGATCAACACGTTATTCCACCCGTTAGCGGCACCGGAACGCCCCACTCCAATACTATTAGCAGTGGCGTACAAATGCTACAGCAGAGCACTGCGTCTCACGAAGAAGGTGCTCCTCTATGCACCTGCGGTGCCAATGGAGGGCTAACCGGGGAGAGAGAGTGTCCTCACGCACCGCATGCTGGAGCAGTGGCAGGAGGCGGATGTCCAGACGCGGGATGACCTTTATCAAGATGGGACTCTTCTTCCCTTTGAGACGTTAGTCACAGAAGTGGGGCTTCCCCCTGGGGGGTTCCTGATGCATATATCCCTCATGGCCCGCATGACAGCTAGCTGGGGCGACATCACCGAGGAGCCTCCGCAGCACTTAACGGTGCAATACTTGCATGTCATGGGTAGGGGCAGGCACCTGATTAAGTGGATTGCTGCATCCCTGCGGGCACACACGGAGCTAGACCTGACCCCGCTCAGGGGAAAATGGGCGCGCGACCTGGGACGCCCGCTGGCGGATAAGGAATGGGAGAAAATCCTGAAAAGCCCGGTGCGCATCCCCAGGAATATGCGCTTCCGCCAAATCCAAGTCTACATAGTACATAGGGCCTATCTCACCCCCCAACCTAATAAATAAGTACTTTCACAGACCGGATGCGTCTTGCCCTCGATGCGGCAAACTCAATGTGGATCTCCTCCATCTTCTGTGGCACTGCCCGGGGCTTGGCACCTACTGGAGAGACATCAGTACCCTGCTCGCACAAAGCACTGGTCGCACAGTCCCTTGTAACTGGCCCGAATTCCTCTTGCACCATTTCAAGCGGTCGCCTACGGATAAGGCCTCGTCCCGCTTCCTGGATCTTGGGATGGTAACGGCGGTGCGCCTCCTTACAAGGAAATGGAAGGCAAGTGACTCGCCCAGCGTGCGGGCCTGGGTCTTGTCCCTTCTGTCGTGGGCCAGAGCAGAATGGACTGCCATTCGGAGAGAAGAAACGGTGGGGCTCCGAAGGGAACCCATGGCGGAGAAGTGGGAACACATGCTTCATGCTCTGCAAGGGGTGGGGGCTACTGCGGTTGAGAGGGTGCGGGGGGACCAGGCTGTTGCAGTGGGCGGAGGGGGGGTGCGCGGCGACTGACACCACCGACAAACGAGCTGGGGCGCAGCATGCAACTGGGACAAGGGTGCAATAGCAGCGGAAGCTGGGGGAGTGCAAAGGGGACAGCCCTAAATGGGAGGGGGAGGGCGGGCCTCGGGGATGGGAGCCGGGGGATGATTTATACTGTATCATGGCGACAGTGCTTCACCTGATGTTTTATGTTTTTTGTTTCCTTGCACATGAATCTGATTGCAATTGAGTTACATATGTAAACTTGTCAATACACGCGGAAGAGGGACGCATTGACGTTTATATACCATGGGCATGCCTAGCGCCTAAGGCTCAACTGCATATTAATACTGTGTAACAACTGTAGAGACTCCTTGGCATGCTGCACTAATAGTGTGATGGCCACTAGGCAGTGCTGAAGGCCTACCTGGACTATGTTGATGCACCCCATGTATTGTTAAAACGTCTAAATGCCAATAAAACAGATTTGACAAAAAAAATAAAAATGAAGGGGCCCACAGAGTATTTACATGTGTCCAATATTGTCAGTGATGCACAGGCCAGATGAGGAACCCACTGCGACGGTAGCTATCAATAACAAGAGGTATGCATTCCTCATAGATACAGGAGCTTCTCGATCCTGTATTAGAGACGGAGCCTTTCCAATCTCACATAAATCAATGGACATACAAGGATTCTCTGGGGATGTAATGAGGGTTACATTTACTAAACCACCGGAGATGGAAATAGGAGGGAGGTACATTGATGGCTGTTTTCTGTTGTTTTCCAGCTGCCTCAGCTAATCTGTTAGAGTGGGATCTTAGGGCAAAGTTAAATATGGCCATTCATTTTGAGTCTGATGGTTCTACCTCTGGAGTTTCACCTTCCAGGATTATGGCTGTGACAATAGACAGAAGTAGAGTGTGCAGTGCTTGCTATCATTCAGAAGGCTAAGACTACTCTGACTACACAGAGAGTGTCAGGATATGAGGTGATACTGTCACTACCATCTTTGAAGGTTGTAAAGTGTCATACAGTGAATCCTGCAACATTTTTTGCTCATCCTATATTAGACTCTGAGGATGATGCACATTACTGTGCAACTTACTTTCCAAATGAATCTAATCAAGCAACAGAGGATCCTATACCAGGTAGCATTGTCTATTTTGTTGATGGTTCTTCTACTATTGACCAGGATACAGGAATAAGACACACAGGTGCAGCAGTAGTTAGAGTACACCAGCATGATTCTTCACCTACATTCCCATAGTAGAGCAGTTAATAATACCAGCACACTATTCTGCACAAGCAGCAGAATTAATAGCCTTGACAGCGACTCTCAAGGAAGAAGCAGGAAAAGTCATCACAATTTATTCAGATTCAGATTATGTGCCTACCACTGGAAACATATAATTATCAGAAATGACACCTTTTTTGGCAATGAGAAACTCTAAGAAGATCTTAAAACTGCTGCAAAGACCAGATATGGAAGGGCACTAACCTAGTGCCCTTTTAACCTGATCGGACAGTGGCCACAGACACTCAGCATCGGGCAAGCCTCAGGAGAGTGAGGCAGAGGCACACATAGGTTACAGCAGGCCAGGGCGCTGTTAGCATCTCAAACAGGTATATCAACAAGACTAAGGAACGTGCAAAAGGAAGTTTTTGGCAAAATAGTTTTATTCATCTAATTAGTAATCTACAGCCCTAAAATAATAAAAGTAACAAGCACTTGCAAAATGTAATTAGCACCTACATCCGCTTTCAGCAACAAGATAAACTGGAAAAAAGATGAAGAGCTGTGGGTGTAGTCTGAGGGGCAGGGTTTTAGAACACAAACTTCACAACACCACATGAATAAAAATAAAAATATATAAGTCAACTGTCAATGTAATTTCAGGTAAGACCGCTGAGTTCAAATGGAAATGCACGCAAACAGACACCATCTATGAATGTAAAGGTTTTTAGATTTGTTCTGCTAAAATAACCTAAACCAAACTGTTCCAAAAATGCTTTCTATATATAATCAGCACTTTAATGATTTAAATGTAGCAGTTATTCTTGAAAGCATTGTTCGGGGCTAGGAAAAACATGAATGCATTCACTTAGAAAACTGTGGGTTTCCTTTCAGAGTTTCAAAACATATCTTTCACTTTATATAGTTTCTAATACTGTAGTTAAGGGGAACCTGAACCACTCCCAAGGAGTCTGATAAATCTCAAAGATCTGATTTTGGGTGTCCATAATGATAATTGTTTTTTTTTTCTTTAACAACAAATGTTATTGATTTCCCATGGTGCCAAATGGGCGAAGCCGATGAGCATCAAACACGCAATAATCAAACCGTACAAATCCAAGGCAACATATGTCATCCCCTTGATAGGTCTGCAGAACATCAGACCCAATAACCCCCTCCCCCACCCCCACCCACACACTCTATATAAAACAGCACAGGAACAAAATGCAACTATGCCCTTTTCCCTCTGCACATCTTGATTCCTTTAAACCGGTGAATTGCTCACAACCAATCTATCTAATGAGTCTCTGGATAGTGTGGGCCCCAATAGTGACAAGTCAATACCTCTGTAGGTGGCCGAGCGCGCCCATATCTTCTTATGTTTCTGCGGGCTGCCACGTGCCTGAAAGACTGCAACCTCGGCCGATATACAGCGGTCCATCGCTCTCTTCCAGACCTCTACACTGGGCTGGGACCTATCTTTCCAATGTTGAGCAATGTCACGTTTGGCAAGTGTTAGTCCCAGGAACAATAAATGACGCTTATATCTGTTCCCCCCTATATCGTCGGCGCTGTGCAGAAGGATCAGCCTAGGGTCGGCGGGAATATCCCACACCAAAACCTGCCCCAAACAAGACCGAACACCTGACCAGAAGTGTTGCAGCGGATCACTGACATAATATAGAATGACAAAATATAGACTTACCAAAATATAGTTGCCAAAATATAGAATGCAAAAATATCGAATTCCTATCTACAAACAGGTAAGTACAAAAATATCGAATCCAAAATATAGTCTGTAAAAAATATAGTCAGTCAAAATATCGATTTTTTTTAAATGTCTTAAAAGTAATTTACAATTAATGAAATAATAAATATTATTAACTAAAACATACTTAAAAATACTCAAATAACCTTAAAATTAAGATATAATTAATTTAAGTTATTAATAAAAAATTTACAATATTTTACCGTAGGATAGCAGGAGGGTAAAATTTAATATTACCACTCCAGTGAGTGCAACAGTAGGGAAAGCGTTCGATAGCGTAGGGGTAAAAAATACTATTCCCACTCCAGTGAGTGCAACAGTAGGGAAAGCGTTGGATAGCGCAGGGGTAAAAAATACTATTCCCACTCTAGAGAGTGCAACAGTAGGGAAAGTGTTGGACAGCGTAGGGGTAAAAATTACTATTCCCACTCCAGAGAGTGCAACAGTAGGGAAAGCATTGGATAGCGTAGGGGTAAAAAATACTATTCCCACTCCAGGGAGTGCAACTGTAGGGAAAGCGTTGGATAGCATAAGGGTAAAAATTACTATTCCCACTCCAGAGAGTGCAACAGTAGGGAATGCGTTGGATAGCAGGAGGGTAAGAATTACTATTCCAACTCCAGAGAGTGCAACAGTAGGGAAAGCGTTGGATAGCGTAGGGGTAAAAATTACTATTCCCACTCCAGAGAGTGCAACAGTAGAGAAAGCGTTGGATATTGGAAGGGTAAAAATTACTATTCCCACTCCAGTGAGTGCAACAGTAGGGAAAGCGTTGGATAGCGTAGGGGTAAAAATTACTATTCCCACTCCAGAGAGTGCAACAGTAGGGAAAGCGTTGGATAGCGTAGGGGTAAAAAATACTATTCCCACTCCAGTGAGTGCAACAGTAGGGAAAGCGTTGGATAGCATAAGGGTAAAAATTACTATTCCCACTCCAGAGAGTACAACAGTAGGGAAAGCGTTGGATAGCGGGAGGGTAAGAATTACTATTCCAACTCCAGAGAGTGCAACAGTAGGGAAAGCGTTGGATAGCGTAGGGGTAAAAATTAATATTCCCACTCCAGAGAGTGCAAGAGTAGGGAAAGCGTTGGATATTGGAAGGGTAAAAATGACTATTCCCACTCCAGTGAGTGCAACAGTAGGGAAAGCGTTGGATAGCGCAGGAGTAAAAAATACTATTGCCACTCCAGAGAGTGCAACAGTAGGGAAAGCGTTGGATAGCGTAGGGGTAAAAATTACTATTCCCACTCCAGAGAGTGCAACAGTAGGGAAAGCGTTGGATAGCGTAAGGGTAAAAATTACTATTCCCACTCCAGAGAGTGCAACAGTAGGGAAAGCGTTGGATAGCGTAGGGGTAAAACAAAATATTCCCACTCCAGAGAGTGCAACAGTAGGGAACGCGTTGGATAGCGGGAGGGTGAAAATTACTATTCCCACTCCAGTGAGTTTAACAGTAGGGAAAGTAATGATTTAATATATTATTAAAAATAAATTAAATATCAATACCAATAAAACATTAATTGAAATTAATAACCAATTTAATATTATGTAATAATTAATTAGGAATACAAATACATATTAGTTATTAAAAATTAATAACCTATTCATAATTATTTAACAACTAATTATTTTTCAATAACAAAAACTAATTAATAATAAAAAGTAATACCAATTAATAATTAACAGTAAATTAATTATCAATACACAAAAAGTATTTTTATTATGTAATTAATTACAATTACATTACTTCCCACCCTATTCCCCTATACACCCACATCCCACTACAGAAAATACATTAATGCAATTATCATAATTATCAAATATTTAATTAATACAAAATAATTACCAATTAATAAAACTTAATTGCCAATTAATAGAAATTAATTGCCAAATAAAAATTAATTACCAATAAATTTAAAATCAATACCAATAAATAAATAAAAATATTTACTTAATTACAATTAAATTACTTCCCACCCTATTCCCCTATAAACCCACATCCCGCTACAGAACTAAAAAGGTAAATTTAATTAAAAATTTATAATTGCTCAAAATTAATATTTAATTTAATATAATTAAATTACTTCCCACCCTATTCCCCTATAAACCCACAACCCGCTACAGAATTAAATTACGCAAAAATTAAATACCATAAAATTCATTACTTAAAATAAATTAAACATACATTACAAAAATGAATATACACTTTTCACACATATACTAACATACAAAACACTTTAAAAAAATGTATATTATTAAAAATTCGATATATTTAATGCCTATATTGTATACTTCGATATTTTGACTTCTATATTTTGAAAATCGATATTACTTACCTTCAATTCGATATTTTTAACCACTATATTGTGTCCAATCGATATTTTGTCCATTCTATATTTTTACTTCGATATTATGTCCATTCTATATTTTGGAATCGATATTATGACTGTTTACCGTTGCAGCGCTACACAGCTCCACACAGTATGAAGAAAGGATCCCTCCTCCGACTCACAACGGAGATACACGGGGGATGGAACGGCTCCCATTTTATAAAGGTGTAAGAGTGTGTGATACACCCTATGGAGGTACTTAAACTGAATCAATCTGTATCGGGTAGAAACAGCTGAGTACCGGGGACTGGCCTATGCCTCAGCCCAATCATTGTCTGTGAGTGTGGGAACATCTGCCTCCCATGTCGCCTGAGTACGGTGTAAAGTGGTAGTGGATTGTGTAGTGATCATTTGGTAAATCTGTCGGATTTTATGCGCACCTATATCCCCCATGAGTAGTTGACTTTCCAGCGGGTGAAACTCTGGAAGAGTTGGGAGGCCCCGTATGAGAGGGGTGACAGCGTGTCGGAGCTGCAGGTATTTGTGGAACTGCGTTTTATGGAGGTTAAAATCGTCCTGAAGCCTTTGAAAGGATTTGAGAGTAGACCCCTGCATAATGTCACCCAACGCGGAGATCCCAATATCATCCCATCTACGGAACCCCACCAGTGTTGAGACTGGCCTAAGGTGAGAGCCCTGCCACAGGGGTGTCGCGGCAGTCAGTCTGCCTCACCCCCCCATTCGTCTGACCACTCGCCTCCAGATCTGAATGACGAACCAACAAGCCGGCAGAAGTTCTGCTAGTGATGAGGAACTGTATAAGAAATGACGCAGTTGTGTTTCATCCAGGAAAAGATGTTCTACCGCATAGGCGGGGTCCGCCTGGGAGCCATACCACCAGTCGTTTATCACGAGAAGATGCGATGTCCAATAATAGGCCTGTACATCGGGCGTGGCGATACCGCCGTAGTACGTAGATTGGATACACGTGGCTAGGGCCACCTGAACCGCACCTCCCCCCCAGAGAAACCTATTAAACAATGCATTGATTTGACAAAACCACAACGGGGGAATCGGAAAGGGGTCGTTTTGTAGCCGATGAAGCAGGTGCGGCAGAGATACCATTTTGAATATGGCGGATCTGCCGTATAACGAGAGGGGAAGTTGAGACCAGACCATCGTCTCGTCCCTAACTGTAGGAAGCAGTGGGGCAATATTACGGGCCCAAGCTTCAGTAGGGCATCGCGTAATATGCATCCCGAGATACCGAAAACTCGCCTCTGCGATGATCAGCTGCGAGGCCCAGGCCTGAGATCGCTGGTCTCTGCAAATAGGAAACAGAGTGGACTTGGACTGATTAGCGTAAAGACCGGAGGTTTCCCCAAGATCCGTAGGATCTGCAGCACCCGTGGCCCGGATCCAACATAAAGAACAAGGCATCATCCGCATAGAGCGCGATCCTGTCGGAGCACTCCGGAGACCAGTCCAGACCGCGTAGAACCGAGTCTCGGCAGACCCATGCTGCTAATGTGTCTATGGCCAGGGCAAACAGGAGCGGGGAGAGCGGGCAGCCCTGCCTGGTGCCTCTACGGATGGGGAAGGGGGCTGACCGGTGGCCCGCCACGCGAACTGGTGCCGTAAGATTGGTGTAAAGTAGCTTCACATACGCCCTAAAGCAGGGACCAAGATTGACCACTTCCAAGAGTTTAAAGAGATATGACCAGCTCAATGTGTTGAACGCCTTGTCAATATCAGCCAGCAGGACCGCCGCGGGACGTTTCAAGAGGTGGGCCTCCACCACTGCGTTGTGGGCACGCAGGGTATTATGCCTGGTGGACTGCTGTGGCATGAAACCAGACTGATCAGGGTGCACCAGATCTTGTATGCACGTACGGAGGCTGTCTGCCAGCACCTTCCCCAGCAGCTTGGGCTCAAAATTCAACAATGAAATGGGGCGGTAGGAGCCGGGGTCCTTAGGTGGGCGACCTGGTTTAAGGAACACCACGACCTCAGCATGTCTCCAATCCAGAGGGAGAATATGCTGCTCTGCAGCCGCGTGAAGCACCTTGAGCAGATAGGGTCCTAAAGTCGTAATGTGAGGCCGCAGAAAATTACATGGGAACCCGTTGGGGCACAGCGCCCATCCAGGGTCAGTGTTGGAGCGTGCCGACAGCAGCTCCTCCAAGGAGATGGGTTCATCCAGGGCAGCAATTTGTTCGTCCGAGAAGCGACTGGGAGGGATGTCCACAAAGAATGTATCAATGAGAGGTTCCTGGATGACCTCACGCTCCTCGTATAATGTCGCATAGAAATCAGCAAAGGCCTGTACAACAGCCTATGGGGAAGTGCATGCAGCCCCACCAGGAGACCGCAGGAGGGGTACCTGCATCGGGGCTACCGAGATTGATAGAGCCTATGCAACATCTGACTGGATTTGCCACCCCACTGGTATATCCTGTGCTGGGTGGCTAGCTTGGCTTCTTTGGTGCAGTCGGTATGAACCTGATGGAACAGCTGCTGCACATGCAGAAGGTTTCGGCGGGCCACGGGGTCCGAGCCCTCCACTACGAGGGATTGAAGCTCTGCCTGTCTGGATTCCAGGTCTTGTACCTGAGCTAGGGGACGGTGCTTTTCCTCTGTGCGATAACTTATGTCGGCCCCCGGATCATAGGCCTAAACGCCTCCCATAGGATGACCGGAGATGAGCATGTGTCCGAATTGAGACTGAAATAGTTAGCAATAGCTTGGCTTAACATCTCCCTGTAATCCTCGTCGTGAAGCAGCCAAGGGGACATACGCCACCTATACGGTGCCCTGCCTGCCTGTAAACATATTTTGAGTTGAATCGGCGAATGATCCGACTGTCCGCGAGGCATGAGGGAGGTATGTGCCACCTTGTGCTGATAACTACGTGGGAGAAAAAGATCATCGTGGCGCGATAGAGTAGGGTGTACTGACGACACGTAGGAGTACCCAGCGTCGGACGGGTGAAGGGCATGCCATGTGTCCGCCCAGCCCAGTGTGTGTGCTAGCGCAGCAAGTTTGATGGAGCAGGGGATGCATCAGGCTGTCGGGCGTGCCACCTATCCAGTGGACCCATGATGTCATTTCAGTCGCCCCCTAATATCACAAGCCCACTCAGGAGATCCCCCCAGAGTTGGGTTAATTTGCCGATAAAGGTCTGACCAAGCGGTGGGGAGGGGCGTAGATGCTGCCAATTGTAAGCTGTTTGCCGGCCAATATACCGGAGACCACTGTATAGCGACCCCCCCGGGTCCAGCCATTGTCGCGTGACCTGAAATTGCACTCTGCGATATATAAAAAAAAAAACGTGCCCCACTCCCCGTGAATAAAGCAGGAGTGATACCCTGAAGCGTAGCCATAGCGGGCCAGGCATGGGGCTTTGGTGCCAAGCATATATGTCTCCTGAAGCAAAAGAATATCTGCGGCATAGCGTTTAGTCTGTTGTAAAACAGCTCCCCGTTTGACTTTGTTAAGCAATCCACGTACATTCCAGGCAATAATATTCAGCATTCCCGGTGGGGGATCACCTGTCATGCGGCTCATGTCTTGATCCCCTGAGAATAAAGGACAACCAGTGTGTACATGATTGGGCAATAGAGTGTGTGTGTGGTGGGAAAGGAAGGAACAAAAACAGAACTAACTTAAGAACATTTCCCAATCTCCCATCCACCCCACACCCCCATACTACCAAGAACTCGGAGTATCTGTCGCTGTAGAATCCCTCCCCGGGTCCCCAACATGACGACCCAAGTGGTTTCTCCAATGGATCCCACCCTCCCAACTTACCCAACATCACCCAAAACGTGGGAGGCGTGCCTCGTCCAGCTCCCTCTAAGGCCAATAGTGGGAACTCCTTCAGTTGTAGCCAGAACACATTCTTATGAGACTAAGGGGCATATCAACAAGCGGCAGCGATAACTATCGCTGGCCGCCCTTGAATGAAAGTGTGTCTTGTAAAGCGCACTGCTACCCGCACCGCAGGCCTCGTAGCGCTATAGACCGCTGGGGAACCCGTCCTGGCTTTCCCTGTGAGATAGTTCCTCCTGGGAGTCTCCAAGGTGAAGCCAAGCATCCCTGACGTTTGTGAGGGGCCGTTGTGGAGATGAGGCAAGCTTAATGCCCAGAGTTACCGAGTGTGGTCCCTGGATAGAGTAGGCACCGAGGCGAGAATTATTGAGTCCGCTGATCCTGGTCCAAGAACCTGCCACGTCGGGAATCGAACCCTGGTCCCAGCCCGTTCTCTGCTCTCGGGTCTGCCGCCTCTAACTAGTGAGCCACACCACTCCGCCCTTAGAGTGAGGAATTTATTTGCCTGCTATCTCAGATAATTATCGCCATGCTAGCGCCGTTTTACCATGGCATAGCGCAATGGTGATAATTATTCCTGAGATAGCGATGTCTTCCATGGAACATCGCTGGTTTTCCAGCGATGTTCCATGGAAAACGGCGATATCCTTGTTGATAGACCTGGGTGGTCTCAACCCTGTAATCCACCACCCATTGACTAACATTGTTTAGTCAAAGGAAAAGCAGGCGTAAGGAAAGTAGCTATAACCAAGGTTAGCTCTACGTTTCCTATCGCTATGCTTGTTAGCGTGCCCATTGATAATTGGAGAAATGTCGGTTAGCGACATTTCTCCAGTTATTTTGAGCTGGAACGCCCACTTTGCATCTCATTAGAGATGCAAAGATTGGCGTTGCAGGAAAGGGTGCTAAAGCAAGGATTCACGCGGTAGCGTGACCTTTCTAATATTGCGATAAAATTATCGCCGCTTTTCGGCCAAAAAGGGCCGCAAAAGCGGAGATAATTTTTTATCGCGCCTTGTTGATATGCCCCCAACTCCCATGGATCCCATTCCATCCCTAGGTGGTGAACTATACCATACTGATGGTCGCTTGCCCAAAAGTGTCTCAGTTGTCTGACATCCCCTAAAACATAAAGGGCGTGCCATGTCCAGTTCGCCTCAAGGCTATTGGTGTCGATTCATCCGAATATAGCCAAGACATTCGCATGGAAGACTAACACCAAGGAACCCAACCAAACCCTGAGAGTCAAACAATAAAATACAGAATCAACGGGCCCAAGACTCTCAGCCTTCAGTGCCCGGTGGTCCCTGGGTGCGCCAATTAGAGCAGGAGCGGTTGCGTCTCGATGTTGTGGCTCTGCCCTGGCGACCACTCTAATGTGCGCCCTGGGAAGAGTCAGAGTCCAACGGGCCGGTGAATGAGGCTTGAGAGAACGTCGCTCGTCTGTCCAGGTGAAGACTTCCTCTGGTGTCTCGAAGAATTGTTTTTTTGCCTTGTACATCACCTTCAGCTGAGCTGGGAATAACAGAGCGTAGGACAAATTTAGGTCGCCTAAGCGTCTCTTGGCCGCCGCAAAGGACTGTCATTGTTGCTGCACCATCCTTGTATAATCAGGAAAAACCAGGATGGGATGAGTGTCGAAGACCATCTTGTCTTTATGTAGTCTGGTGTAGCAAAGGATAGCGTCCCGGTCGGCATTGTTAAGATGGTGGGCGTTCACCGGCCTCGGGCGCTCCCCCGGCGGCGGCTTTCTAGCCAGGGCTCGGTGGGCCCTCTCGACCACAAAGCATGAGGACCTGTTTTCTGGGGGCAGGAGAGCAGTGAGCCAACCGGAGATGAAAGTATGCATTGATACCCCCTCACAGCCCTCTGGGAAGCCAACAAGGCAGATATTATTGCAGCGGGTTCATCCCACGGCATCTTCGACCCGGGCAGCCACCTCCTGCAAGTGTTTGGTTAGTTTGTCCACTTTCAGCTGGAGTGCAGCGACTGAGTCCTCGACAGTAGATACCCTGGTCTCAGCTTCGGTAATGCGGTCAACCGTCTTCGCAGGTCTTGTCGGAGGAAGGACACCTCTGTGCCCACAGCCCCAATCAGGGCCTCGAGGGCAGTCCGCGACTGGTGGATCGCCTCCTTCGCCGTGTTGGACGACAGACCCTCGGAGGTCTCCCTGCCCCGGGAGGGTTGGCGGCAGTGGTGTAGTGGTCTATTGTAGGCTGCTTGGGGGCTGATGCCCCAGGCTTGTCTTTGCCCATGGGGACCGATATCAGCCTGTCGCCGTGTCCCACTAGGTCGACCCCTGGTGACCGATGAATTGCGTGGCAGTGAAGGGCAGTAGTTGTCCACAAAAGGCAGCCCCTCGCTGGGCCCAACCGCAGGGCACCACTTCAGAGTCAACGAGGGGCGGTCACCTCCTCTCCGACAGCCACCCGGGGGTTCCCCAGCCAATACCCCGCCAACAGAGCAGGCCCGCCACCCAGGCGGCCTCACCATCACCAGGCCGGACATCTGCGAGGGGCGAAGGCCCACCTCCGGCAGCACGGCCCAGCCCCACCAAGTACCAAGGATCCAGCCATCACAGAGCCACCAGCTATCGGTCCGTCGCAGAGCCCACGCTCCCAGGCACTGTACTACCCAGGCTGGCGGATGGCGGACTCCTCACCTACCCAGCGTCGAAGCTCCAGACGTCCCCAGCAGCGTCACCGCAGCACACACGGCAGCCAGAACGTTGGCCGCCCTGCGCCTCACCTACGGAAGGATTGCACCGCCAGTCGAGAAGCACCCAGGTCCCAGCCGTGGGGGCATCAGCCCCGGAGCGCCAGCCAACTACGCGCCAATTTAGAGCCGGCAACTCCAAGCCGCGCCGGGCTGCGATGAAGGAGATGGGGTTAGGGGCGCCCCGCGAGAGTGTCACTGCGGGGGCCCCGTCACCTTACCCCCGCTGAATACCCGTGGGACAGCGCTGAGATGGCACGACTCACCGCCAACGACACAGGCAGCTGTTGCTGAAGTTTCTCCGGCCGTGAGGCCTGCCGCAGCCGCGGGCTCAAGTGGCCTCTGCCGATCAAAGGGCCGGCCGCAGGGGATCCGATCTCCGGAGGTCAGAAAACCTCACCCGGAGGACCGCAGCGGGAGACTCAACAAGAGACCCCCGAGAGAAGCGCAGGGGGTCAAGGATATTGCAGGATTACAGGGCCAAAAAGGGAGCGGACTGCGGAGCTCTAGCAGGACGCACCCGCCATGTTCGGCTCGCAGGCCACGCCCCCCCATAATGATAATTTTTGATTGGACTCTTTAGCCAATCAATGCAGAGAACTGCACACATATTTGTGCTTTGGTTCATATTAGAAATACATGATTGCATTGGTTTTCATGTAAACATTATATTGCTTCCTGGTCAAAATTTCAATTAAGGAAAAGCACCCTATAGTAACATCGTGTTTAGTTTAATATGTTTCATTGTTTTTTCATAAACATGTAACAGGTACAACACACAAGTGTTTCCAGCAATCCTATATGCATGTTCTTAACATCGCTGCAGAAGCAAATGGGAGTTACAAACCACAAATGCAATGGGCGGAATGCATTCCCAGAGAAGCTTTCCGAATGCCCCAAGATGTCATTAGCAAACCAGACAGCGCAGCTTTGACCTAACCATGAAGAAATTACATTGAAAATGAACACAAACTTCAAGAGAAAGTCCATGAGTTGGTGAGGCGGTGTTTAAGTGAGGAAAGGAGGAAGCAATTGCTTACTCACAGGCAGCCAGGGGCGGCCAGCACAGGTAAGAGCAGTGAGGTAGGGGGATCATCGTGGGGGGAAAGTCGACAGCCAACGAGTTCTTTAAAATTAAATGAAAAAATAATAATAATAATTACACCACTTACCTTGCACTCGCTGCATTGCTGACTGTTTTTTAAACATTTTTATTTAATGTTAACTAACTCGTCATCTGTCGACTTACCCCCTCACTCCGCCCCGCCTTCACCGCCCTTACGTGTGCCGGCTGCCACTGCAGGCAGCAATGCCGGGTTAGGAGTAGCCGGGCAACACATAGCACTACCAAGACGCTGTTCAGCAACATGACACCACCAAATGCCTAAACCTCCTCCTGCCCAAAGAGCAGGGGAAGCTGCTGAGGAACTGCAGGCAACCCGAGCCCAGGAGTCAGGGTCAGCTCCAGAGACAGTAATATTAACAGGGCGGCTTGCCACACTGAGGAGGTGGACGGAAGTGGAGAGCCTATGTCTGCTGTTGCCTGTCTTTGCAAAGCATCAGCTGCAGGCTATAACTACCAGGGGCTCATTTATGAGGCCGTGCGTCACTTTTACGCCGCCGGTGCGTCACTTTTTGTGACGCACCAGTAGCGTAAAAAATGTGCCTTGTTGCACCATATTTACAAAGTGACGCATCTAGGTAGATGTGTCACTTTGTAAACCCCTGCGCCACATTATACCTGCGCCAGGTATAATGTATGCAAGGGGGGCGTTTTGACGCAAGAAAGGGTCATAGAAGTAACGCAGTGAAATCTATGAGATTTCGCTGCGCCTCTTCTAGGACACAAATGCGTCAATTTCTTACGCCTGCCTCACAGCAGGCTTAAGACTGACGCAGGCCCTTTCACATGGGGCTTGCCCCATGTGAAAGGATACATTGCTGGAGTTGTGTCACTTTTGTGACACACTCCAGCAATGCGTCACTTTTGCGCCATACAGATACGTCAGAAATACTGACGTATCTGTAACTCCTTGCGCAATGATGCCTCATACTGTAAATATGACGCATCATTGGTGTCGCAAGGAGGGCGCAGTGAAAAGTGACGCATCGCTGTTTTCACGCAGCGATGCGTCACTTTTCATAAATGAGGCCCCAGGGGTGGTCTGGGAGGAGCAGGTGGCGGTGTCAGCAGCTCTCAGCCTGGCTTACCCTGCACTGACAATGGTATGGTGAAAAGCAGCTGCAGCTGGCTTTAGGTCACGTCAGAAATCGATCACCTCCTCCTTGCTGCGGTCAGGAGGAGCTGCACATTTTCACTGAAAGAAGCGCTGCAGCAGCAGGAGGATGGACAGTGACTCGCCTAGCCTATTAAACTGTGTCTCACTGTCAGTCTACTTCACCATTGGGCACTGACTGTGACATCAGTTTAAGTTACTAGGCACCACATGTGTCAGCCCGGGGGTGTGTCTCTACAACTTGAATACACTGTAACAGTACTCACAGAGCTGCAAGCAGATCTAGCCAACCCTCTTAGCCTCTGCCTGCAGGCAGCAGTGCGCACTGCGTTGACAGCCACTGCATCTCAGTCGATCATGAGCTTTTAAAGTAGTGCTCCACGTGGCAGCTGAGATGGCACTATAATGCATGACAATTCATTCCAGCGTGGTGATGCGGACCACCACACTGAAATGTGTTAGACGCACGGCTGATGCGTGGTACGCAGCAGGGCTGTATTTGATGGAGTAGGAGAGGTTTCCTCAAATCAGACACATGTCCTGTTATGCATAGGAGTCTCCCACAGGCTCTAATAGAGGCATGTGCATTACCACAGGTAGCGGCAGATGTGAAATGTGAGGACATACAAATGAACAGGATTTTGTGCCATGGGGTAATGCACTATCAGATTGGGCTGCTAAAGATGCAGCTGGGGGCACCCCTGTCTGTGCTATTGGGTTCACAACATGTCCCCGTTTTGGTGGCCCAGACTGCCTTCTCTGAATCTGAGTCTAACCCTACCACAGACAATGTCACGTCTCATTATGCTGAAACAGTGTGTTTACATTTTTGAGAGTTGCAGGAGGCTGCTCCACCCCAGGAGAAACAGTTATGGGAGGTTAGAGGAGGCTCCCAGTCAGGGGATGACCTAATATTTGGACAAATATGCACAGGCAAGCCAGTGATGCCTCAGGCTTTACTTATGATAGCTCTTGATCATTTGCATATACCAGCTCACACTCAAGATATCATTTGTCTATGCAAATACAACAAGACTGGTTCATTCCCAATTTACATGACATGCTTACCATGGGCCTCATTTATGAGAAATGACGCATCGCTGCGTGAAAGCAGCGATGCGTCACTTCTCAGTGCGCACTCCTTGCGACATGATTGATGCGTCATATTTACAGTATGACGCATCATGTCGCAAGGAGTTACAGATACGTCAGTATTTCTGACGTATCTGTAAGCGCAAAAGTCACGCATTGCTGGGGTGTGTCACAACTCCAGCAATGGGTCCTTTCACATGGGGAAAGCCCCATGTGAAAGGGCTTGCATCAGTCTTACGCCTGCTGTGAGGCAGGCGCAAGATTTTGACGCAACAGCGTCCTAAAAGTGACGCAGTGAAATCTCATGGCGGTTCCAATCAGAGTCCCCTGTAATCTGCCCATCTTTTCCATATTTTGTAATGCTTCCCGGGACAGCCCCTGGCCTCAAATACTGGCCGCTCTAACCCCATACAAAAGTCAAAGCCCTTTTTCCACATCAACACCATGGGCGCCTGGGGATCTTTCCATGCCTGAGCCACATCCCGCTTTGCAATTGTAAGACCCAGCAAAAGTAAATGTCATTTATATATATTACCACCAACTCCTTCGAGGACGTGAAGGAGCCATAGTTTGGGGGTTCGAGGGAGGTCCCAGCCCAGCACCTCCGACAAGCAGTTCCACACCTCGGTCCAGAATCTTGTCAAATTACCACATCCCCACACCGTATGCAGGAATGTGCCCACTTCATGCCCACACCTTAAGCACGCTGGGGACTCAATCACACCAGCCCGCCACAGTCTCTCTCTAGTGTAATAGGCCCTGTGCAGGTACTTGAACTGGATGAATCGCAGGCGCATTGCAATAGCCGCTCCTCTAGGGGCTTCAAGGGCCTCTCGCCAATTTTCCTCCTCTAGCTCCCCCACATCCCTTACCCAGGAGTCCCGCAGAGCCTGTAGAGAGGATGAGCAATGTGTAACCAGTGTTTGGTAGATACAGGATATTTTCTTCTCCTCCAGGCCTCCCATGAACACCTTCGCCTCTATTGGACTAAACTCAGGTAAGGAGTCCAGTCCCTCCAATGTGGGTGCAAGGGCATACAAAATTCTTCACTGAGCTCTTGAAAGGATTTAAGCGACGTGCCCTTCAGAACGTGTCCTAGTGTAGAGATTCCTATAGAATCCCAGCCTCGGAAGCCCCGCAGTGATGCCAGCGCCGGCAGCCGTCCATTATGCCAGAGCGGAGTCTCTGCCGTAAGCCTACCCCACCATCCCATACGACGCAACGACTGTCGCCAGATCTGAAAGACCACTTGGGTAGCCCTGGGCAGCCCCTTTCTCAACGGCGCCGAGTATAAGATAGTGTGTAATGTCTCGGGATCCATTAGGTATCTCTCAAGGGCATAGGCTGGGTCTCCCCTGTCCCCATACCACCATTCATTGAGGACCAGGAGATGGGACGCCTGGTAGTAGGATTGAATGTCTGATGTTGCCAGCCCTCCGCAATATGTGGACAGAAAGCAGGTGCACAAGGCCACTCGCACCGCCCCTCCCGCCCACAGGAACCGCCCCAGAGCCGAGTTCACTTGCCTGAACCACTGCGGCAAAATCGGATACGGGTGGTTCTGTAGCTGATACAAAAGGTGCGGAAGGGCAACCATCTTAAAGATAGCCGACCTACCGTAAAGGTTGCGAGGCATATGAGACCAGGACTTCATCTCCACCTGCACTCGGTCCCAGACAGGTACTATGTTGCGTTCCCGCGCTATAGCGGGCGAAACTGTCAAGAACACCCCCAAATACTTGAGGCCTCCAGTTGCTATCTGCAGGGCCGATGCCCACGAACCAATCCCCACACGATCACCGAGCACCCAAAGAGTAGATTTGCGCGGGTTCAAGTCGAATCCCGACACCTCACCAAAAATTCTCATAATTTCCAGGACTCTGGGCCCCGATCTATTCAAATCTGTGAGGAAAAATAGGACGTCATCTGCGTATAACGCGATCCTGTCAGATGGTCCCGCCTCCCACTCAAAGCTCCGCAGCTGCACGTCTATCCGGACCCACGCTGCCAGTGGCCCCATAGCTAGAGCGAATAAGTACAGCGAGAGGGGGCATCCCTGTCGGGTGCCTCGCCCTATAGGGAAGGCCACAGACGTGGCCCTCGCTACTCTCACCGAAGCCGTCAAATCAGTATACAACAGCTTCAGATACAACATAAAATGTGGCCCAAAGTTAAGACGCGGGAGGAGTGTAAAGAGGTAAACCCAACTCAGGGAATCAAAGGCCCTGTCAATGTCCGCTAGCAGCAGCGCCGCTTGGGCTCCAGTTCTCCCGATCGCCTCCACTGCTACATGAGCGCGTCTGATATTATGTCTCGTCGCCCTGAGGGGCATAAACCTGGCCTGATCTGGGTGGATCAGGTCCGTAATGTATGGGAGGAGCCGGTTCGCTAGAGCCTTGGCCAGTATTTTGGCCTCAATGTTCAGAAGAGAGATCGTTTGATACGACTCGTGCCTATCCGGGGGTCGTCCAGGTTTGCAAAACGCAACAATTTCAGCGTGCTTCCAGTCCACCGGCAAGAGCCCTTGTTCTCTCGCCGCTTCCAGGGCTTCCTTATAGTGGGACCCTAACTGGAGATGGTATTTCTTAAAGAAATCGCTCGGAAATCCATTAGGCCCAGGGGCCTTGCCTGTATTGAGCTCCCCCAGGGCCGTGCCCAGTTCTTCGGCCGACAACGGAAGCTCAAGCCGCTCTCGTACGTCGTCCGGGAGCGCACGGGGTGGGAGGGCTGCGATAAAGCCATCAATGTCCGGCGCAGGAAGACACTCCGACGGAGCATACTGGGCCGCTTAGTACCGGGCGAAGCTATCTGCCAGCACCGTCGGAGCCGAAATCGAGGCCCCAGTATCATCTCTGAGATCCGGCAGTACCTGCACCTGATACGTGTGTTGGCAGAGCCTATGTAGAATTGTACTAGATTTATCCCCCCACTGATAAATTCTGCTCCGCGTCGCCAGCCATACCTGCCGAGCCTCATCAAGCAGCAGGGACGCATAGGACTGCTGCGCTAGAAGTAGCTGTCCCACTTTCCCACCCTCCTTAGCCACCCCATATTGCGTCTCCAGCAATTCCACCGCCACCACGGCCTTCACCAACTCTTCCTTTAGTCTCCGACGAGCCGCCGCGCACCAGGCAATATCCACACCACGGAGCGTGGGCTTCAGGGCCTCCCACAACACCCCCACACTGTGCCCATGTTATCTTCCCAATAATGGGCTATAGCCTCCCCCATATGGCGCTGATAGTCCTCCTGCTGCAACGTCCAAGCTGAGAAGCGCCACCTAAAGGGCTGCCTCCCCTATCCAAAGCAATATCCACCATTACTGAGGAGTGGTCGGACAACCCAGGCGGTAGAATGGACGCCCCTTCGACCCTTCCTATCACTGCGCTGGGGACAAAAATGTAATCAAGTCTAGAAAACGATTTATGTACTGCTGAAACATATGTATATTCCTGACTATGTGCATGGAGATAGCGCCACGTATCCACCCATCCCATTCCCTGCACCATGCCTCCCAGTTTCGTGGGTGTGTCAGCAACTTGTCCTCCCCCGGGTTTGCAGCGATCCATTCGGCAATGCATAACATCATTCCAATCACCCCCTATCACCGCAGGTCCCTCCGGAACCTCCGCCCACACCGCATACAACTTCTCTATCAGTGACCACTGTAACGGGGGGGGGGGGCGTACACACTCCCAATCCCCAGCGGCTCCGCACCAATCATCCTCTTTATAAACACATACCGGGCCTGCGGATCAATCCACTGTGTCGAGTGACCATAGGACAATCAACGATGGACCAAAATGGCCACTCCTCTGGACCCTCTCACAAACCCCGCATGAAAGACCTGATCATAACCATACCTCTGCAGGCTGGGCGTTTTTTTGCCCAGCAGATGTGTCTCCTGGAGCAAGAGAATATCTGCTTTCTCTCTTTTCCCCAGTCTCAGAACCGCCCCCTCTTTATTTTATCAAGCATACCCCGCACATTCCAACTTATGACTCTCATAGAGGCCCTAGGCGTCCTCAGACCAGGACCCTCAACCGCCATCTAATCGCAAGCACATCACAGGGCACAGCAACGGGCACAGCGGGCATTGTACACACCAAAAACCACAATCGAGACGACATTGTGCCATACAACCCCCCCATCTTCCCCCACCCCCATCCCACCCCCCACCCCCTCCCTCCCTTCCCCAACCCCCAACCCCCAACCCCTGAACCCTCTCTCCCAACGTCCCCTCATCCCCCCAACCACCCACCCCATACCTCAGCAACATTGAAGTACCTGTCGCTGCATAGGATATCCCCAGCCCCCAAAGGGAGGCCGGAGACCATCTATCCCAATGGATCCCCATGAACAGCCCACCCAAACCCCAACCAACCCCCGAGAAAACGAACTCTAATCAAGGGGCAAACCATCCGCCCTTAATACATCACCTCACCCCCCCTTAACCGCCACCCCCATCAAACAGAGTCTCAATCATTCAGCAGTCTCTGTGAGCCCCTTCTTACAGGTCCACCATCACGTTCCAGCATGACCCCATCCTACCAGGTACCACAGGAGCTCATATTCACCACCACTCCGCCAGGTATAGTTCAATTGTTCAAGGATCAGTCTGTGGTGGGTCAGGAGCCATCTTCCTCTCATCCGCCGCCCCTCTTAAGGTGGAGCCCCTCCTAGATCTGGACCTCCAATTGCTTTTGCTCCGTGAACGTTGGGGGGTCTGCCTTCTGGCCCCGCTCGAAGAGGAATCCGAGTCTCGGCCAGGCGGAGTATGCGCTCTCACTTTCACCGTCTCATCGGTCCAATTGAACACCTCCTCAGGGGTGTCGGAGAAGAGCATGCGGGACTGGTACACCACTCATAAGCGGGCCAGGTATAACAATGGGGAGCTTAAGATCCCGCAGGCGTGCCTTGGCCGCTGTAAAGGATTGTCTCTGTTGTTGTACAAGCGGAGTGTAGTCCGGAAAAATCAGGTTCCTTTGGTTTTCGCACATGAGGGGTTCCTTGATTCGTGCTTGTCGCAGAATAGTGTCCGGTTGTGGTAGTTCAGCAGTTTAGCGATCACTGGTCTGGGGCGCGCTCCCTCAGGCGGCTTTTGCATGAGGGCTCTATGTGCACGCTCTATCACAAAGCATTTGGAGAGGGAGTCCGATGGGAGCCAACCCTCCAGCCACTGGGTCAAGAAACTCTCCATGTTGCCCTTCTCACATCCCTCCGGGAAACCCACAAATCGCAGGTTGTTCCGCCGGGCCTGCCCTTCTGCATTCCCCGCCCGGAGTGCCAGGCCTTTCCGGTTCCCCTCCATGGCGGCCACCTTCCGCTTCAGGATTACCACATCGTCCTCCACACCCGAAATCCGTGCCTCTGCCTATGTGATGCGGGCAACTGCATTCCGTAGGTCCTGGCGTAGTAGTGTAACATCTGCTCCCAGGGCGCCAATCTTCGCATCTAACATATCTCGGGATTGGGTTATCGCCGCCATAAGTGCTGCATTGTCCGGCCCGAGCTCTGTTGGCCTCCGGTGGCCCCGGCACCGCCACTCGGTCCCGTGAATTTGTCTATGGGACCCTGCTTTGAGGTCCCAGCTCCACTCCCACCTCTAGTCATCGTGGACCGTGGCTGGGGCACTGGTCTTGGGATGCACTGCCCGGACTTCGGAATACCTTCACCAGCACTGCCAACACCACGACTGGTGCTCGATTTGCCGGGCAGCGTCTCCAGGATCAATCAGGGGCAGATGGGCCGCCGTCTCAGGGGTGTATGCAGTGTCACCTCTCCGCTCCCTTCTCTGAGGGGCCCCCTGCAACCTCCATGGGGAGCCCCGTTCAGCGCCCCGGTTAAATCCCTGCGTGAACCACTAAGATCCTTTTGGCTCAGAGATGCGCAGCGCCCTCCACACCCGATGTGAGCTCTACAGCTACCTCACCCGGAGTCCGACCTGACTACCGACGTCGTCTTCCAGATGACAGGGTATGGGTAGCGTCTTCGCAGGTGGCACCCTCCTTCTGCTCAGGCCGCACTCTGGAACGCCCGGCCCTACCACAGCAAATTCCAGCACTACCAGGCCATCTAGGATCGAAGTCAAGCCACAAATCACCAGCCCCAACGAAATCTCCTCCAAGCTCCTTGGCCACGTCTCCACGCTCCGGGCCCTTTCCCCAGCAGCAGCCAGCCAGCGGGGTAATATAGTCCTGTGCCCCCTTCAAGGGCTGTCGCCGGTCATCTTCCACCAGGCACCATCCAGCATCCCCACAGAGGACCCACTGTCCCTTAAGCGCCAGACCGGAGCAGCCGCCTCCTGGGTCTCCCCACTGTGCCTCCAAAATTTAGTCCCAGGCTCCACACGTGTAGCTAGGCCCCTCCTCTCTGAGGCCCCTGCAGCCCAGCCGTGATATAGGGGATCCAGGCGCCCCACCAATAATTCCCACCAGCTCTTGAGGGTGGGAGACCCCATGTAGGCCGCCAGGAGAGTTCGGGGCACCTCCGCACCCCCGGGCCCAATCGCGATGTTTGTAGCCGGCCCGCGGCGCCTCCGGCCCGGGGAGCACCAAAATCGAGGCCCCGGCTTTTCGGCGCCCAGCTAGGCCGCAGCTTGATCCCCGCCGCTGGGAAGCCCCAGCGCCCGGAGAAAGCCACCGGAGGGTCCCTTGGCCAAACAGCACTCCAAACCGCCGTTGCAGGCAGCGGCAAGGGCTGGGGGGAAAGGATAGTTGGCCGGATTAATTACGGGCAGGACGGAGCTCTTTCAGGCAGCGTCCGACATGCGAGCCCGCTAAGCCACGCCCCCCCACAAGGTCCTTTTAAAGCTCTTCATATCAACTTTGTGGATATGCTAGGCAGGTGCAACAACTATCAGTATGTTATAGTTGTAGTGTGTCCTTTCTTCTAGTGGATTGAAAGCAGGGCCATATGTCCATTGTGATGCTAAGTTAGCTGCTACCTTTCTGATTCGTGAGGTGATTCCACACTGGGGAATTCCAGAAGGGATAATATCTGGCAATGGCACACACTTTGTTAATGCAATCTTTACACATCTTAAGGCAATGTTAGGGAGAAAACATAAATTATCCTCTGTTTACCATCCTCAAAGCAATGGCATGGCTGAGCGCCTGAATAGCCTGCTGAAGAATAAGATCAGCAAGCTATGTGCTAGGTTGCATAAGAAGTGATGTATTGCGTACCACTGGCACTCTTTTCCCTTAGGAACACGCCTGGTTCTGATAATCACCTGACACTCAACCGGATAGTGACAGGGAGACCCATGAATGTGCAAGTACCTGCCATTAGAAGTAATGTACGGGGGAAAGTTCAGTGGAAATTCTAAATGACGATTTGCATGTTTACCTTTATGAATTAATCAATGTTGCAAATTTTATTTGCAGATAGGTAAACGAAGTGAAGGAGAAGCGCGGCACCACTGTGGTCGACCTCCCAGTTGTGCACATAGGTGATGAGGTTTTTGTATGCAATTTTTTCCGGAAATGTAGACAGGCAAGATTTGACAGACCATACATGGTGACCATGGTGACCCCACTTCCTCAAGTTAGATGGCAGGAAACCCTGGATCCATCTCACCAATATTCGTCTGAATCCAGCATCACGCCAAGCATCACAGACAATGTAAATTGAACGAGATGGGGGAAAACAAATTTCATCATAAAAATACCACCCTCCACCACAACATCAGCACAATTATTTGGATTAACGGCACAAAAGGTATGTATTTTTTTCCTTTTTCCTTTTTATCTCTTAATACTATGTTTTCTATTGTTCTTTTATAGCAACATATCTTCTAACTCAAATCTCACACATCTACGAAGAGAACTTTCTATTCATGCTAATGTGCCCCATAATGTTCATACCAGATTATCAGATATTATGTGGTATTAGCATATATCATAAATAAATTGAGAAAGTACCAATGGATCATGTTTCGTTTGCTCTCTAATTCCTTATGCTATATGATGAGATAGGCTACACTACTAAAGAAGAACCCCCAAGCACAGCTCTATGTCTATATCTACTTGTGTAGGATTAAGGCTCAAATACAACTAACATGCTGTAGTAGTGCGTTTTCTTGTAATTTCCACAAAATATGACTCTTCAGTAGAAGTTTTATATATTCTCACAGATAGACTGGACATTAAGAATTAGATAACACGCAAGAAGAAATCAGGTCATCCTACTGCTGTGGAACGGGTACAGATGATTTTAGATTTAGGGTTTTTAGGAGTAGCACGCCTGCCCATTGATTGTAATAACTATTTAGTGAGTCCTTTAACCGAAGATTGTGTTTGTAGGCCAGGATTTAAATCACTGGATCAGTTTTTGTCCATGATCATTGGCATTCTGATATCGAAATTTCCTGTAGGGTTATGTCTTTATGGAATGGTACTGATGTTGGTCAGGATGCAGTAAACAAGTGTGCACACATATGGAATGACAAAGTTACATGTTACACTTGGGTGGATAGTGCAGTCCTCAGATAGTCATGAGACTGACTTCTGTTTCTTTATATTTCAGAGGAAATGGCACCATTAATGTAGAAAGCAATGCAAACGGTAGTGCCACAATAGATAACGCTGACATTCAGGAGAGCTCCTCCAGACTCATGCACTATTATTGGCAGTGTGGAGATCTATTGTACACTCAGGGGCATATTATCAAGGGGGTTTTTCTCGGCTTTGAGCGCTCTCTCTAGTCCCAATACTTATATCCTGAAGCATCCTGCTGCCTCCATCCCCCCAAAATACTACCTGCTGCAGCGCATGCGTGGGGTCATCACCTGGGGTGTGACAGTGTGGCCCTGGATGGCTGTTGGAGTTACTGCTTGAGGTGTGGGCCACCTGCGGCGCTGACGCTGTGGTGGAATGGTGGGACTGATCCGGTGGGCCAGAGTTGCCCTGCTTGTCGACAGTGAGGCTGCGCTGGTTGGGGTAGAGGCCTGGGGGTGTTCTGCCACCCCAAGTGTGGCTTAGATGGCGGTGGTCTGCCTTGCTGCTAGTTGCAGCCTGCCTCCAGTGGTGGACTACCATAGTGATGGCCCAGGTGGTGGTTGGCGTCACAGTGTCGATTGTGGAGGCCCCCTGGAGGTCTGCAGGGCCGGGGAACCTAGCACTCAGGCTGTTGCGAGCGGAGGCAGCGGCCCATTTGGCAGGTGGAGCCCATGGTGCCGGGAACACTGCCGACTTTGATTGCAGCGACCCTAGTGACCGGATTCATTGACCCACGGTAAAGAGTAACCGCAGCAGCTCCCCCTGGTAAGACGCACCGCTACACAAAACATTTCCCCCCTGCCATGGAGGTGAGCAAAGAAAATACTGCGACTGATGCACCCCCCCAGTGATGCTGCACAGCGTGAATGCCATGCTCGGGAGGTGAAGTAATCACTGGTTCCCTCCCCCTCTCTTTGGTTTAGGAAAGCTGGTCGTGGGTGGCATGTGGAGGAGGAACTGCGGTGCTCGCTGCCTGCCCACATAGTAAGCCCTTGGTCAGCCTGTGGGGAGAACAGGAGTGGGTTCCGCTCCCGCGCCCTGGTGGTGGAGAGTTGATGGCGCTCCCCACCCCCGCCGGAAGTGAATACTGGGCCTAGATGGGGAAATGGAATGTTGGTCTAGAGTCTCTCCTGAAGATTAGGTTTGTTATTGTTCCTAGGGAATATTACTGAAGTGCTAGCAGGACTGTCCCTCCCCCCAGGGGACCAACATCACAACGTTAGAGGGTGTGCATGCAGACCACCCTGCTCAGTATTACAGCTGACACACTTAGGACTCCCTTCATTGCGGCACTAACAGTGTTTGGCTTGCCTGTGGTTTGACTCCGTGCTGTTGGGAAACTGGTCTGGAACCGCACTTACTGGGGCACTTGGATACAAAGGATTGTGAGTGCTGTGTCTTCCCCCTGATTGTGCAACTCCATCGCTGGATCGAGTCAGGCTCCAGGGATAGATGTTGGTGGGCCTTTCCGTGGTACTGGTCTGCGAACACATAGTGCTCCAACCAGTGGCGACTGGTGACATTTGAAAGAGGTGGGGTGTAAAATGATCATTTAAGAAATTGCTGGGTTTTGGATTTTTTTGGGGAGGTTATTACACAGAGGACCACACAGAGATGTTGAGAGTGTGGCAGACAAAAAGTATAGTAACAGACAGCAAGATAGAGTGTGGAAGAGGGAGCTCACCTGTGCTAACTTTTACAGTGTCCGCTGTTTCTGGCACCTCACACTATCCACCAATGCCACCATCACACGCTGCCCAAGAGCGACAGCTCATCTCTGCCCACCAGTGTCAGCTTCACACTGCCCTCAAGCACCTTACATTGTGAGCGATGCTGTACGACCCCAATGCATACACTAACCCTTGAAAATGGTCACTTTAGAGTGGCTTGGTATCACTTAGAAGCCAAGGCAGCAACGAATTCAATCTGCCTTGAAAGATTCTACATCTTTCATTTTGGGGTGCGCTTTAGGTCCTAAGAGCCCTGGGGAAATCATCAGGAATCCATTTATTTATTTATTTAATGCATTTTTATACAGCGCGTACTTTACCCTGCTGAAATAACGTCCCTCTTCTAAAGTCTGCAGTGCCCGCCCTGAATTCCCGGTTCCTCGACTGAGAGTGGCACAACACCCAGGGCACAAGTTGTAAAAAAAGAAGTGGGGGGACGCTGTCACCGGAAGTGACGTCACGACAGGAAGTGACGTCACGAAAGGTGCCGAGTTCCTCATCCCAGAGAAGCCAAAGAGTTAAGTCCGGCTGTTTGGCAGGGGGGACGGCGTTCCCCCGGTAAAATAAGTGGGGGGACGCCGTCCACCCGCGTGGTACCCGGACTCGAGCCCTGACAACAACCCTCATAAAGTGGTTACCTGAGCTGTACCACCCTGCTCGAAATGATTTGGGACCATTTATACATGTCGGTGACGTCCATCTTACACAGATTGGCCGGGAATGCTTTCGAGTGGGAAATCTTTGTTGGATGAATCACAACCGGAGGCTAGTTTCTGCACAATTGCTCTTTCTGATTTTGGGCGCCATCATCAGCAGATACAATTTAGGCAGAGGACTGTGATGATAGGAACAGTGGAAGGGGACTCTCGTGATGACTGTGCACCTGCACATTCCTATTGATTGATTGGTTCGGGGATTACAATATTACATGGCGTAAATTATGAACTGAATAACCCTTGGCCTCGATATCCATGGAACGGATCTGCACTCTTTATTTACCCCCCAGGAACAGGTGGAATGAAGGAAAGTGCAGACGCCTAGAAAGAAAACGGGAAAGTTGTAAAATGTTAAGCTTGGCGGGTGGTATTTTTGCTTTCAGAGACATCAGGACTTACGCCAGATGTAGGTAAATAGCATTTACGGATTCGAAAATACCGAATTTTACCAATTCGGTATTTTCGAATCGGTAAATGCTATGTAGCAAATCATTCGGTAAAAATTACCGAATCGTTAAGATTCGGTATTTACCGAATCGGTATTTACTGATTCGGTAATTGCCATTCATTCCTATGGGCCTGAAGGCCCATAGGAATGAATGGCAATTACCGAATCGGTAAATACCGATTCGGTAACATTGAAGGGTGGCAGGGTGTCACTTTGACACCCTGTTGCACCCCTCAATTGTGTATAGGTGCACATGTTGCAGACATACATGCCCTAAGGGCATGTATGTCTGCAACATGGCACTGAAGCAATTGCATAAAATTGCTTTTTGGGGTGTTTTCGTTATTTACCACCAACTTGTAGTTGGTGGTAAATAACGAATCCTTACATGGGATAAGCACTCATTTAAGTACTCCCTACATTAGGAATTCGGTAATTTACCGAATCGGTATTTAAGAAATCGGTAATTTACCGATTCCTTAAATTACCGATTCGATAAATTACTGAATCGTTAATTTCGGCCCCTACATCAGAAAAGCCTATTACCGGTCAGTAACACCCAAAATTCGTTAATTTCGGCCGTTACCGACCGGTAATACCCTTCCTTCATCTGGCCCTTAGTGTCCAGTCGCAGCAGGCATTACGGGCGAGTTGGTGGAAATGGGGTTGTTGCGCCGCGGAGGGGATGGGGGGAGGCGGGAGGGGTTTCATGTAAAAAAAAGATATAAAATAAAATTAAAACTTACCGTCCTGCTTTTTCTTAATGCCCGAGACTCCCAACTCCCGCCGTCCTGCGTTGAATTTCTGGCTGCAGTGCTCGTCATCAGGAAGGCAGCCTCCCTCCCCACCACCAATCACAACGCTGCCATTGCAGCGTTGTGATTGCTGAGGCCACTGCCCCACCCGGGTCATTTTCTCTATGTATGCTGCAGCATACATAGAGAACGAGGAGAGTGGGCGGTGTTGCTAGAGGGCAGGGGGGAGTTCATACTGACTGTTTGGGTGGCCTCACGCTGCCCAAACAGTCAGTATGAACAACAGTGGGCAAGCCACTCCCCCCTGCCCTCGAGCAGGACCGCCCACCCCCAACCAGGAACTTCTGCTTTCTCGCCGTGCGAGAAGGCAGAAACAAATGGTAGTTATTACCATTTATGTTTCTGCCTTCTCGCACGGCGAGAAAGCAGGGGGTGGTGCCCAAACGCCCCTATAGAGGAGCCGCCACTGGCTCCAACATGGAAAAGGATAAGACGGCGCGGACTACACAACAAAGCAAAATGGAACAGTATACTGTTCCGCCATTGAGTTGTGGTCAGCAGTCTTCGGGGGGCCTGCCTAGCTGGGTCGGAACCAACAGGAGCCCAGATACTGGCAGCCATTGAAGCCTCCAGCCTGACAGTTCAGGTGAAAGTTGAAGCAATAGCAAGTGATCTGAAAATAAAATAAAATAAATAAAAATAAATATATGGTGTGGGCTGGATAGTGCAGCACACATCCAATGTGTGAATTGTTATGCGAAATGAATACATTTCCCCTACTCAAAAAACCTGTTTCAAGGACGCATTCTTTTTATGTAATGTCAGGCTGGCAATCCTTTTAGATCTGGCTTCACATCAAAATCAATGGGTGCCAGCATTGAAACCCTGATGCAAAGTAGGGGAAAGTGCTAATTGAGCTACTTTAATTTGGCAACTTTCCAGCTCCCCCAAAAAGTTTTACTCTGTAAAGTAAATACTTTGGGGCAGATTTACGATAACTGGCGCATCCCTGCATATCAGCATATTGTGCGCCGCATTTACAATGCGGCTCACCATGGGGCAAAAACGGCACAGATGCGTCACGCATCTGTGCCGTAAAAGCGGTGCATTGCTGAAGTTGCGTCGCAAGTGCGACGCAGCTCCATCAATGCTCTGGGGGGCCCTATTTCCACAAAGCTGCGTCAATCCTTACGCCTGCTTCAAGCAGGTGCAGGGTTTTGACGCAGCATGGGCCCAAAAGTGACTGAGTGAAATCTTGTAGATTTCACTCAGCCACTTTTAGGAGGCGTTCCTGCTCCGGAACGCCCCCCCTGCGCAGGAACGCCTCCCTCTGGCACAGAGCTTTACAACGTGACGCATCTGGGAGATGCGTCACGTCGTAAATACCCCGCACCATGGCGCATCTTGTGCGCCACCTCTGCGTCACAAAAGTGACGCAACGGTGGCGTAAAAGAGGCACAAGGGACTTGTAAATCTGCCCCTTTATCAATACTTAGCACCACTTTGCCTCCCTTTACATCACTGAGAGGCAGCGTGAATTCTTGATAAATCTACTCTGAGGTGATTGGCTACTCGTGAATTTAAATACCAAGACCAACTCTGTGCTATCACCACCAAGGTTGGTATACCAAGTACACCTGTAAATATGCCTTCTTACAGTTCATGAAGCATGATCTAAAAAATCATGTATTAGTTATTACTCTGTCCAAATAAAGTGGTAAACAGTCAGTATAACATTATTTTACCTTTCAGCCATGTATTTAATTTATATCACTCTGTTGGAAGCACCCTGGATAAACAATATTATTTTTATACATTGGCTCTGTCGTGCTGCACTTTTCTCCCACAGTTTTCCAGTGTGGTGAATTTGAATTTTCCTCACTGAAACAACGTGGCGATCGGCAGGTCCCGTGACAGACTCTACGATTCATCTTTATGAAGGTTGGTAAACTAAATACTAGGATAAAAGCAACACCTGACATTTATAGTGCATCAGGCGTAATATAAAAGGCAAGTTATTAGCTACACAAGTCTCTAGAAACGTAGTAAAAGTTTGATAGATTAGTCTACAATTTAACTGTGAAGGTACAGTTGACTGCTCTATTGTGGGTGCCAAAGTCTCGTAATGTGATGTTTGGCGGCAGCCTGAAGAATAAGGGGGCATATTATCAAGGGTGGCGATGGTGAATTTTTGCCACTTTAGCGGTCGTTTTCGGCCGCTAAGCGGCGATAATTCTCTCGCCCTATTAGCAAGCTGTCGCTAACAGCAGTTAGAGACAGCTTTTAGGTGATAGCGAGCGGTTTGGGGCCCGCTTTGCATGTTAGGGATATTTATCGCTAATGACATGCAAAGTGGGCGTACTCAAACTGTTAGCGAGTGAAAACAGTCACTAACATTGCTATCGCCTATTAGCAAGGCAGGCGTAGTGATGGAAAAATTCACGCTAAGCGCGAATATCTCCAAATACTAACACCTGCCCAGACCAGTTCTTAGCCATGTTGTCCAATGGGAGGTGGAGAACATGGCTAAGAGCATTTTTTTATTTTTATTTTTTATTTCTTTATTGCGTTTGCATTAAGAACATCAAGATAAAATAACAGTACATTTCAGTATCCCCCCTCCCCCCATCTGACATTACTGACTTTCCCTTTTACTTGGTGTCATTGCATCCCCTTAGTTAGTTCGTACACAGCCATTTAGCCAACAACCCATATCTGGGCAGGCGGCGCTTCACCATAATTGCAAATTACACTTCTGTTGATGGACATCTCACATAAATCTCAATGCCATGACATCACCTTTACTCCCCTCTCTAGTATTAACCGTCGTCCAAGCACACAGTTCACTTTCATTCTGCTGCCCCTTCGTTTCCCTCTCTGTTACTCAAGTAGATTTGGTATAGGCCCCAGAAGTTATTCGGTCTACTAGTGGGGGGTTGCAGTTCACTATAATTTCTGACTGCGTGCAGCAATAGAGCATGTCACTCGCCCAGCGCTTAGGAGTGGGCAATGGGCCTCTCATCCAGCAACAAGCCAGCACCCGGCGAGCCACTAGCAGGCCCATGTCTACCAGGCGTCTAATCGCTCTTGGCAGCTTTTTAGTGTATCCTAATAGGGCCACCAGGCGGTTCGGTGTGACAACAACCTCCGTAAATTCGCTAATATCAGTGAATATTTTTCTCTAAAAATCCCAAATGTCAGGGCACTGCCAAGCGAGATGTAGGAAGTCTGCGTTCGGGGCACCGCACCTCTCACAACGAGGTGAGTCCCTCAGGCCATACCTACAGAGTCTAGCTGGGGTGTAATATACCCTATTTAGGAATTTGAAATGAACCAGCCTATGTCTGCCATTAAGTGATACTTTCTTAGTGATAGTACAACAATATCGCCACGTGTCATCGTCCATTACAGTGTCTAAGTCAGCCTGCCACGCTAATCTTGCCTTAGTGTATGTTTGGTGCATGTTCGCCTGCGTCAGTTTGTACATATTAGACAACAGTTTTCGGGGAGTGACGGTTTTGAGTACATATGTGAGTTCAGGGACCTCAGGGGGCTCCGCCATGTCTCCGCCCAGCAGGTCTCCGAGAGCGCGACGTACCCTGTGGTATTGAAATCGTGTCAGAAGCGAGGGCATGTCACTGGTACCCAGGGCCTGCTCCCATGTCTTCGCCACCCCATCAATGAATAGGTCTCCCGCTGTTTTTATGTTTAGCGTCTGTAAAGCAGAGATTACTCCCTTTTCCTTAAGCGGGGGTAGCCATCTGGCCCAGTCGACTGGCATCTCCGGCGAGTATAATAACGCGCAATTTTGCATATGTAAGAGACTGTGCCAGGCATGATTTGTGGCTGTTATAGAATCTAATAGGCCTGTTCTGCGGCCAGCCCGTTCGAATATCGTGTGGGGGAGTGAGTTGGGGCTAGCAAAAGGTGTCTCCATGCGAACATGCGGTATGTTCCAGTCCCCATGTAGCCAAGCGTGTAGATGTGACGCCTGAGCCATACGGTAGTATGCCTCGAAGTCCGGGGCTCCGAGTCCCCCCATTGAATATGGCATAGTGAGTATCGTCCATCGGACACGTGGCTGTCCACCCGCCCAGACTTGTAAAAAACAAGGGTCCCCTGGAGGGATGGATAGCAAGTAACCCCTAGGTCAGGGAAAAACACAATGAAGGTAACAACCTAGGCAGTAGTGAAAAAGATTGCCCACGTAATAGTGGCAGGACAAGGACAACACTACTACTACTGCCTAGGTTGTTACCTTCATTGTGTCCACCCGCCCAGGCCAGCTTGATCATCTGCTGTTGCAGCCGTGTGAAGAACGATTTGGGGAGTACCATTGGGAGAGTAATGAACAGAAACAAAAATCCAGGGAGCACTACCATCTTCATTATTGATATACGTCCCATCAAGGACAGGGGAAGTTTACTCCAAGTTATTACGTTGTCTTCAAGTTTACTGACAGCAGTGCCATAGTTAGCTCTGAAGAGGGTTTTCGCATCCATGTGTAACTGAAACCCCAGATATCGGATCGTATCTGTGGTCCACTGGAGCGGGTATTCCATTGGTGTTGGCTGAGTAATCGGTGTCAGTGGAAAAGCAAGCGATTTAGTCCAATTAACCCTCAAACCAGAGAGCGCCCCAAAATGAACCACCTCCCTGAGCACCGATGTTAGGTTGTTATCAGGGTCTCGCACATATAGCAGGGTGTAGTCTGCGTACATCGACACTATGATCTTATAGCCCGGGAATCCTATGCCTTAATTTCCGTGGTACTCTCGTAGAGCGCACGCCAGCGGCTCAGCCACAAGGGCGTATAGGAGGGGCGAGAGAGAGCACCCTTGCCTAGTGCCTCTACTGATGGGAAAGGAGTCCGTGATCAGGTCTCCCATGCGGAGCCGAGCCCGCGGACCGTGGTACAGTGCCCCCAACATTTGTAGGAACGGCTGCCCTAGACCCATACGCTGCAGTACCTTGCGCATGAAAGGCCACTCCACCGAGTCAAATGCTTTTTCCATATCCAGAAATACAGCCAGTGCTTTCCTATCTTGCCTCACGTGCTGAATAGTGCCCAGGACCGTGCGTATATTATAGACTAGGTTTCTGCCAGGAATAAACCCTGCCTGTTCCGGGGCCACCAGACTATCAGCAAGGAGCGCTAAACGGGTAGCCAGTACCTTGGCGAACAGTTTGGTATTGGTGTTTAAGAGCGAGAGGGGTCTATATGAGCTGCATTCATCGTGGGGCTTTCCCGGCTTCAGTATCGTAGCCAGGAGTGCCTCCCTCATAGAGTGTGGCATACTGCCCTCCACGCATATGTCATCAAAGAGAGCTGACAGGTGCGGGAGCAGTTGATTCTTAAAGGTTTTATAGAAGCCCGCCGTGAGCCCGTCTGCTCCCGGGGCGCTGCCCGATCTCATGCTGGCCAATGCATCAAGGAGCTCGTCCTTTTCTATAGGGTGCATGAGGAATTCCCTGTCTGAGTTGGTCAATGTAGGGATGTCAATATGGCCTAAATAGTCATCAATTTCGTCTTCCAGGTCACCGCACTTGGAGGAGTACAAATCAAAGAAGTAGCCCTTGAAAACTTCAGCTATGTCCCTCTCGTCTGTGAGCAGTTCCCCAGCGGCAGAATTCACCACTGTTATGTGCTGTCGTCGTTTTGCACCCTTCATGAGATTGGCCAGGACCGTGCTCGGCCGTTCCCCTTCGCCATAAACTCTGGCAGTGGCGTACTTGCCCATGTACACATAAACACGGGTTGCACTCCGTTTTTCTTCCACCAAGATTTCTAACTTTTTACCATCGCTTTTTATAAACCAACTTTTAAACCTGTGCGGCGTGCTCACTTCTTTTCGTGCCAGCCGTCACTACACGTGTCGAACATAAACACCATAGCTGTGGGGCTTCTTTTTAGCCCCACTTCAGATGTAGAGGACAAATAACGCACAAGAAAGAATGGATAATGTTTTTTAAAAAACTGTCTTTATACTGGATATGATGCAAAATGTTTTGGTTGATATGGAAACATAAGACTTGATACGACGTTTTGAGATGCCTTGTGCAGGGGATTGTGAGAGATGTAGTTGCGGGTTCAACTAGAAGGTAGTGAGGAAGTGTAATGAATTGGGCGGGTTAAGGAAGGGGTGGGTCAACAGCAAAGAGGGAGTGTGATTTTTATTTAAAACAGCTGGGAGTAACGAGGACGAGCGGGCTTTTGCATTTATGAAGAAAGAAGGATGTTCTCCAGTCAGCAGGTATGAGCGGCGGCTAAAAGGAAAAGAACGGAAGGGAATCCAAAGGGAAGGGAGGATAGAGAATTGAGTCGGCATGCCGTAGTGAAGAGGGAATAATGGGATAATCGGACGGAGACGTTCGAGTTTGGCAGAAGTAGGTAAAATTTAACAGTATAAGTGAAGGAAGGTGTGAGTAGGTTGTGAGGGGGGTAGACCCACAGAATGGTTAGAGTAAATGGGAAAACATCGAGTGAGAACCTAGAGGGGAGGTGTGAAAGGCACAGGAAAGGGCGGGTAATCGAAAAACCGATATAGTTGTAGATTCAGTGGTAACCAGGTGTGATAACGGAGGGTAAATGACAGAAAATGAAACACATGCAAGTTTCTTTTTTTAAAATGTTTTAAATGAGTTTGTAAGACATGTTCCATTGTTATTTGCAGTTTGTTCCCTGACGAAGGACCAATGTGGTCGGACATGCATTGGAAGATAATAAACTGCTTGAAATGAACCATGCTTCAGTCGTGTCTTTGGGAAGAGAGGTTCTGAGGGCCCACCAAGACATATGAAACCTGGAAAATAGTATTCCCTTGCACGAGGAAACGTTGAAGAAGGCATTAAAAGGATTAGGCTAACCAGGATGATAAGAGTAAAAGCTTGAGTGAAAAAGGATAATTTTGAAGACTATGATGCAAATGCAAAAGGAGAAAAGGCAGTCACCACTGAAGTGGGGCTAAAAAGAAGCCCCACAGCTATGGTGTACTTGCCCATGTGCCTAACCTCCCTATCTGCTTCTTCATGGTATTCCGCGAGCAAGGTCTTAATCTCCTCTCCCACAGTGGTGTCCGCTAGGTCACTCTGTCTTCACTCCAGCTTGCCTAACTGATCCTCCAGATCCGTCAATCTCCGCCGTATGGCTTTGAGTATGCCCGAGTGTTTCGACATCGCAACCCCTCGGATATATACCTTGAAAGCCTCCCAGACCACCTGGAAACTATCCACCGAGCCAATGTTGGTCTTGAAGAATACGTCTATGGCCTCAGCCAGCTCTCCCCTAAACACCGGGTCCAAGAGAGAGTTGGGCGGGAACCTCCATGTAAATGGCGGTATGGACTTGCCTGGGACGCGTAGTTCCAGCAGTACTGGTGAGTGATCAGACAGCGTCCTGGGCAACACTCTGCAGTCTTTGATGCGGTCCAAGTTGGAGGCGGGAGCAAGCCAGTAATCTATCCTAGTGTGTACATTGTGATAAGCTGAGTAATGCGTGTACCCACCTTGCTGCAGATTGCGAGAACGCCATACGTCTCCCAAGCCCAGGCATATCATTGCACCCTGCAGCTCCAGGGCTGCGGCAGTAGGTCTGCGAGCAGGACCAGACGATCTATCCAGAGTCGGGTCCATGTTTAGGTTGAAGTCTCCTCCCCACAGTAGCACATTTCTTTGGTCTAAACGTTTAACCTTGGCAGCTAGAGTCTTATAGAATTCCGGTGAGTCAAAGTTATGGCCATAGGCATTGACCACCGCGAAATCTATGGCAGGGCCGTGGCATCTAGAGATAACAAATCTGCCCTCAGCATCCGCCTCCAGGGTTTGTATTTGCAATTTGGACCTAGGGTTCACCCATGTCAAAACACCTCTGGAGCTGGAGATGAAACCCGCTACAGAAATATTACCAACAAGCCCCCTGCTTCTGAGTATGTGACTGTGTGGTGGGAGATGCATCTCCTGGAGCAGGGCTATATCTATATGTTGACGCTGCAGATAGCTGAGGACTTTCCTGACTTTGCGGTGGTCATTTAGGCCACGAACATTCCAAGTAAGTGCCTTTAGTCTAGGTGAGTGCAATAACTCACCATCTGGGACGGAGTCAGCCATAGCACTGTGGCATAGGGTATAAATGGAACACGCTTACATCAATGCACATCGCAGTTATATAATGCAAAGTCAGATTGGTCAGATTCCCATAAGTAACGTAACCCTGAAGGTCTGAACTTACCCATTCCAGCTCACCCCCACCCCCCTCCCACAGCAGACCAACCCCAACTCGGCCTAGCATGTCGATTCCCCACCCCATTCTAAACACCCTGAGTACGTAAAATAGCTCCCAAAGGAGCAGTATGTGCATACAGCGCTAGGGCCAAGGTTGCCAGAAAAACAGTTAGTAACTTTGGCAAGTTCCGACAATTCGACCACCCCTAACGCCATTGCTATACATTACTATCTTGTCTTTAACCAGCATGCCATTGTTGGACACCTCCAATACAATTCAACATCCGTGGGCAGTTTCCATAATGTGTACAAGATCAAAGCTCTTACCCTCTCAGCAAAGAGCAGCAGTCCATCCGATAGGTTAGGGCATCGATCTTAGTGCCTATGGACGCCATACTGTCTTGCAGGCCCTTCTCCATAGTGACGAGCAGGGCCTTAATATCAGAGTAGATAGTGCCTTCCGCGCCTCTGTGTGCGGGCGCTGTGTCCGAGTCCTGGGACTCGGAGGGTTTAGTAGGTCGGCTCTCAAAAAGGAGTTTACTTTGGGTTTTGTCTCCTTTACCCATGGTGAGATCAGGCACTAGTCCCCGCGTGTTCACAAATGCACCGCACAGGCTGCGTTAGAAATGGCGTCACCTCAGTCGCTCTTTCCCAGCAGTATTCCGCCATAGGCTTGAGCAGATGGATCGCAGTATACTGTCCCCGTCTCAGCCTCCCATGTGCGTCTGTATCCAGGCCCGGAGTCTCCGTCCGTGCCTCGCTGTGCTGCGTACTTCCAGCCGGTCGCTCCGTGTGAAGTAACTGGGGGTAGCAGCCAGTTCAGCCCCCCACTCGCACCTCGTTTCCCAGTGAGGGGCGGGGGAGTCAGCGCCCAAAGTTGCGGGAGGATGATCCAATTAGGGCGCCTCCGAAAGCCCCCGCTCACCTCAGAAGAGACTCCCACTGGACTGCCACTTCGCGCTCTCCCGTGTGGACGTGGCGATGTTTGAGGCTGGTATTAGCCCAACTTGTTCCTCCTCAGGGCCCCCAAGTCCGTTCCACAATCTGCCGCGTGCTCCGTTGCCCGATGGTTCAGGGTCCCACAGCGTAGCCGCACGTCGAGTCACGCCAGCCGGCGTGCGTGTAACTCTAGGCCGGGGATCCGCAGGCCTGTCCGCCGGCAGTCACAGACTCCCGTCGGCAGCTCCGCACAGATCGGGCTCATTTAAACTTGTCCGCCCCAGACGCCGGAGTCCTTCAGCAAGCAGACGGGGTGATTTCTGCCTCAGAAATCACGTCGAGATAGGATTAATTTAGGATAAAGTGAGCGATGGCGCGGAGCCGAGGAATCAGACGTCCGCCATTGACGCCGGCAAGCTCCGCCCCCGGCTAAGAGCATTTGTCGCTAATGCGTGAATATCGCTGTATTCTCAGCGATATTAACGCATTTCGCCGCTATCGCCGGAAAATGTATAGCTTTGGAGATAAACGTTGCTAATAGCACGTTATCTCAGCGATAAATTCCGGCGATGCTCAGCGATAAAAAAGTCGTCGCTAAGCCTATTTAGCGATAAATATCGCTACTTGTTGGTAATATGCCCCACGTACCCCAAAATGGTCACCAGAAATGCTTGTCCCTGGGTTCGCACAGCGACAAGATGGGATGTTCTTCAAAGCAATGGAGCCTACAACAGCTGCGTGAGACTCCTTGATCTCATGAGCAACTGTGGTTCGAATGAGGGGCATACTTTACAGCAGCTCTCGCCCTGCACTTTTATTATTTCAAACGGAAATACTTTAAAACTTGTCACAAAGGCAAACGTTTATATGAACATCTACGAAGTGCAGTGGTCTGTTCATAAAAGTGATCGACAAGCTATCGAACCAATGTGTGAAAAGAGCTCCCCCAACCATGCCAATGGCTGAGCAGTACTCACTGAATGCTCCTTTCGATTTGCTATGTGTTATGGGGCACATGCATCATTGGGGCATATTCTCAAGGACTCATCGCCGATTTAGCGGCACTTTTCCGCCACGGAAGTAGTGATAGATTTATCGCCCTATTCACAAGCCTGCGCTAACAGCCGACATCGTCAGTTTACCTGTGATAGCTGCCGTTAAATACATCACCAAGGCTGACAGCCACAACTAATGCTAATCATATGCAGAGTAGGCGTTCCTGTCCAAAAACGCACGATAACACCACTTCGCAATATTCTCAACGACCAGCCAGACTGGTGATGCGGTCCAAAAACAGGCGATAAGGCACGTTAGCAGCAGGGACTTAAGACCTGCTTTTTTCTGGTCTTAAGTAGGACGAAAACCTCCAGTACAAAGGGGGCCTAGCCCAGAGCCACATCTGAAGACCAACAGATGCCATGGAGCTACTAATCATGCAGCTTGGAGCTTGGAGCTTGGAGCTTGGAGTGGGTGTTGTGACCCATGAGGGCCACAACACCCACCTACACCACCCCCAGGACCATTCCCACCCCCAGGACCTCCTCCCCCCCTGGACAGCCACCGAGGCAGCGCAGAACAAGACAGCGTACCTTTCGAAAACGAACAAGCCTCAGAGACTTTACGCCAGAGGATGTCATTGCCCACTACAGGCTCAAAAGGACAACCATCCTCCGCATCCTGACTCACATTGCCCACAAGCTGACAGTACCAACACAGTGGACAACCAACATCCCCCCCCCCGCGGACAAAGCTGCTGGCTGTGTTGCACTTGTTGGCCTCTGGTACATTCCAACCAACAACTGCCAGATTCGGAGGAGTCTCACAGCTAGCCCTATTAAAGTTCCTCACACCTTGATACCCCAGCACCTTCACTTCCCCCACACTGCACAGGAACAGTTGGAGACCAAGCAAGGCTTCTACGCCATAGCTGGATTCCCACACGTGTTGGGGGCAATTGACTTAACACATGTCCTACTTGTGCCCCTTGCCGACACTGCACATAATTACTGCAACAGAAAGCATACACATTCCATCAATGTGCAGGCAATAGTGGACCACCGGGGACTGTTCACCACTGTTGTCTCCAACTTCCCAGGCAGTGTGCATGATTCCTAACTCTTCCGACAGTCCATCATCAACCTGTGCTTTCAGGATGGCACCTATGGAAATGCACTGCTCGTTGGTAAGTACCAAAGGAACACACCACACACCTCAACTCCACAATCATACAACTTACAACTGTGGGAATGCACATGTAACAAAATCACATACAACATGCCAACCAACATGCTCATCTACCAGACATGACAACACAAGTAACTGTGGTAGCAGGGGCCAGACATATAGACAAACTATCCACCAAGGCATAGCCCCTCAGCCACACAATTGTAGAATGTGGGGGGAGGTGGGAACCAAGAATGTCCAAAGGAGGCAATGGACCCATGGATAAGAATGTACACAATGCCAAGTGTGGCGGTGAGGTGCTGGTCAGTCTTGAGTATGCAGAGCACAAACATGTCCATGTGGACATATACTGCTGATGTTTGTAGTGTTGTGGACAGAGGACACATCCATGTTACCTCAGGCAGTGGGGAAGACCTTGGACATGTAGCTATGTTGCCCCCCCCCTGTAAGCGTAAGTGTAGTGGGCTGGGCCGGCGTATGCCAGTCCAGCGTAGGAGTGTGAATAAATAGCCCTGGGCTCTGGGCGTGGTTCACTTCCGGGATGGCCACCAAAGTAACTACTGCGTGTGTCTCTGTGTCCGCCATATCCTGACCATAGACCTACACACACGTAGCCGACCACCTTCAACAGCCAAGTTAACACCGGCGAACAGGTGGCTACGTCACACGCCACTCGGCGCACATCTAGTCATCGCCTGCAGGGGTGTGTCTCCCAGGACGGCATCCCTCACCCTGCCACGAGGGCGCCACCGTGACCGGTGGTGCCTGCACTATCCTGTACACCTGCTGCACCCTAGCCCGCGAGTCCCCAGACCCTCCCGGCGCCCAGTGATGATTGCCTTCCCCTGCACACCCAGGCCTCACTGCTCACCTGCCGCCACCGGCCGGTGCAATCTTCAAGCCCGAGGCCCGCGAGCTTGGCAACCTCCTCAGCTGATCGCTGGCTTCCAGGCAACAGGCCCCCAGCGCACCTTGCGGCACCGCACCGTGGAGTTTTGTGTGTGCTGCCTGCTCCCTCCGGCCTATACTGTGGTCCAGCAGGTCTCAGACAAATCCTTTCCAGTTCGGCACCGCAAGTCATCGCCACGTGGCAGTAAGCCAGTGCCGGACGCAGTACCTCAGGGCCACTTCCTCGGTGCACCACAAGTCACCGTCCTGCCTCCAGGCCTACTGCATCATTGCAGGCTGCACACCCGCTCAGCTCATCATGTGGGCCTACCTCAGTGCACCACAGGTCATCGTCCCGTGGGGCTACCCCACAAGTCCACCTCCAGCAGCCCCCAGCATGTCTTCAGTAACGCCATTGGAGCCCTTCACAGTCACAGGGTAACCCCGGTCCCAGGCAGGCCACTGGAAAGCATGGGTGGAACGTCTGGAGATGTACTCCGAAGTGCACGACATCCCAGCGCCGCCGCAGCCCACGCGTAGGCGTGAGAGGAGTGTGAAGAAATGGCCCGGGGCTCTGGGCGTGGTTCAGTGCTGGGCTGACCACAATAGTAACTATGGCGTGTGTCTCTGTTGTAGTGTCGGCGCCACACGGACCTTAATCTACAATGTTGCAATGTAGCATGCACCCGGACGGCGGGCTTGCCCGAATGGATAAATAAAAGAGTGCAAGACCGCTCGGCGTATTGGCTCATACATGCCAACTGTTGTGTGTGTATCTTCATTGCTGCAGCATAAGCCAAAGGCCTAACCTCAATCGCATACTTGCTTGAGCATAGACATGACACATCTGTGTGAATTTGAATGTTTTAATCACATTCTGTGACGTGTTGAAGCTGAACCAAAACATGGGCATGCAAACCGCACTTCACATTGTTGTCCAGTGGAGGGCCAGCCAGAGTCCTTTAGGGATTGACAAGTTCATCGGAAGAGGAAGAGTTCAGTCCGCAGTCTGATTGCTTTGTCATTGGTAACCAAACCAAATATGGCAGTCCATGTCGAGGGCCAAGGTGAGTGTCGCAGAGTGTATCGAGGGACAGTGGACTGTGTTAATCCAGGACATGATGCATAGGGCAGAACCAAACTGAAACAGGCCATATGGCGGGGATGAATGCTACCGCTTACTTCTTACCATAAAGACAGAATCATCCACATCATCGTCCTCTGATGTGTGATGTGCCTCACATGTGGGTGGTGGTGTTTTGTCTGCAGCACTGTGTGGCACTGACCCATCAGGAGCCGGAGGTGGAATGTCTGCCACACTGTGTGGCACTGACACATCAGGGGGAGGAGATGTGGATGGAGTAGGAGCAGCAGCATTCATCTGCGCCAGGCCTTATGGCAGTAATGCCATGATGAGGATCTGCAGGGCATGGAAGATCCCAGCTACATCTCGCTGATGTGCAGCCGTGGCTGCCATTCTTTCCGCCTGCATCCGCTCCATGTTCTCCATGATCCTACACATGTGTCCCAACTCCCTGGTGACATCGCTGGAGCCACTCTGACTAGACAGTTGTTCTTGTCTCAGAGTCATGAGTCCAGCAATGTCAGCCATTGCTGTTTGGAGAGCATGGAGCAGACTGCGGGTGTTCCGTTAGGGACTGTAAGTGGTCACTGATAAGACTTAGAAATCCATGTATGGCATCTAGTTTGGCTGCCATGAGGTCGAACCCCACCCACACCTGATCAGCCATCTTCTTCTGGCCCTCCAACAAACGGCGTTGGAATGCCATGTGTTGGTCATGGGGGTCCTGGGAGACAGCGGTGGTGGTGGGTGCTTCCTGCTGTGTGGTCTGTGCAGGGGGTGGGGTCTCCTCGATGCAGCTGGGTTGCCCTGCTCCTGGGGGTGGGGTGCTGAGGGTGTCCATGAGCTGTTGGAGGGCGTTGGTGTTGATGGTGTGGAGGTCCTCCTCATCATCAGTAAAGAGATAAACAGTCTACTCTTCAGGAGGTGTTCATTCTCCCTCTGCAATGTAAAGAGGAGATGCAGTTTAACAGTGTGTTCCATGTATGTTCACGCATTGGACAATTTTACAAACAGACTGCATGACAATGTACATTGCGACTGTTTGGGAGATGCCTATTTGATGCGGGACAGTGGACATTTCTACACCATCAGGGATGTGAGGTTTTACTTGTTCATTATCATCTCACAGTTTCCTGCTATGCCAAATGTGATTGGCCAGTTTCTACGCACAAGCTGCAGCAGTTGTGTCCTCTGCTCTGTTGTGAAAGTGTTGCAGTTTGTACCACATTGTTGTCAATGTTGATGTGCTCTGATTCTTATGTGTGTGTGCTGTATTGTGGGAGAGTCGCCTCTGCAGCTCTGATTTTGCTGGCCCTTATCCCTGTCAGGCAGTGTGCCTCTCACTTCTGTGCTCATACAGTGCTGAGATGTTGCATACTTGGGTAAATTGGGGTCTTGGTGGGAGTTGGGACTCTTGGGCATGGTTTGTCCGCAGATGTCTTGTTGACGCCAGGGGTTGTTTGGGCACGTGGGTGTGTCAGGGTGTGACCTGCTCCTTTACGGATGCGGTTCACACTCAACCACCTCAGTGTTGTGGCGTGCACCATGTCATAATTGGACTGCAGCCATGCTAATCGTCATGCAGTGTCACTTGCATTGTCAGTGTGGCGCATGGACCCGCAGCTTTGATGGGTTTAGCACATGTGCATGGGTTTGTTTTGAGATTAGTGATGTGTTGGGAGGGCCACCCTGGGCACCTTGTCGACTGGGGCCTACTTGCTGTTTCTATGTGTGGTGCAGTATGCCAAGGGGATGAGGGACGTGATCCAGAGTCATTGTGGGTGTGCACTGTGCTATACTTAATTGTGCCTGTGTGCCATTGTGCCCATCTCCCCCGTCCCTCAGTCCCTGGTTGTTACTTACCCTGTTGCTGTTGAGTCAGGTCATGTTGAGCAGTGTCAGGTCCCCCAAACTCTTGTCACCGTCTCCCCAATGATGACTGTGAACACCGGGGCATATTACCAAGCAATAGCGATAATTATCGCTATTGCTTGGTTAGAGATAAAAATTTACCGCTGTGCTGCGGCGATTTTTATCGCAGATAAACCTTGGTATTACCAAGGTTTATCGCAAATGCGATAAAAACGGCCGCAATGCATGAATATCGCTGAAAAGTCCGCGATATTCATGCATTACCGAGCTAATGCTCTTAGCCATGTTATCCACCTCCCATTGGATAACATGGCTAAGAACTGCTCAGGGCAGGTGTTAGCTTTTGGAGATATTCCCGCTTAGCGCGAATATCTCCAAAAGTTGGTAATAGGAGATATCGATGTTAGCGACTGTTTCCAGTCGCTAACATCTTGGCACACCCACTTTGCATGTCATTAGTGATAAATATCACTGACATGCAAAGTGGGGCCCAAGATGGTCGCTATCTCCTACTAGCTGTCGCTAACTGGTGTTAGCCACAGCTAGGTAATAGGGAGATCATTTTATCTCCGCTTTCTTAGCTTTTAAAGCCAAAAAAGCGGAGATAAACCCCCTTGATAATATGCCCCACCATTTCCTCCATCTCATCCAGCTCCTGCTGTGGCGCTGAACTCCCATCTCCAGTCTGCATTGCGACTTACCAGTTGTTAGCAAGTTTCAGCTTGATTTTGCACTTCCCATCATCCCAGAGCTCCTTGCAGCCATCCACTTCCATTCTCTTCACTCCGACTGCATTAACCTTGACTGAGATGGACCGCCATGTTGCATTTTTAGTTGCCAATGACACAGTGGAGGTGATGAACAGTTGTTGGGGGTGTTTTATCACCTCCGTAATCAGGATCTTGTTTTCCTGCGCACTGAATCGCGGGTTCCTCTTCTTCTCCTTGCCCTTCTCCTTCCCCGAGGTCCCTGGCTGGTCCTCCGGGGGGTTGTGGGGTTCTGGTTGGCCTCTGTAGTTACTCCAGCTTCCTCCATGGTGGTTCTCAGTAAATTTTTTTACAGCTTTGATGGTGATTTTTCCCGCCTGACGTGGGAATAGCAAGCCTGGCGCTGCTTATCGCTGATGTTTTTATCTGTTGGGCCCATCGCAACTTTTTTCACGTTCGGGTTTCCTTTCTATCGGCGTCCCGGTAATTCTAACATGGACATTTGACGCGTTATCGGCGTGTTGAGAATATGCCTTTAACACGGTGTTGGCTTTCCGCAATAGAGGGCGTTATGTAAAATTGCGCTAACCTAGGTTGGCGATAATTATCGCCAGTTCTTGAGAATATCCCGCGGAGTTTTTTGCGGCCGCAAAGGGGCAGATTCACAAAATTTGTGCCTTTGCAACCGCAACTTTTGCATTTGGGATGCATCAACCCAAATGCAAAAATCGCTATTTAAGTAATCGCAAAATTTGAGATTACTTAAATTGCCATTGAATTCAGGGAATTGCAAATTGCAATTCCCTAAATGCAATGCAACAAGAAAAAAATATATGCGATTTTGCTTTTAAGAAATGCAAATTACCATCAACTTAAGTTGATGGTAATTTGCTAAAACTGTGAAAAATGCACTTTTGTGCATTTTTCAAAGTTCTATGTAGCACACAAACTTGCCCTTGGGGCATGTGTGTGTGCAACATGTTTTTTAATTGCACTTTCAGGGGTGTATCAGGGTGTCCTTTTGGCACCCTTGCACCCATGAAATTGCATGCGCAATTTGCGAGTACCTATTTTGTAGTCGCAAATTGAGCATGCAATTCCTATTGATTCCTATGGGCCTCTAGGCCCATAGGAATCAATGGGAAGCCATTCCATATTTGCGATTCGCAATTTGCGAGTTGAAAATAAGGAATGTGTAGGAATAGTAAATTGTTTTGCGATTCCTACATGCAATTTAGGAATCGCAATTCCTAAATTTGATGCACATGGCCCTATGTGTTTATGTATATATATTGTGGGTGTTGCATGTGGTGTGTACAGGTAATATTAGGTCAGGCAGATAGCTGAGCTCTCAAGCTGAACCTAAAAATGTGTTGACAAGTTTAAAAAGAGAAAGCAGTTGCATGAGTGGAGAAGTGTGGCTCACCGATTAGAGCGGCAGACCCTGAGGCAGAGGTCTGGCCCGGGACCAGGATTCAATTCCCGACGCGGCAGGGTCTTGGGCTCAATGTCCACGGACTCGATAATTCTCGCCTAGGTGCCTACTCTAATCATGGGTCCCACTCTGCAACTCTGGGCAATAGCTTGCTTAATCTCCACAACGGCCCCGAAAGCGCTAGGATGCCTGGCCTCACCTTGGGGGTGCCCATTAGGGGGCAGCTCACAGGGAAAGCCAGGAAGGGTTCCACAGCGGTATACAGCGCCAGGATGCCTGAAAGGTGATAGTGCGCTTTACAAGTATACATACATTTACATTTACATGAGCCACTGCTTCCGAGTCCGAGCTTCCGGGTCAATGCACTGACTTCTCTTTTATTAGTGAGATGATTGATACATTTTGTGATTCCAGAGCTCCCAGCTCTTCGCACTACACGTCCCAGAATGCATGGGACTATGAGATGCCTCAGTCTATCATGGCATTGAGGTCACTGGAGGGACGGATTATGCATTAACGGCACTAAACATAAAGGTAGAAATATCGGTTTACTTTGAGAAATGTTACTCTTAATGAAGTGCACTCTCAAACAAATGACTGGTTTCAAGTGTACACACATGGTTAACTGGTTTGACCGCTTTTCAGAGAGAAGAACTATAACAGTGTAGGAGATTGAAACTACAATCTGTGAATTGGTGTCTGGGAAGAAGTCTGGAGTGAGTGTACTCGTGTTGTTATGACGAAGCTAACTGTACACTGATTGCTCCTAGGTTGCTATGTGCATACATGGTAGCTTACGAAAAGGACAGTGAGGGATGCCATATTTATAACATTGCCCAAGCAGAGAAGGTACCTGTTGGGCATTTCCTCGTATCGTCCTCTATCGCTGTTCATTGCAGAATATAACATTTTAGGTAAGATTCCAGCGCACAGGATATCACCTTGTCTGTGTACTTAATTCACCCTGACCAGCTTGTTTTGAATCCACAAAACATGGCAATTAATACCCAACTTCTACTCTGTATCCTCAGTTGAGTGCCCGTCATATGCAAGAATGCTATTAGTGGTGCTGTAGAGGTGGTCTAGCGGGAGCCATGCAGTACATAGACTGTACGCCTTATTCTAGAGTCTATCAGAAGACATAATGAATCACTATCTTTGCCATCAAATTATACTAATACTTTCTAGTGTCTTGCTTTCTCAAATTGCATGTTGTCTCAACATCATCCTCAATATTTCAAAATTTGGCATTAAACCTGATCTCTACTTAAACTTTCATTACAAGGGGGGCGTGGCCAAGCAGCATGGCCGACAGGACGTGAGCTCCTTCGGCTCCCTGCCGGCCGCCGCTGAAATCCTGACGGAAAGATCCTGTCTGCCCACCTGAGGCACTCCTGTGGTGCTGCCCCGGACCCGGACCGTCCTCTGCCCCTCCGGTCCCGCTTTAGAGGCTGTGGGTGTCCGGTGTGCTGCCGAGCTTGGGCCAACTCCTTCGCCGCCGGCGGCGTGCAAATCGAGGCCGGGGATCGCGGCTTAGCCCAGCACCCGGCGGTCCCGGGTATGGGGGGGCACACTGCCATCGAGCCCCCCCCCCAGCGGTCAATTTAGCGCCAGAGCGGCGCCGAGCACACGGAGACGCGGAGCGCCTCGGAAGATCGGCCCAGATGGCCGGCTGTGGCAGTAGAGGTGACCGCCAGTAATTGAGCCCGGGGTTCGGGCCTGGCTGAGGCAGAGCGGCGGACATTGCGGGGAGGCCCCCGCTGTCATCTGGGGGGCCAGTTTGAGGCAGCAGTGCGAGACGGATCCTGGACTGGTGCACCGGCCAGCTTGGAAGGTGGTGAGCAGCCCGCCAGCGCTGGTGACTGTAGCGGCCCGAGCCTGACCGGAGTGCCTGGGGTGAGGGACTGCTACTCGAGGCCGGGGATTGGGCCTAAAGAGGCGGAGCCGGAGACGGACCGGAATCCCTCCGGGGGCCCAGCGGCTGCAGTGGTAACAGCGGGGGCCAGAAGGAAGACACTGACCGGACTGGGAGGTGGAGTCTCGGCCTCCCGGGGCTGGCGGACGTGCCGACCGGTGCCTGGTCGCGAAGCTTTGTGCGGGGGGCCCGCCGCCCCCGGTGATCTCTAGGACTGCTGGAGCGCCGCACAGCGCGCCGCTTGGAGACCCAACGCGCTGACCAGCATTGCGCCCCGGCCTGGGGGTAGGAGGAAGACCTGTCCACATCAAGACAGGGCCGCATGAACGTAGGGCCCGCAGCCTGGACCGGCGCATTGGGCCTGTGGCGAGACGAACCCCTCGAACACTTGCTGGGCTAGTGGAGCTGGGCTGGGAGCATGGCTCTGGACCCCTGGGCCGATCTTCTCCTGGCGCTAGAGGGTCATGTGCCCACTGGGCATACCTGCAAACGCTGGGGCACAGGTCCTGCACTAACAGAGACTGGTGGTACGGGGACACGGGGGGGTACCACACATGGCCCCGCTCGCGACTTTGGCGGAGATCTGGATCCAGCCCCCTTCCCCCAGCAGTACGCTAGACCCTGAGCCGCAAGCCCGCAGGGCCCCTTGGACTGGGGAACATAGCACTGCCCTCACCGGGACGCGTCTGGATGGCAGATCGGGTGGGCCTGGTGCCCTGGCGTTTGGGCTGTATATCACGTCTGGGAGAGCTGCCGAAGACCTAGAGGACGCCTGAGTGACCCACCTTAGCACTTCATGATGCGCAAGGACAGAACGCCCCGGGCGGTCCAGCCCAACACCATCACGCAGTATACCACGCAGAGGCTTCTCTCGCAGAGACTCACTTGCCAGTCGGGTCAGGAGGAGGGGGGTCTGGCTACCGAGGAGCCGTCACGGGTGGAATTATTGAAAGCGATACAGGGCTCCCACTCGGCATTGGAACGTCAGATCGAGACGGTGTCCATCGACGTGAACCTGTTGCGGACTGACCTGCGCAAGGTGACCGACAAAGTCACGACCGCGGAAGGGAACATCACCCAACTGCAGGGAGAGGTGGCGTTTCTCAAGAAAACGGTCTCCCAACTCTCGGCCGCGACTAAAGCCCTGGAGTGGAGGGCAGAGGATGCTGTAGGGAGGGCGCGCCGCAGTAACATCCGCGTGCTGGGTATTCCGGAACGAGCAGAGGCGGGACACCCGGAACGCTTCTTGGAGCAGTGGATTCGGACGGTATTATGCCCCGAGGGCCTGTCGGATGTATTCGTAATCGAGAGGGCACACAGAGCTTTGATCCCTCCTCCGAAACCTGAAGCCCCTCCCCGGGCCCTCATAGCGAAAATCCTGAACTACCGTGACAGGGAACGCATTCTACGAGCGGCGAGGGAAGTTAGAGACCTTACATTTGAGAACGCGAGGGTGTCCATCTTCCCGGATTACACACAGTTAGTCCAGGAACAGCGCAAGTCCTTTCTGGCAGTCAAACAAAAGCTCAGGGAGATGAATCTCCAGTATATGCTACTATACCCGGCGAAACTCAAGGTTCTCTTCGAGGCCCCGGCGGATGTGTGGGAGTGGCTCGAGATCCGGGGAGATGATCTCCCTCCTGGCGAGCGAGCTCGGGATTGGAGCTCGTGGGAAACCAGACCGAAGAGGAGGTGTAGCCGGAGACGGCGCCCTGGCGCCCGGGAGGATGAGAGTGTGGAGAGCAACCGGGTCACAGTACGAGAAGATGGATCTCTACATATGGACGACCCGACGGAGTTGCACCCTGCGTCTCCCTCGGAGGTCCTGGTACCTGATACATTGCTGCCGACTGAGGAGGAGATTTCTCCGACCGGTGCAACGGTCCCGGAGACGGCTGGAGCACAGGGCCAGCAGCAGCCGGGTGGCTCGTCCTGAGGTACAGTCTAGCTCTTGACACTTTTCTAAAAAAAAAAAAGAACCCTGGACAAGAGACTGGACACTGTCTGGACAGTAAGAGGGCCCTGGTGAGGGAGGGGTCACTTCCTACATGCTGGAACCTGGAGTTGCGGGATGCGGGGAGGAGGGGCGGGGGTTGGGTTTGGAGTCGGGGAGGAGTACTAATGTAGATACCCTTCTTCGCTAACATTGAGGTGGAGTTAGCTTGGTTCTTAGGCCCTGGAAGGCGGCCTGGGGGGGAGTCGGTGGGGGGGGTTGGGAGGGTTTTTCACTGTTTGGCTATTTGGGAATGCTGTGTACATCCTGGCACCGGCAGGGGAAGGGCATATTAGCGTCTTTATTTGTTGCAGTAATATTGCTCGCGGGTGGGGGGTGGTTGGGGTTGAGGGGGGTTCAGTTGGGGGGGAATGTTGAAGGCATCAAGTGTGTTTCAGTCCAGGCACGGGAATGGTGGGTCATAAGATGTGAGGCTGCTCGCCCGGATGGGCACTGTCACCATGCATGGCACACAAGTTTTTTAAGCTGGAATGTGAGGGGCCTAGGCACTTGTACCAAACGGCATAGGGTTCTGTCCTTCCTCCGCAGACACGGAATCTCTATGGCGTGTCTACAGGAGATCCACCTGGATGAGGAGGGGGCCCAAAAGTTGGCGAAAAAGTGGAGGGGTCAGGTGTTTCACTCTTCTTTCTCAACTTATGCTAGGGGGGTCCTCATTTGGGTAGCCCCGGGGGTCCCATGTGCTGTCCAATATGCAGAGGCGGATGTTAATGGCAGGTACCTGCTCCTGCGGGTGAACCTTGACGGGAGGGAACTTTCTATTCTAAATTCATACGCACCTAATGTAGATGACCCTGACTTCTTTCTACACCTACAGGAGGTCCTCGTATCGGATCTGGAGGGCCCACTGCTCTGGTTTGGGGACTTTAATTGCGTGTTGGACCCTGTATTAGATAGGTCCCCCCCTCGCGCGGGGACAAAACCGCGAATGACAGGACGACTCCGAGAGGTGATGCAGAACCTGGGACTCAGCGATGTGTGGCGCCTGGGCAACCCAACTCAAAAATTGTTCACATGCTACTCCCCCACCCATAATACTCATAGTAGACTGGATAGGGTACTAGCGGCCAACGTGGATGCCTCTCTCTCTTTGAGGGTCACCCATCAGGCCCGCTTTTTATCAGATCATTCTCCGGTAATGTGCGTTGCACAGTGGGAGAACCAGCCTTCACGCCCTCGCACTTGGAGGATGCCGATAGATCTGTTACAGGACCAGGTAGGGAATGACCATGTGGATACTGCCCTCAAGAATTACCTTGACTTGAACTGGGGCGATGGGGATCTCGCCTACTCCACCAATTGGGACGCCCTGAAAGCGGTTGTCCGGGGTGAGTGTATGACCATCACACATGGAGTCCGGAGGCAGCTCCTTCGGGAATTACGGGATGCGGAAGATGCACTCTTGCATCTGCAGACCCTGCCGGATCCCGATGTCTGGGATCAGGAGTCGGAACAGACGGCTCGCATAAGTGTCCATGATATTCTTACTCGCCTAGACAAATACACACTGGGCCAGTACAGGCAGCGCCTCCATCAGGAAGGAGACAAATCGGGCCGGCTACTGGCTTGGATACTCCGGCGCGAATTCGCCCCAGAGAGGATAGTGGCCCTGAGAGGACCCGCAGGGATGGTACACTCGGAGGCAGGCATACTCCGGGTCCTGCGCTCCCATCTTCAAACGGTATACGCGGCGGATCCCACGATTACGGGGGATTCCTTCCTCCCTTATCTCCAGGGTCTGACTCTACCGGCACTCTCACGAGCGGATGCGGAGGAACTGGATGCGGTCTTAACGCTCTGCGAGTTGAAAGTGGCAATAGCTGACCTGCCGAGGGCTAAGTCCCCGGGAGGGGATGGTTACCCCTCTGAATTTTACCAGGCGTTTGCGGACGTCCTTGCCCCACCCCTCTTGCAGGTGTACCAGGAGGCTTTCGAACGGGAGGCGCTTCCACCCAGTATGACCCTGGGGGAGATCTGCATGATCCTGAAACCGGGTGGGGATGCTGCAGATCCTGCGGCATACCGGCCCATCACCATGATAAATACGAACGTGAAGGTCCTGACGAAACTGTTGACTGCCCGATTGGCACCGCACATGGCACACCTGGTGCACCCGGACCAATGTGGGTTTATCCCTGGCCGCAATACCGCCATGAACTTGAGACGACTGAACCACATCATCCATGAGGTACGAGACAGAGAGGACCAAATGGTCCTGGTGTCGATAGACATCACCAAAGCCTTCGACACCGTAGACTGTGGGTACCTTTTGGAGGTCCTCCGGATGGTGGAGTTGGGCCCCGGACTTTGCCGGTGGATCCGCATCTTATATACAGCCCCCCGAGCCAGGGTGCGACTGGGAGCGCCGCGTTCGGAGGAATGGCCCTTGGGCCGGGGCACTCGCCAGGGATGTCCCCTCTCGCCGCTACTTTTCGCTCTGGCGATTGAACCTCTCGCAGTCCGGCTCCGGGCGGACATGGCACGGTGGGGCATCGCGGTGGGTGACACATGTAACGTGCTCTCGCTATATGCGGATGACGCCCTTTTCTATTTAATGTCCCCACGGGAGTCGGTGCCGGTCCTCCTCCAGCACTTGGACCGCTTTGGCGCGGCCTCGGGACTGCGAATTAACTGTACGAAGTCCCTGATTTTCCCTTTGTCGGGCTACGGCGCCGGGCCACTGACTGTTCTGCCGGAGCTTGGGTTGAGGTGGGAACAGGAGGCGTTCCGGTATCTCGGCATCCAGGTGACCCCCACGGATGCACAGGGGTTGGCCCGCAATATTGACCGAGTTATTGGGTCTTTGAGGCAATCGGTCGCCTTCTGGAACTCCTTGCCGTTATCTCTTATGGGGAGATTGGCCGTTGCGAAGATGGTGATGCTCCCCAGGACACTCTATGTCCTACAGAACTTCTTATGTACACTCCCCTCGCGAGTATTTTGCACTCTTAATACGCTGCTAACGTCACTGCTGTGGGCGGGACGGTGCAGCCGCGACGCACTCCACACCGTGGTCCAAACATAGGAGGAGGGGGGCTGGAGGCACCCAGATTTGACTTATACTATTATGCAGCGCAGTTGTTGCCGGCGGCACGGTGGTTCGGGGAGGGAGACAGCTGGGAGTTGCGTCTGTTGGCCGGCAGGGCTACTGAGCAGGAACTACAGGTGGCACTGATGCGAGGACGGGGAGCCAGTGTGGACTTACCGTATGTGGCTCGCCACGCGGCTGCGGTTTGGCAGCGGTTTGTGGAGAAAATACTGCGGCGAGCCCCCTTTCATAGGGAGCTCCCAGTGTGGATCTTAGCCCCGGTGGTGGATATGGTGGACCACATGTCCTTTCGCGCCTGGAAGACGGGAGGCTGCGAGACTTTGGCGGACCTTTACCCCGATGAGTCCTTCGTGTCCTTTGAGCAGGCCATGGACACCTTTGGTCTGGGAGAAGGACAATACCTACACTACCGGGGCCTTCAGGAGGTGGCGAGAGCCACGTGGCCCCAGTTTCCGGAGGCGCCCCCGTTGACCCACACCCTGAACATCCTCCTCTCTTGCGGGAGGGGCGGAGGTTAATCTCGCTGCTATATTCAGCCATGAGACGGGACTCGACCCCGCCGGTGCCGCCTTCCTGGGATGCCTGGGAGAGGGACCTGGGTATCGCCCTGTCCCCGGGACAGCGTAAGCGCGTAGGGAGTCTTACCCGCAAAGTGTCCTGCAATGCGAGATTCAAATTGACACATTTTAACTTCATGCACCGCACCTATATGACCCCACTGTCCTTAAAGCGTATCTCAGGAGATAGAGAGGACACCTGCCCCAGGTGTGGGATCGGGGGGGCGGGGTTTATGCACCTGGCCTGGGACTGCCCCTTGGTTGCTAGCTTCCGGAGGGAGGTGGTAGTGCGTACCCGGGCCGTAACTGGCCTTCAGCTTGATCTGAGCCCGCTTCACTGCCTACTAGCCCTGGTCCCTAAACCCAAAAAGAGGAACCTTTCCGACAAACTTTTGCAATTAATGTTGGTGCTGGCGAGGCGTAGAGTAGCGATCACCTGGATGGGGCACAGAGCGCCGGAGTTGTCAGCATGGCGTAGAGATGTGAGAGAATGGTCGTTAGCTGAAGAGACGCATATGCAGATGTCCCGAAAGGATGTGCGGTTGCCGGACGACCTCCTTGCATGGAGAGTTATGTGTGCCTCGGAGATGTCTCATAGCGACTTGGACGGTACGAGCGCTGAGCTCTTCTCCTCAGGGGACTCGGGACCAGAGGGGGAGGGGGGTGGGAATGGGGAGGTCGGACCCACGCCAATGTAGGTGCAGCGCCTGTTCCTTGATAGTACCTCATGCGATTGCTGTGGTTGTCATGATGCTTATAAATATAGACTGTATAGGACTCACTGTACCGTTTAGTGCCATAATGTATTGTATACACTTACTGGATGGACGATGCCAAGGTCCGAGGGGGGGACTGTTGTTTTGTCCATGTTGCAAAATCAAAAAATAAAGGTTTAAAAAAAAAAAAAAAACTTTTATTACAAGACCGGAGACCCTTAATAAGCTTCTCTAATCTTGCATTTATTTCAATAGTAGCAGTCAAGAACAGATAGAAACTACAAATCCCGTGAGGCTTTGAGACAACTAGCCAATGGGAAACAAAATGTAGTACCAATAACAACCAATAAGATGACAGCATTACCTATAATACCTATGTTCACTGCTAACAGTCCTCTTTTCTTGCTGCTCGCAGTCAAGATAAGTACTTTGCCTTCTCATGCCGTGCTTTTATTATTCAATTGTGTTGTTTGACATTAGGTAGTGTCTTACTGTATGTATTTTATTTTGCATTACATGTGCGTTGCTATTTCCTTTGGTAGTTTTGGAGGACAAGGGGAACCCAACGGATAGCTAAGAACCATGGGTATAACTATGTTATAAAGACAAAGGCTCCTAGCTCATTCAAGATCAACAAAATACAATATAGACCACAATGGAATACTATATGCAAAAAATCCTTGCCCAGCCGGACAAGGGATTTATTTGTAGACAAATGTCAGATGAACATTATATTCCTACAGGAGTAGCATGACACAAGCCTGTGCCGTACTAGAGAAGAGAGAAACAAGATAGGAAAAGGTGAAAGGGTGTTTTCAGGCAAGAGAGAAGAGCAAAAACAGGGCACTGTAAATCGATTTGCAGATTAAAGACAGTGTCACCTTGAGTGAAGCACACATTTACATTTACAATAAATTATGCGTATGCCCACTCATGGGTGTCGACGTTTCGATCCCTTATGCTCCGTTAATTGGTTGGGATCATCATCAGGACTAAACAGTTAGATTTGCCTGAACATAATGTAGCCTGTTTAAAGACAGAAAAGGAAATATGCAGGAGTTTAAACAATCACCCGGAGAACAGTCTTCGCATGTCTTACATCTTGGTATGCAAACCGGATTCGCAGTGAGTGTCTTGTGTAAGGTGACATTGAAAAAGCCTATGGCTCACAATTCTGACATAATTCGAAATTGCAGTGACAATCGTGGCATTCACTGATATGGGCAGTGTGATACTTGTGAAGTGGGTGGGCTTGTGCAGATAGTGTTTAACAAATAGTACAGAGAGCTCTGTGATAAGGTGAGTGAGCCGCGTACTGTGCTCCTAGCGTTATCAGGGCAGAGGCTTATCACCGCGGTTTGAATTGTGGGGCGGGAAATGGAAATCACTTTGACCCACCTCTGTCAGTAGGATGTGGTCATAAAATGAGGAGACCACCGTCAGAACGGGATTCTGACTGAGGCGCACAGGGGGCGCCGGGGGATTCAGCTTAAGGCGTGCAACCGGGCTATGGATAAATAAAGTTAAAAACAGAGGGTTAAAGGAACCAAGCCTTTGGGAATTATCCGAAGTTAAACTATGGCAACAAAATTAATTCATACCCGTGGGTTGCTAAGAGATATGCTCCTTATTGATTTCATAAGACTCAGCAATGTTTAAATTGGAGGGGTCCTGGTCAGTTGTAATTCCGCCTCATGTGGCGTGCTGAGGAGGAAAAATTATATAAATAAATTACTTATGAGTTAGCTGATCCGGTCGATCACGTCTAATCACCTATTATGGAAAGGAGTGAGTCCTACCTTGTTTGTGGAATCACAAACACCGATAATTCAAGATTGTGGGAGTGGGGCTCGAATGCCGGACACTCGCTAACCCGGTAATAGGGTAATGGACCGCTGAAATTAAACAAGGGTTTGTTTAGACTTTATCCATGGTATAGAGCCAAAGCCTGGCGGGAGTTTAGTTCTGCATTACTTACCAAGTCACGGTGGAACTTGCGTGTGACCAGGATACTCGGACTTGATGCCGGCTCCTCGTTACGCGTTTGGCCGCGTTGTTTGTAAGACGGCAGTCCGGTCACGTGGTGGTGACTCCGGGCCAAAACTCGCTGTAGCCGCCTCCTTAGATTCCCAATCTCGTCTGACCACTCTAAGATGGCGCCCGGAGTCACCACCACGTGACCGGACTGCCGTCTTACAAACAACGCGGCCAAACGCGTAACGAGGAGCCGGCATCAAGTCCGAGTATCCTGGTCACACGCAAGTTCCACCGTGACTTGGTAAGTAATGCAGAACTAAACTCCCGCCAGGCTTTGGCTCTATACCATGGATAAAGTCTAAACAAACCCTTGTTTAATTTCAGCGGTCCATTACCCTATTACCGGGTTAGCGAGTGTCCGGCATTCGAGCCCCACTCCCACAATCTTGAATTATCGGTGTTTGTGATTCCACAAACAAGGTAGGACTCACTCCTTTCCATAATAGGTGATTAGACGTGATCGACCGGATCAGCTAACTCATAAGTAATTTATTTATATAATTTTTCCTCCCCAGCACGCCACATGAGGCGGAATTACAACTGACCAGGACCCCTCCAATTTAAACATTGCTGAGTCTTATGAAATCAATAAGGAGCATATCTCTTAGCAACCCACGGGTATGAATTTATTTTGTTGCCATAGTTTAACTTCGGGTAATTCCCAAAGGCTTGGTTCCTTTAACCCTCTGTTTTTAACTTTATTTATCCATAGCCCGGTTGCACGCCTTAAGCTGAATCCCCCGGCGCCCCCTGTGCGCCTCAGTCAGAATCCCGTTCTGACGGTGGTCTCCTCATTTTATGACCACATCCTACTGACAGAGGTGGGTCCAAGTGATTTCCATTTCCCGCCCCACAATTCAAACCGCGGTGATAAGCCTCTGCCCTGATAACGCTAGGAGCACAGTACGCGGCTCACTCACCTTATCACAGAGCTCTCTGTACTATTTGTTAAACACTATCTGCACAAGCCCACCCACTTCACAAGTATCACACTGCCCAAATCAGTGAATGCCACGATTGTCACTGCGATTTCGAATTATGTCAGAATTGTGAGCCATAGGCTTTTTCAATGTCACCTTACACAAGACACTCACTGCGAATCCGGTTTGCATACCAAGATGTAAGACATGCGAAGACTGTTCTCCAGGTGATTGTTTAAACTCCTGCATATTTCCTTTTCTGTCTTTAAACAGGCTACATTATGTTCAGGCAAATCTAACTGTTTAGTCCTGATGATGATCCCAACCAATTAACGGAGCATAAGGGATCGAAACGTCGACACCCATGAGTGGGCATACGCATAATTTATTGTAAATGTAAATGTGTGCTTCACTCAAGGTGACACTGTCTTTAATCTGCAAATCGACTTACAGTGCCCTGTTTTTGCTCTTCTCTCTTGCCTGAAAACACCCTTTCACCTTTTCCTATCTTGTTTCTCTCTTCTCTAGTACGGCACAGGCTTGTGTCATGCTACTCCTGTAGGAATATAATGTTCATCTGACATTTGTCTACAAATAAATCCCTTGTCCGGCTGGGCAAGGATTTTTTGCATATAGTATTCCATTGTGGTCTATATTGTATTTTGTTGATCTTGAATGAGCTAGGAGCCTTTGTCTTTATAACATTGCTATTTCCTTTGGCCTGCTTTATCTGGTCACGATCTTCCAATCATGAGTCCCTAGACGCTTTCGCAATTTCCTGGTGACACAGCTAGAGAGATGCTCTCTTTTCTCCTCATATCTGAACCATTTCCTGATTTTGAGGGTCCATTCTCACTCCGCTTCTTCCTGCAGACTGATAGTTGAGTCCCGGTTGACATCTGTTGCCTTCTGAAGTCAGAGCTCTGATACACCCATGGGAGCTGCCTTCTTCCACCTCTTCTGATAATTCTCCGGCCCTCCACTCAGCCTATACACGCCCATTTGGGATGTGACAGTGCTCCTTCTCCTCCCTTGTATTTTAACCCTTTCTGCACCGAATTTGCCTTGACTTTCATTTTCCTTCATTATTTGTCATACCAAGCGTGTTTTTTGCCATCAGTTTTCAGACATGGAATTAGATAGGTCCCCATATTTAATGATAACGATGAAGAGGGGGAAAGCTTTACAAATAATTTGGATGGATTCATTCAATCCTCTGTGGAACAGACTGTTGCAGCCTCTATGGACAAAGTCACAAAGAATATATTGCAAATTCCATCATTAATCTGGTGGCCCATTCTGAGGGGCAATGCATAAAGCGCAAAGCTGTGATGATTCCCATTTTGGCTAAAAATGTTCAATCAGTCCCCAAATCCAATATTGCACTTGTGACTAGTGATGCTTCCTCATACATGATTGAGGACTTGGCTCCTCCCAGGCCTCGTTCTACGGAGGGAAGTAAAATTTCAGCTGCAAAATGCAAATCTAAAGTAATGAATATTAATAACAACGCATCCAAAATTGTAATTTCTCAAATTCTTGACACAGATGATGACTTGGGCGAACCGGATTTGCATGATGACAAAGATAGGTTGGGTGATACAGACCCTTTCGTAGCCCCCTCCTTCCAAGAAAAGCATGGTGGTTTCATTCTCTCTCTTGATCCCTTTACTCTAAAACTGTTTTGGATTCAGAGGACATGCCCATGTTTGACCTCAAACCTATCAATCACCCTAATTCCACTGAATGGTTTCCAGCCGATTGTGTAGATGACTATATTTTCTCCACACGTTGTTTACCACCGGACAAACAAACCAGGGACAAATTAAAATCTGAGGGGCATATTACCAAGCAATAGCGATAATTATCGCTATGCATGGTTAGCGGCTATAATTATATTGCCGCCCACCGACGATTTTTACCGCTGAGATACCTTGATATTATCAAGGTTTATCTCAAAAGCGGTAAAAATCCTGAGAAATGCATGAATTCATGCATTATCGTGACAATGCTCTTAGCCATGTTATCCACCTTCCATTGGATAACATGGCTAAAAACTGCTCTGGGCAGGCGTTAGCTTTTGGAGATAATCGCGCTTAGCGCGATTATTTCCAAAAGTAGGTATTAGGAGATAGCGATGTTAGCGACAGTTTCCAGTCGCTAACATCTTGGCACGCCCACTTTGCATGTCATTAGCGATAATTATCACTGACATGCAAAGTGGGCCCCAAGATGATCGCTATCGCCTAATAGCTGTCATTAACTGGTGTTAGCGACAGCTAGGTAATAGGGCGATAAAATTATCGCCGCTTTAGCGGGAAAAATTCCCGCTCAGGCGGCGATAAGGCCCTTGGTAATATGCCCCAGAATGCCCTAGACCTTCCTTACCAACCAATAACACATCTACCCTTCTATTGACCCTAACATGGCTACGGTTTTCTCCAAATTCGGTAAGGATCCCTGTAAAGGAGAGGAAAAGGCATAGTCTACTTGCCAGGACAAAGTACTGGACATTACATGTCCTCTGGCTCATATCTTTGATTTGGCTGAATCCACCAGGTTGTATAACTTCACCATCGATCCGAAGAGTTGCCTATGTGGATCCAGCAAGCCTTCTGTTTGTTAGGTAATGAGAACTCCGTCATTACTCACAAAAGTAGGAAAGGTCTTTTACCGAAGTTAGATCCAAAATTGGCAAACCTTGCTTCAATAGACCCCCTTATTAAAATAGAAGGTCTCTTATCTGGAGATTCCTTCATTAAGGAACTTACCAAATATGTCATAGCTTTTGTCTCCATAGACAAAGCCCAACAGTTACTCAAGAAAGTTGCCAGGGCTGGTAGAGGCAGTAACCGCTTTACTAGCCATAACTTCCAAAATCAAGGATTTAGAGGTTCATTCAATGCAAACTATCAAGATTATAAACCACAATTCTACTCCCAAAAAGGCACAGGTTTCCACTGATGTGGACAAAAAACTGCAGATATCCAACCTAAGTAGGTAGCCTTTTTTTTCTGGCCATCTTCCTGTAGGAGGCCGTCTCCAATATTTTCTAACAAAATGGCCATCTATAAACTCAAATCACTGGGTCCTAAACACCAAATAAGGTTATTCTATAGAACTTTTCACAATGCCTTTTCAAACTGTGCTCCTCCCCCACAAAAATTCTCATCCAAAATGTCAAACCAGATCGCTCTAGAAATTGAGTCACTTTTACGCAAAAAAGCAATCCAACTTTCCTCTCTCGACCCCTCAGGTTTTGTCAGTTCTGTCTTCTTAGTACAAAAGAAAAACAAAAAAATTAGACCTGTTATCAGTCTCAGACATCAACCAGTTTGTGATTTATCGTAATTTCAAGAAGGAGACGATCATCCATCTCAGAGACTCATTACTTCAATACGATTGGATCGTACAGTTAGATCTTCAGGATGCATACCTTGCAGTTCCCATCCATCACGCCCACAGAAAATCCCTTCAGTTCCAATTGCAGGGAAAAACGTATCAATTTTCTTCTCTTCCATTCGGACTTTCTTCAGTACCATGATACTTTACAAAACTAATGAAACCAGTGGTGGGTCACCTCAGATCACAAGGTATCAGACTTATTATTTACCTAGACGATATTCTATTAATGTGTTGAAACTTACACACACTCCAATCACAAGTCCGCCCTACTTGTTCTCTCCTTTCACGACTAGGTTTCCTTATCAACACAGAAAAATCACTCTTAGTTCCTTACACTCAGATGGAATTCTTAGGTTTTCTGATAAACTCCACCACTGCAACACTTAAGTTACCCTTGAACAAAGTCAAAGCCATCAAATCAGAGATTCTCCACTATTCAAAGTTCTTCCATTTCTCTCAGATCCCTGGCGAGAATTGTGGGTCACCTCTGTTCCTCGAAGTAGGCCATTTTCTGAGGTCCTCTCCACTACCAAGCACTCCAAAGCTGAAGATTCAACACTTACGGAAAAGGCTTCCTTATTCTGATTCCACCTGTCTCGATCCAGAATCCCAACTAGAACTTCAATGATGAATAGACCATTTAGATGCCTGGAACGGAAGAACCATCTTTGCATCATCCCCTGATTGTGTATGAGAATCCAATGCAAGCCGGTGTGGTCTGATCTCGATTGGGGTACATGATCACATGTGGAGTTCAGGTTGCATATAAATTGTTTACGGATGCTTGCAGGTTCCTTTGTAGTCAGAAGCCTGGCTTAAAAAAAATGTATTGCTTCATCCTTCTCTGCATGCACATCATTACTGCAGTTTGGTACATCAATCATCTTGGCAGCACCAGATCCAAGCCCGTAGCATAACTAGAAAAGAGCTTTTGGGAATTCTGTGTTCTCCACACTATATCTGTCCTTGCAGAATATCGCCCAGAAGATCTCAATTCAGTAGACTACTAGCATTCTCATTTCTTCGCTACTTGAGTGATTGGAGCCTTCACCCTTCGGTATTCAAGTCCCTGTTTCTCAAATGGGGTCCTTTCCAACTAGTTCTGTTCGCGACCAGGCTCAATTCTGAACTTTCCCAATTCTTCAGCTGGTACCCAGACCCCATAGCGTTAGCTTCAGATGCCTTTTCACAAAACTGGCCCTCAGCAATCAACTACGCCTTTCCTCCTTCTCTTATGATCAACAGGGTACGCGCTAAGTTAGGCGAACCAAGCATCCTTAGTCATCGTAGTTCCATTTTGGCAATCACAGGTATGGTTCCCTCCTCTCTTAGAACTGATAATTGATTTTCCGATCCTTCTACCTTCCTACCCCAATGTTCTGCTGGATCTGCATAGACTACCTCACAAACTAATTCTAGACAAGTTCCTCATTCTCTCTCCCTGGAAGATAGCTGGAACTCCCAGTCTATCCCTTTCATTTTGCGAGAAGCTCAACAGTAGATCAACAAATCTTGGGCCCCAGGTACCACAGAGGCTTACAAATCAGCCTGGTCTTTATGGTCAAGCTAGTGTTTGGGAAAATGTATCAATCCCTTTGCAGCAGATATGCCATTCATTGTCAACTTCTTGGCAGTCAAAGCTAGCGGTGGGAAAACTTATCGAACTATAAACATCTACCGGTAAGCCATTTCCATGAACTATCCTTACATCAATGAAAAACCTGTGGGTGAACATCCACTTGTCTGCCGCCTTCTAAAGAAAGTAACATTTTGCGACAATCCTATTCCAAAATACAGTCAACTGTGGGATATAAATGTTGTTTAAATCCTAACCAGATAATTATGATCTTTGTCTCAAAATATTATGTGCAAAGCTTAAAATGTTATTGTGTTTAATATCAATAAAAGGTATGTCTGACATTAAAGTGTTGGATGTTCCAGCACACCATTTTTTTCCCACAGGCGTTACTTTCTCCATAGGTACACTCACAAAAACAAACCTAATTACTGCGATCTATCCTTACTTTTCGGATCAACCAAAATTTGTGTTGGAAAATGTCTTAAGGTTTATGAGCAAAACACAATGCACCTCAGAAATTCAACTTCTCCTTTTCTTCAGAAAACCTCACAAACCCGTTTCCTCCCCTACTTTCACCCGTTGGGTCAAGTGGGTTGAAGAACCGGGTTTTAGAACCCAGCGGCGCCAGGGGCACGCTCAAAGTCTTTGGGTTCTCCTGTCTTGGTATACAGAGACACGGAATACTTCTGGATGGCGTCAAAGATCAATTTTATTAGCTGCAGCTAGTAACAGTAATCCCAGCAATACAATACGGTGTACAACTCAGGAAACTGCTCAATTTTCGTAGAGCAAGACATCACGTTTTATCTACAATTTGCTCATTATAAATGCACACCCACTGCGACAAATACTGATGAATGAAATACATTTTCCCACGCATTATCACATCATAAAAGCTCGATTTACATTGTGCCAACCCACAAGTTAATTATTAGGAATGTCCCAAATTCAATTTCTACAAGCCGGACAAACCCATAATTGAAAGCACTATCCATGTAATGAAAAGTCATAAGAAAAGGAAATAGTTCAGATGCTGAATAGGATAAGATATGTACAAGAGCACTAAAGTTAACGATATCCTGAACATTGATTGGCAATCTCAGACAACGATCAGCCAGGGAAATTGGCTTCGCAAAGGGTCAGTTTCAGGTGACGGGGTCAGCGTCCTGCAGTTCACTCACAAGTCAGAAAAGGCCTAGTTAATAAGTACATGAACAACGAGGCCCATGCAACTTTGTTCGTTCAGTTACCTCCATAGGCCTACGTGAGGGCAACACAAAATGGCGTCACGAACAACTCAAACAAAATGGAGTCCGGTTCGAGAATCACAGAACCTCAGACCCTCCTTTTGCCATTACGTAGGCAATAACCTAAACTCATGTCAATCTGAATCCAGGTCTATATCTATTCTCATTAGGTCATCAAGGTGTTGCTGTAGCATCATCTTATTATCCTTCACTTCTCTCGGGACAGGTCTTCTCACACAGATTGTAGCACAAAGACTACAAATGGCGGTACCACACTGGATGCACAAACAACACGAGAAAAGGATAGCTGAAGCCATACCAAGGAACATCAGAATCTTCCATCCCCATTTAGACAACAGTCCCCAAATCCATCCAGTCAATGACCAGTTCCCTTCGTCTACATGTATAGACTCAGCGGACTTATATAACTTCATGATGGCTTGGTACACTGTCGGGGCATTATCTTGGTATGAAAACACAGCAACTAGACCCGATCAATTTACATACCCCACCTCTATCTGCTAATATGATATCTAAAACCATACGGTTTTGTAACATCATAAGACGATCCGCCTGAAGCTCAGCTGTAATATTGCTAAGAGCACCTGCAGTTTCATTTATAGTGGCCTCATCCACTCTCGTAAGCTGTCGGATATTCCTACTATTGACCATCGGACCCCAAAAGGGCACAAAACCCTTGAAGAAGTCTCCAGCTTCTTGTGCGACAGTATCTTTCGCATCGATGACACCTCTACCATATCTTGTCTTATGGTAATTGAAAACAGCAGTGTACGTAGGGGGAAGCAAAAATGCCACATAACATGACCTGAAAAATCAGGTGGCAACCATGTATAGGCTCTGCCGTGACAAACAAAATATGTGCCTTTAGCTGTCACGAACAGTGGAGAACTCTGGGATGCATAGACATAGGTGTGAACACACACACTCTTACCAAGCTGAGCTCTCGGATTCTGACCATTACCTTGCAGACAAAGGTGACCTCGGTGGGGTACAATCCAAATAGGCGGAGACCTTTTTTGTCTCTCCTTCTCTGTCAGACTAATGCTTTATCCAGTCTTGTTCCAATTAGTATAGGGTCGTACTTCATCCTTAGGGATAGCATTATACCCATCAATATCTCTGATCATATCTACTATTCCCTGTATCAAGGCATTATTACTCGCATTATCTTTAACGGAACGTAAAAGAGATGCTTCATTCGCATAAATAAACATTGCTTGGAGTGCCCATACTGACCCATTAGGCGAAAAAGGCAAAACCAAATATGGCATTCCCTTATCTGTCGTATAAGGCAAAAGACCACATACCCAGCAGTTCGTTGTATTTACTACTAGCTGATGCTGATGCAACAACTGTATAAATGAGTTATTAACAAATTCTGATCTTCGTGTCTGCTCATGTTCAGGCAAAGTGTGAAACTCATACGGAGGAACAGTAGGAAAAGAAAGAGTAGGTTGGGACGTAGGTACAGGCGTCTGTTGTGCAATATAGACAATCCAACCCACACAAGCCAATGTAATATTCAAAAGCATCAAGAAACACAATATTAAAAAACATTTGCTACGAACCAATATACACATTTTCATTTTAAAATCAATTCTCTCAACACTTTTCTCAGATACAAAAGACTCCATCCTCTAACGTGCTGCTCGCGGCAATTACCTTCTTCACTTCAGTGTGCGTCAAGATCGTGCTAACGACCAAGAACCACAGACCTTTCGTCAATTCGCGGCTCACCCCTTAAGGCTGTACCGCGACCCTGCAGGTGAGTCTGGATGGTGACTCGAAAAAGAAAAAGAAAAATAGACTCTTGTCTGAAAAAGGTGTAACTCACAACAAAAAAATTCAAATTTTATTTGTCCATTTATTTGTCCTTTCTCGGTCTTAGGTTGTAGCGCTCTTTACCAGGCACAGTTTGCTCTTGAAAAAGTGTTTCCGGATCCATTGTGTCCAATCTTAGATGTGGAGGCACAGAAGCTTGCACGATATCGTCGTCCGCACGTCCATTCCAAATGTGCGTCGCTAAAAGGTACGAATCTAGGAATTCTTTCACATTCAGAGTCTGCTATACCTCTCCGCACCCACTTGTCATACGGTAAGGGCAATGGAACATTTTTACAATGGGCACCATGTACCCAATTCTTTTTACCAGCTACTCTAACTGCAGTCCGAGTTGACAGTAACACTAAATACGGTCCAGTCCACCTTGGCTCCAAGTTCTTAGTTCGTTGGAAGTTTTTCGTAAGAACAAAGTCACCAGGTTGAATTGTGTGGCCTGGATCCGTAGTTGCTGTCGGTAAGCTGTCATAGACCTGTTGGTGGAGAACACGTAATTTAGCAGTCAAGTCATGTAAGTAATCCACCAACATAGGGTACTCAATGTCGCTATACTTCTTAGGCCTTGGCACACCCCAAACATTGGCCGGACGACCAAAAGTAACACACGAGAATGTACTGTCGTCCTTGTTGACAAAAGGGCCAATGGCAAGGCATCTGGCCATGTAAGACCAGTGCTCGCTTGTATTTTAGCTAACTTCAATTTCAGAGTGCCATTATAGCATTCAACAAGTCCAGCGGACTGGGGGTGATTCGCAGCATGAAATTTCTGATTGATACCCAAACCCGCACACACTTTCTTCATGATCTGGCCCACGAATTCACTCCCATTGTCGCTCCATACAATTCTCGGCAAACCATACCTAGGGAAGTACTCTTTGAGCAAAACCTTGGCTGTAGACAAGGCAGTTTTATCCTTTAGGGGGTAGGCCTCTATCCATCTGGAAAAGGCACAAACAACCACAAGGACATACTTTAAGTTATTGCATCTCTCCATGTGAATGTAATCTAGCTGTATCACTTCAAACGGATACGTTGGGGGAGAAAAATGACCAGCTGGAGTTGGAGTTCCCTTTCCAGAATTATACATCAGACAAATCAAACAATGCTTCACCAAATTCTCAGCACATTTAGGAATTCCAGCATTCTGCCATACTGGAGCCAACAACTTGCATATCCCTTTTGAGCTAATGTGAGCCATTCCATGAGCCATAGTAACCACTGGGAGCACATACGCATCAGGCAACAACCATCGCTGGTGCTCCGACAACTCAACCCAACAACCTGTCGAATCCAACATACCCGTAGTTTCTCTCCACACACTCACTTCTTTTTCCATAGCTTCAGCCTGAATCAACTTCACGCTTTCTATTGTGTCTTCGCACATTCCTCTTTCCACAACCCATCTTGCAGGACCCGCAACATACATTCGACTCATCACATCCTTCGCTGTTTCTTTCGCAACTTCATCCGCAAACGCATTCCCTCGACCCACATCATCTGTAACCTTTTTATGCGCGCTACACTTCACAATTGCAATCTGCTTTGGCAGAGTTAGTGATTCAAGAAGTTCATTCACCAATTGTCCATGCTGAATTTCCGTACCATGAGAAGTAAGAAATCCTCTCTCTCTCCACAAACGGCCGAAACTATGGGCCACACCAAACGCATACTAGCTATCAGTATAAACATTCACTCGCTTTCCTTCTGACAATACACACGCTCTAGTCAATGTTATTAACTCTGCTGCTTGCGCTACATTCTGTGCTATACGTGCTGTTTCAACAACTGTATGTAAAGTTGTGACAGCATATGCTGCAGTCGACTCTCCATTCGAAAGCTTAAAACATGAACCATCTACCCATAGGGTACCATCAGCATTCGAAAGAGGAGTATCTTTTAAATCAACTCTAGCCTTCGTTTCCTCCTCCGTCCGAAGAACACAATCATGCTGTTCCAGAACATCTGTCTCTACAGAAATCGGTAACAACGTAGCTGGATTCAACACATTGCACCTCTTGATGTGCACATGGCTATCCAAAAGCGTCAACTCATATCCTGACAGACGTGCACTGGTAAGGTGCTGAGTCTTTGTCCTATTCAGTAAAGTATCCACTGCATGTGGGACCATCACAATCAATGTATTATCCAGTACCAAACCAGCAGACTGTCGGATACAAACAGCCGCTGCCGCTGTAGCTCTCAGGCAACTCGGCAACGCTCTAGCTACTGGATCTAACGTCGCTGAACAATACGCACATGGGCGTTGCTTGTCTCCAAATCGTTGTGTCAACACTGACAATGCACAACCTTCTCTCTCGTGTACATACAATGTGAAAGGTTTACTGTAATCCGGGGTACCCAATACCGGTGCAGAACACAATGCATCACGTAATTCAGAAAAACTTTTCTGACAATCATCAGACCAAGGGAGAGGCTACGGAGTATCTTTAAGAGTCAGTGCCAACAAAGGTTTTGCTAGCAAGGAAAAGTGGGGATCCACTGCCTACAATACGCGGTGATACCTAAGAAAGCACACACTTCTCTCTGTGTGGATGGTACAGTCATTTGGGCAATCGCTTGAATTCGTTCTGGGGTCAATCGTCTTCCCTCCTTCGACAAGAGATGACCTAAGTAGGTTACTTCTTGTCGGCAATACTGTAACTTTGAAGGTGACACTTTATGATGAAGGTCAGACAAATGTCGTAACAAAGAAAGAGTAGCTTCTTTACAAATCTCTTCGTCATCAGCAGCGACCAGTAGATCATCAACATACTGGATAAGAGTAGCACCAGAAGGCAATACAAAACTATCAAGCTGAGTTTTCAACGCTTGACTATAGATGGAGGGACTTTCACAATAACCTTGAGGAGCTCTCTTAAACCGGAAGCTGCGGCCTCCTAAAGAGAAGCCGAAAATATCTCTACTTTCCTCAGCGATCGGAATGCTAAAGAAAGCATTCTTCAGATCGATAACTGAAAACCAAGCAGCTGAAGCAGGGATCAGAGTCAACAAAGCAGTGATATCCGGGACAACAGGAAACTGTGGCACCACATTCTTATTCACTTCTCGAAGATCGATCACAAACCGATACACAGGTGGCTGAGAAGCATCAGTACGCTTAAGGACAGGCAGAATAGGACTGTTACACACGTTACCTCTCGTTTCTTCAGCTACACCCTTCTCAACCAAATCATAAATAATCGCTAAAAGAGCTCTCTCGCCATCACTAGATATTTTATATTGGGGAATACGAGGTAGCCTAGCATTTGACTTAAGGGTAACAACATAGGGTGGAATCTGCAAAAGACCAACATCATTGGGACCTGTAGCCCAAAGTGTATCAGGAAGAGAACGCCGTTTCAGTGGAAGACAATCTTTGGACAAATACATCGGGGAAATCACTTTCTTACCCATCGTAAGATGTACTCCCGAAGGAGAGCAATGTAATGTCGCATGCAATCTTTTCAGCAAGTTCAAACCCAACAGATTCTCCCCACAACCGATCATTAGAATAAGAGGAGCTTCCAATTCACAAGGACCAATAGAAAGGGGCAAAGGATTAGAAACCGGGTTACAAACTGGGGCGCCAGAAAATCCTACTGAAACGTTGGTCAAGCCAGACAAAGGTGCGCCAGGAAGTTTAGAGTGCATAATAGAACTCTTTGTCGCACCAGTATCCAAAAGAAAAGGTTCTGCCACACCTAATGTAATCACTTCAACATAAGGTCCACTCTGGTCTACTGGAACTCCCTCTCTTTGCCCATGGCTGTCCTAACTATCATTATAACCAGCACTCTCACTCTCGACATAATAATCATCAACGTAGTACTGTGCAGACTGAACAGTCGGAACATTCTGTCCGTCAAAACAATTCGTAGAATTCTGAGGGGGAGAGGAACGCTCATTCCGGGGAAACACACCACGTCCCCTACCCCTAGGAACTTGTTGGAAACCACCACAACCTCTCTGACCAGATACACCATTCGCACCCTGTAACAGAATCGGACAACTACTCTTGAAGTGACCTTCTTCTCTGCAATAAGCACACTGATTAGGTCCTAGCGGCAATCGTGGAGCGAAAAACTCGGGCTTCTGTAATAATCTCTGAAACTGTGGGGGTTGCTGAAACTGAGGCTGATTCGAACGAGGCGGATAAGCTTGCTGCAAAAGAACTTTCGTCTTTAATTCTTTAGTCTTCTTCTCTACTTTATCCTTCTCATCTTTATCCCTATTCTCATAATATTGTGCAGTAGCCAATATCTGGGCCGACGAAGAAACAGCCCATGAACTCTCAGAGTCCTTTAACTTATTAGAAAGTTCGGGAAGCAAATTAAAGACAAATTTGTCCACGAACAACCGTTGACCACCTTCAGTGCTCATGTCCAGACCACTATGATCGATAAACGTTTCTTCAAACCTAGTGAAGAAATCAGACACACTCTCGTCCTTTGTTTACATGCTGCTAACTTGTCCCAATTCACTCGCAAAGGAGGCATCATAGTTTTCATTAAATTAATGATCCTACCAGGTAATTCTGCAACCAAGGGCTCAGGTTTGGCACCTCCTACCTGCCGACCATCTGCAGCAACAATATTAGCCCACGTATCTCCTAATTCTTGCGCATGATTCTCATGACGAATCTTCGCCCACAAAGGTTGAGGAACTACATTACCCATCAACATATCTATGTCAGCTAAATTCACAACACACGCATCAACTGTCTGGGACAACTCTTTGTAATAATCAGCAGGATTCTTACGGGGGTCAGGCAAGGTCTGCTTAAGAGCCAAGACCTCTGCTCTCTTCCAGGGAACATGTACCCATACTCGCTGAAAATGTGTTGGTTCACCCTGAATACCCTGAGCGACATTAGCAACAACTGCCTCTCTCCATACATGGGGAACCTCTCTCATAGGATACTGCTTCACTTTCCTCCTAACAGAAAAATCAGGTTCGTACAATGCCTGAGGCGGTAATCTAGACCTAAAAACAAGTATCGTCTCTACGGCTTCCTCAACATCAGACTCCACTATCGTCCCTTTAGCAAATTCGGACTGAACATCAAGCACTTCCTGCGGAATCGGACCCAACTCATTATCTTCCCATTCCTGACGGAGAAACGTACACATTACATCAAAAACATACCTTTGCTTAGGCGGCTCCCACTGTAAGAAAACATCCATAACCGCTTGTAAATTATACCTGGAAGCATTTAAAATTCATCTACGAGCCAAAAGATCCAACACTGCCCGCTCTTCGGGACCAGGAAACTGACTACGACTCTGCTTACGTTCCAAAACAGGGGTCCTGTTCAGTGACCCAAAAAGTGGAGACAAAAGACCAGCAACAGTCTCAGTCATTCTTTGTCGAACAGAAGGAGATGAAGTTGACATAAGAACAGGAGAAAGAGTGTTTTGTGGTGACGAAAGCATAGGGACAGAAGTAGCAGGCGTCGGAGATACAGGAATGTGAGGTACAGGAGCTTGAGGCAAAGCTGATAGCAAAGCTGGCGACCCTGGAGGGGGCTGCACCGTAGGAGGGAGAACCATCTGTGCAACAGCGGGTGGCTGAACAACAGCAGGGGGCTGAACAACAAAGGGTGCAACAACTGGGGGTAATGGAGGCGCAGTAGACCCTTGCACATAAGGGGGTGGTAATCTCAGTAAATGAGACATCAAAGGATCTTTTTTAGAGTCTTCAGTCACTTTGGAAAGGGAAGGCGGCAAGGCCGGATAACATTTATCAATGGCCATGCAACGTTGTCTATCTGAGACTTCACTCATACGATCTTCTTCATCTGTTTTAAACTGCCTAGCAGTTTGTAGTACTGACATATTCTTATCTTTCCTATCTCTCTTTGCTTGCTTAATTTCTCGCTGTTTGGCTTCCTTACGCCAGAGGCGGAAAGAGTCAAACATTGCCGGCTGGGCTTTCTTCTTAAATAGCGCAACTTCCAAATTATCTAAAATATTTAATTTGAAACTACCATGTTGGAGCCATCGTAAAACACCATCTTTCTTCGTATAGCGAACCCATACTTCATTATAAGTAATAGGACCCACTCCGTGTTTTGAAAAGAGCTCATAAGTCGGAGTTCCAACCGGAGGTATCGGACACGAATCCTCCAATCGGGAATCCCTGTTGCAACCACAACTAAACCATTTCCCAAATTTGCTAAGACCAGGCATCTTATAGCTCACTAGTCTAGCTTCAAACTTCAAGGGGTTATCAACTATCGATACACTCATAAATATACGAGCCCCTCGGCTTCGACTATTGCAATAACCGAATCAAAACCAAGAAACAAAACAAAGTCGTGGGAGCGACCCACTTATACTTACCCAAAATATCTGTCACGCCACCAGAAGACCGTCTATCGTCTCGCTCTACAAAGCATCAATCGAGGGTCCAAGACAGGGCGACAGTCAGGGCAGCAGTCCTTCGTAGCCGTCGGAAAGCGGGAGGCCTCGCAGTAAAAACTTTCGGTCCACGTCGACATACAGGGGTTGATGAAGTGGTTGGCCTTCCTCCAGAATTTCCTCACAGGGCTCCTCACGATCCTCGGGCTTGGACCGGTACCGCTGAAGTTGACCTTCCGTTAGGCGCCAACTGAAGAACCGGGTTTTAGAACCCAGCGGCGCCAGGGGCACGCCCAAAGTCTTCGGGTTCTCCTGTCTTGGTATACAGAGACACGGAACACTTCTGGATGGCATCAAAGATCAAATTTATTAGCTGCAGCTAGTAACAGTAATCCCAGCAATACAACACGGTGTACAACTCAGGAAACTGCTCAATTTTCGTAGAGCAAGACATCACTTTTTATCTACAATTTGCTCATTATAAATGCACACCCACTGCGACAAATACTGACGAATGAAATACATTTTCCCACGCATTATCACATCATAAAAGCTCGATTTACATTGTGCCAACCCACAAGTTAATTATTAGGAATGTCCCAAATTCAATTTCTACAAGCCGGACAAACCCATAATTGAAAGCACTATCCATGTAATAAAAGTCATAAGAAAAGGAAATAGTTCAGATGCTGAATAGGATAAGATATGTACAAGAGCCCTAAAGTTAACGATATCCTGAACATTGATTGGCAATCTCAGACAACGATCAGCCAGGGAAATTGGCTTCGCAAAGGGTCAGTTTCAGGTGACGGGGTCAGCGTCCTGCAGTTCACTCACAAGTCAGAAAAGGCCTAGTTAATACGTACATGAACAACGAGGCCCATGCAACTTTTTTCGTTCGGTTACCTCCATAGGCCTACGTGAGGGCAACACAAAATGGCGTCACGAACAACTCAAACAAAATGGAGTCCGGTTCGAGAATCACAGAACCTCAGGGTGGGCATTCTGAGATCAGCTGATTGGTCTAATGATAACATTTTTTGTATATTTTACTGTAAACCTGTACATACTGCTTCTTCTGTTGTAATTACCATGCTTTTAACAAGCATAACAGAAGCCTCCGGTCTTGCAATAAAATGTTGATTTTCCTAGAAAACTATGAAGGAAAGTCTTAATTTTATTAAAGACACAGAGGCGAGTATTATCCCAAGACAACACGGCACTAATCTAGTGTTTTCCTGCCCTAACAGTTACTACTGCTCCATCAACCTCTAGCAGGTCGTTTATCATCGCCTCCAAAATCTTCAGATTCGGACCATCCTGGTGTTTCCTACTCCGCCAGGTTCCTAGCTCTCCCTTTTTTACCCAGCTTTACAGACTTTTTTCAAGAACTGTTTACCTTTACTTTAGCTGTTTCTATTGTACTTGCTATTTTCCCTTCATTTAATAAGTATGCTTAACTTATCGCTCAAGAAAAGAGGACTGTTAGCCGTCAAGATAGGTATTATAGGTAATGTTGTCACCGTATTAGCTGTTATTGGTACTATGTTTAGTTTCCCTTTGGCTAGTTGTCTCCAAGCCTCATGGGATTTGTAGCTTCTATATTCTCTTGACTAATGCTATTGAAATAAATGCAAGATTAGAGAAGCATAATACTCGCCTCAGTGTCTTTAATAAAATTAAGACTTTCCTTCATGAATTACCAGGAAAATCTACATTTCTAATTGTCATCTCTCCTCTTCTCTTTCAAATGGCCCTCCCTTTCTCTTCCATCCTCTGCATGCCTTTGCTGTCTAAGCACAACCTTCTCAAAGTCACATGCATGTTTGCCTTAATCTCAATGACTGCATTTCTGAAAACTGCCCAAAACTCATATGAAAGATCACAACCTCTCCTTCGTTGAAAGTCCTCCCGTGCAACATAACTATACTTAATCTCTTCACCTGCATCTACTAACACCACCAACCATATGAATGAACTCACATAACCCCCCTACTAATGATCACATCTAACACATATTAAAGTAATCACAAAGAAACTTGAATACATTCATGGAATGGTTTGCTGAGCGCACAAGACTAATTCAAATAACTAACAATAACAATTGCACTAGAATAACCACTAATGTTGTGTTCTGGACCAGCATAAAGTGCTTCAAAACCTTGTTAGGGGTAGTAAGCGCTATAGAAAGGCAGTTACAAAGAAAAAAATAGGACTTCAGGTTTGGCGCCCACTGATTTAACAGAGTTTAAAAGTAGAAACATGAAAATAGTTGATACTGAGCGTGGCACCTGGGAACAATGAAGCAGTTTATATCATAAAACAAGTTATTCAGGGGCATATTAGCAACGCTTTGCGATAACTATCCCAAAGCGCGCTTAGCGCTCATTTTTCTAACACCGGCTATCGCAGGTTATTATCGCGGATTCATTGCGTTATTAGCAACGCGTATCTCCAAGGCGATAAAAATTCCTGCGATAGCGGCGCAATCACCGTTTTGCAGAGAACATCGCTGGAAAGTTAGCGATGTCCCCTGCAAAATGGCAATAACCTTGCTGCTACGACCCTGTGGTCGTATCAACATAATCCACCCCCTATGTTAGGGATAGCTAAGTCAGGATTTTAGCAGATGTTAGATTTTGGCGAAAAACGCAGTTTTCGCCAAAATCTAACGTCTGCTAAAATCCTGAAGGCTGCCTTGTAAATATTGCGATGTGAACATTAGCAATATTTTACAAGGTAGTCCATTGGGGTATGCCCAGTGACGCCCACTTTGCATCTCATTAGAGATGCAGAGGGAGGCGTCGGGAAAAAGGGTGCTAACATGCGATTATGCATGTTAGCACCCTCTTGTAAATAGGCCAATAGTTTAATCTCCGCTTTTTGGCTTAAAAAGTCAAAAAAGCGGAGATAAAGCCCTTGTTAATATGCCCCTCAGAAATCTCATTCAAGGCACCAGGTACTCTAAGGTCACTGCAAATGGTGATCATCAGCAAGGCAAGGTCATATGGTTCATACATAATAAGTCCCCTCTATGGAGTTACAGAATAACACATAGGGCATCCTCACCCCTATAGGCTAAAAGCTATCCACGGGTGAGACAATCCCTATAGGTAAAGAGGACTGTCACTGTTGCCAGATGAGATACAATCTGTCCCAAGCACTACACAGAGACGTTCTTGGGCATGGGAAAAGTGGGCAGTTGCCCAGGGCCCTACCTTTCAAGGAGCCCCTTGAATATTGATTTTTCTCTCTATATTACCTATTTGTCTGTAGTTCTCTGTGCCTGCATCCACCTCTGAATTTGTCTCTCTCCGCTCAGTGTCATCTTAGGGACTCAGCAGCCCCATCCAATACATTTTGGCAGTTTTAGTGTGACAATATTTGGAAAATTTAACATATAATTCAGAATTGTGTGGTATCACGTAATTTTGAATTGAAAATGGCTAAAAAAATTCAAAGTTGCTCCTAGGAGGGGTCTCAAAATATATCTTGTCCAGGGCCCCAAAATTACTTAAGATGACACTGGCACTAGAGTTCAGAAGCCATGACAGGCTGTGTTTGCACAGCACATAAGGAGGACGGAGACCTGGTGCGTACCCGCCCATAATTACTCGACCTAAGATACCAGACTTCAGGGAATATAACAGGCAAAACAACATACCTACAAAAATGTAATGAGGCTTAACTGGTCTGATTTTAAACAACACACACTTACTGCCACACTGAAAAGGAAGGGCACTTACAAGACTGGCCTTCAGTGACAAAACAGGTTGTCTGGTGAGACTTGGGCTTATCAGAATCAAAACAGGGACTGGGGGGCAAGTTGATTGCCTGTCTACTGTGTGAGGACTCACCTCATTTGTAAGGACTGTGACGAGGAACATGGATGAGAAATAAGTATTACTCCAACAATTTACTACCAAAACATGACCGTGTAAATTCATACATTTGACAAAAACACAGCCCATCAATGCAATAATGCAATTGTGTCCAATATAGAAACTATGCTGCTCAAAAGAGGGAGCAGATGATCTTAATATGAAACGTGGCTGGGTCATGTAGAAGGTACAGTACACAAATACCACTTCGGCTGACTGCATTGACAGGTTTTCAGATGGAGAAGCCATAAACGTTGCAGGAATATTGCTTCCTGTATCAGACAGCTTGGCTTCCGGTTCATGATAGCCAGGATGTAATGACAGGCTCACACTCGGGAAATATTGGCTTCATATCCTCTATCCTGCGCAGCTGCTTGCAAAAGGAGTTCCCGTTCTTTAACTTCAAGGAAGGCCCTTTGATGAAATACAGGAAATGAGGCTGTGGTACGGTTGTGGAGTGTGACCTTTCAGACAGATATAGCTTTGGTCACTGAGGTTAGATAAAGGTTACAGAGACAAACAATTTTAAAAGTATTTGTCATCACGATCTTCTTATCTTAAGAGTCCGGTTACTTCAACCAGTGCTGAGCAGCGAGCGACCTTCTTCAACACCCCTCTAGTCACGAACCTGTGATTCACAGCACGCACAGTTCTTTGAACCTTGAATAAGGCCAATGGATTTAAAGTGTGTGTGCTATATCTGACAACCTTACAAATATATGTTACATTCTTTTGTTTGTCTAGCATCCAGTTTATTGAGAAAGAGGTCTATATATAATGAAAATAACAGTGGGGAGCAGGGACAACCCTGCCTAGTACCTCTACTTATGCTAAAGGGGTTAGATTCTTGAGCAGATATACGGATACGGGCTTCAGGTAGTACATAGAGTGCCTGTATAGCTTAAGCAGAATCCCTGGATATCTCCTTTTAGTGTAAGACCGACCATAGGAACCTCCAGGAGACCCTGTTGAACGCTTTCTCTGCGTCCAACAGGATCATCCCGAGAGGTGCCTTCATGGCCTGGGCCCAGTCAAAGAGGACGATAGCTCGCCTTACATGATCCGTAGTATCCCGCCCGGAATAAACCCATGTTGATCAATGGACACCAATGGAGTAATAACCAAAGCCAACCTTGACGCAATACATTTAGAAAAAAATCTTACTGTCAGCATTTATAAGAGAAATAGGCCTATAGGACGATGGGCTGAGAGCAGGCTTATCCTTTTTTTTTAAAACTACTATAGTAGTCTTCCTCCAAGAGTCTGGTGTCTGACCCTGTTGGGCTAGCTGGAATAAAGGCTTGAGTTCAGTTCGGAGTGCCTGCCCGAATGTCCAATAGAATTCTAAGGGTAGACCATCAGGCCCCACCGCCTTGCCCGCAGCTAAAGATGTTATTGCATGCTCTATCTCTTCCTAGATAATCGGGGCGCCAAGAGTCTCGGGCCATATTATCAAGAAAGGCGATAAAATTATCACCGCTTTATCGTCAGGAAACTGCCGCTAAAGCGGCGATAATGGGCTTGATAATATGTCCTTGGGAATTCCCACAGCAGCCCAGGTTCTGGTGTTAACCTGGCCTGCCATGGGAATTCACAAGGGCATATTATCAAGCCCATTATCGCCACTTTAGCACCAGTTTCCTGTTGAGAAAGAAGCGATAATTTTATCGCCTGTTCTTGATCATATGCCCCCTCGTTTTGTTCTTGTGTGACCTTGACTGTTTCATAATCCCTAAAGTATTCTTCGACTGGTGTTGCTGCCACTCCACCTTCCTCTGTATAGAGTTGTTGACAATAATTCTGAAATACCTTCAAGACCTCCATTGGAGTATCCTGAGTCTGACCCAGGTGATCTGTAATCCTACCAATCCTATTCGAAACGCCCCTCTGTTGTAACCGTTTAGCCAGTAGTCTAGCCGTATTTTCCCCGAATTCATATATATCCGCACGAAACTGTAGGGGCCCGATTCACAGAATGAACTTAAGACTAAATCCTAAACTTACTACTATTTGGTATTCACAGAATGCACTTACTACTTTCGGGATTCACAGAGTGAACTTACTACTTTCGGGATTCACAGAATGAACTTATTACTTTCGGTATTCACAGAATAGATTTAAGACTACTAACTTTACGTCCGCACTCGGGAGGTGGAGTTTCCGGCCCAAAGGCGGAGATTCCGGCTCGGAGGTGGGGATTTAGCCATGGCTGAAATCTTTACCTCTGGGCCGTAAGCTCCGCCTCCGGGCCGGAATTTCCGGCCCGAGTGCGGATCTAAAGTTAGTAGTCTTAAATCTATTCTGTGAATACCGAAAGTAGTTCATTCATTCTGTTAATCCCGAAAGTGGTAAGTTCACTCTGAATCCCGAAAGTAGTAAGTGCATTCTGTGAATACCAAATAGTAGTAAGTTTAGGATTTAGTCTTAAGTTCATTCTGTGAATCGGGCCCTAGATATTTAGGAGCAAGATCTTCCCCAAAGTGCTGATATAACCTTGCTTTTATTGCCGCAATATGCTGGAGAGGCTGGTAAGTAATTTGATCCTCCCTGATCATCCACTTAAGCTCTACCTCAGCCATCCTGAGTTGTTCCACCCATCCTTTAACTTTTTCTTGTGCCATTCTCTGCCGATTTATAGAATAGCTTATGGTCTCTCCCTGAATAGCAGCTTTGAAAGCATCCCACACAATGACTGCAGAAGCGGAGCCATTATTTATAAAGAAATACCGAAATCCATTTTGCCATGTGCACACAGTATGTCTGATCTTGTAATAACTTTCTTTTGAACGTCCATGTGATCTGAGATCGAGGAGAGCGACTAACCGGAACTTCAACAACTAACGGGTTATGGTCAGAGATTAGCCTGGGGTACAACTCAATAGTGACATTCTCAGCAATTTGACTAGAAATAAAAAAGTAGTCCAAACGGACAAATGTATTGTCAGGAGCCGGAAAAAAAGTGGACCCTGGATCTTCCTGTCCATGCCTGTGCCAAACATCAGTCAATGGATGCTAGTTAAAATATTAAGGGGTTAAGATTAATAACAGTGAATTTAAGTCATTGGCTTATGCCGACAATATTTCGATATTTATGACTGATATTCGGACTGCCCTTTCGGCAGTTAAGGATTTAGCTGAACAATTTGGTATGTTCTCGGGGTACAAATTAAATATTGACAAAACACAGGTTTTGCAGTTATTTCAACTTTCCCTGTAGCAAATTACTTGGGGGTGAAGATATCAGCTGCAGTGGGGTGTAAACCAGAATTAAACATATCACCAGTGATTAGTGAGGTCAACAAGACACTGGAGAGACTGGACCATTTACACCTTTCTATGCATGGTCGAAGTAACGTAATTAAGATGACAATCTTCCTGAAGTTTCTTTATTTGTTCCAGGCTATACCTTTGGAAATTCCCTCTCTATTATATCTCCAGGGCAGAAAGGACATGCTTTAGATTCATATGGGGATACCACAGGTTTAGAAGGGCAAGTAAATGGATGAGGCTACCAAGACTGAGGGGTGGCTGGGGTGTACGTAGCCTTCTTTTGTATCATTGGGCCGCTTTCTTACAGCATTTGGGGTACTGTTGGTAGGCAAATATTCCGCCAGCACCGTCCCAACCATTTATGACATAGCCTTGGGGGAGGAGGCTAGGCAGTGTTTAGTTAAAATCTTAGAACCAAGTTATTACAAAAATACAAAATTTTAAATAATTCAGTCGGTCTATTCAGTCTGGAGAAAGATACGACGTAGGTATAGGATCCCTTATATAAATGCTTATACTCCCTTCTTATCCTATGCCTTGCTACCATCAATATTTCAAGACCATATCACTTTTAGCTGGGAGAACTTGGGAATTAATACCCTTGGTGATCTTTGTTTGGATGGTCAAATTACCTCTTTTACTGATTTGCAAGAGAAGTTTGGTCTTCTCTGGAATGATTTATTCAAATTTTACAGATCAGGTGTTTTTTGGTTAAAATTATCTAAAGGCCGGAGGTGAATATGGGCAAAATCGGTCTGATTGATATAATTGGGAATAATGCTCGAATTGGGGTAATATATCAAAAACTAATGGAAGGTCTTCCCAATGATTTGAGTGAACAGAATGCCAGGTGGGAGAGAAAGTTTGGGATATATCCCTTGGTAACTAATGCTAGAACTAGGTCCGAGATTGGATTTGTGTTCTTAGCAATGGCTATTTTGAGACTATGCATAACCTCTCAATGGATAAGCCCTGACTCTCCCACGTTTATTAATTGGTGTACTCAATTATTAGCAGTATATAATATGGAAATCGCTGTCTATAGGCTGAGATGTCGAAGGAGGCATGAAATGGGGCCGAACATTTGGGCCCCAATCACTAGATGGCTGGAGTAAAATAAATTATAACACAGGGCTGGCTCCTCAAAGATAGCTCCTTCTTCATCTCTGGGTTCCATTCTCCTAACAGCAATGTTCTTTTTTGATCCTTTCTTTCTTTTGTGTTTTAGCCCTTCTCTTTATATTTCTTTTTTCCCTTTTTTCCTTTTTTTCTCTTTTTCTATTTTTTCCTTCTTTTTTTTGTTTGTCTAACTTATCATGTTGTTTGAATTATGTGGGAAGATATCATAACATGTACCTGTATTATGTGTAATGTATCTGCCATGACAACGCTGTATAACCATACACAAAATATAATTATTAAAAAAAAGCATTCTTTCGTTTGTTCTAATTACTTTTTTTCCATATTTCAATTTTCATGTGACATTTGAGAGAAAATTGAAGTGCTATTGTCATATGTTTAAATCTCCCAGTGACTTAGATGACCCCTTTTAAATATCAAATTATAGACTATAACATTTCAGACAGAGGGGCATGTGTACAAGCCCCTATCGCCACCACAGCATCACTTTTATCGAGGTTGTGGTGGAGATAGGGGCTGTCATGCCTCGAGGTTATCCACACACTGCCCCTTTAATTGTGAACACTATTTAAGACCTCCTCACTCTTGGAGCGATGCTTTACGTTCTTGCGTCTAGCTCCTTGGATTCCGGTGTTCCGTCCTGTATCCAGTTGCCTGTCTTCCTGTTTTGCAGTGCTGTTTCTGGTTACTGGGTGGGAGAGTCTCCAGCCCTCGCGCTCTTGTGCGAGCTCCGGTCTTTCTTCTCCCCCCTCTGTTCCACGGAGATTTCTGACGTCTATTCCCAGGCGTCCCCGGGTGTCTTGTTGCGTTTGCCCTGTAACGAGAACGCTCACCATTCTGTGGAGTCCCGCCCGGCGGCCGGGTCTTTCCCCGCCCTCCGGCTGGGCTCAACTTCTGTCCTTGTCTCCCATTGTTGCTCCGCCCGGCGGCCGGGCTTGGTCTCCGCCGCTCGGCCGGGCTCATCACTCCGTCCCTTCCTCATTCCTGAGTTGCTCCGCCCGGCGGCCGGGCTTGGTCTCCGCCGCCCGGCCGGGCTCATTGCTCCGTCCTTTCTTCATTCCTGAGTTGTTCCGCCCGGCGGCCGGGCTTGGTCTCCGCCGTCCGGCGGGACACACTGGGACCACTTAGTTTAGTTAGAGTCCCTCCCTGCTCCGCATCCGTCCTCCTTATTTTATGTGCTCCGCCCGGTGGCCGGGCTTGTTCTCCGCCATTCGGCTGGGCACCACATTTCCCTTCTTGGCATTCCTTCACACTATGCCAATTCCCCATTGAGCACATCATCATTTTTGCTTATACTTTGACAAGCATCACATGTGTTCTGGGGTTCTTGCGTGGACCAGAGTGGGGCGCAGATTACAACCTTCACGACGTAGAATCACGGTAACAGCGCACTGCGCTGCCTACATATATATATATTGATCAATGTTGTGAGTATAATAGAAAATCTGAGTGTATGTTTTGTTTCGTAGATCTTCATGCAACGTTCATTGGTGTTGGCATCAGCTCAGTGTTATCAGAATAGGGGATGTTGTCCAGTAGTCTTCTACCATATACAAAGTGAGAAGTCAACAAATCAGATATTTTATGTTTATGTGTAAGAGGTGAGAAAAACCGTGCTTATTGTTATTTTCTTTGTACCAGCTCAAGACGAAATCCTACCATTTTCTCACATACCAGTTCTACGACATAGACAAAACAAAAATGGTATGTAGTAGTCGTATACATAAATAGACAGGGTATATGTAAGGATTGTGTTCGATCTAGATAGATTGTATATTCCTTTTCTTACAGCCCATCTGTTGCCAAGTGTCCATTCTGAGTTGCCATACATCCATTCTGAAGAACCCCATCAAGATCTTGTCTTTTTTCCCCTACCTTTCCTTGTTTTGTCTCCCTATTTTCCCCTGGCGAGCCATTCGTTACTCTAGTGTTTGATAGAGTCGGAAGGCCGTAGGGGAAGGCTGTGGAATAGTCTTCGGATTCCTGACGCTCCTGCGGAACCAGCTTGGACATCATTACAGGGGCTTAGCTTTATTTACAAGGCAGCGTTAAAGCCACTTAACATGGCCTTGTAAATAAGGCCCCCTTTCACGCTATAGTTAGGTTGAAAGGGGTGGGCAATGGGTTTTGCGGTGAGCGTTCCACCGCAACACCGATTCATTTTGACGCTAGACCCTATGTACAAGGGCAGCGTACACAGGAGGCAGTCCAAAATTAAGACCAGGTAAAAGCTGGTCTTAAGATGGCGAAAAAAGGAGAAATGCATTATTTGTCCTCGTTTTTTATTTTTCCATGTGTGCTGCCTTGTGCAGCACACATGGCAGTTACATGGTTCCATTGCTGGAAGTTACATGGTTCCATTGCTGGAACCATGCAATGGAACATTTCTCCTCGTTGCGCCTCGCTACGCCACCTCTAGGGTGGCGTAGCATTCACACGCATCTCCAGATTTACGATTTCTTGTAAATCTGGAGATGTGTCTTGTTCCATTGATGTTGCGTGGGAACACTCATAGCAACTCCCATGGAACGCCCCTTCCACGCACAGTGCTGCGTGTGAAGGGGCCATATTTACGAGGAGAGGAAAAGTCACGCAGGGTGGCGTTTCCTCTCCTTGTAAATATGGAGGAGCCCCCTGCGCCACCAGTAAGTCACGAAAAGTGATGTAGTGGTGGCACAGGGGGCTATCCTTAATCCACGTGGAATCCGCTGATTTTTGTGATAATGTATTAAAGTGGTGGCATGTAGCCTTTGATTTATTTCCTTCTTGCTGATGTATTCCAATTGCTTGAGTAATTGCGCAGTGGTGGTTTTTTGGCTGGTAAATAATCTGGTCTCCTGAATGAGCCCATAAATGTCTTTTGCCGCTTCTGGCGTAAATGCTAATGTTTCAGCTTTATTGCTGGTTAACTGAGCGATGTCATCTAATTGCATGGTAAAGGCGGTGCCGACGGGGATGGGGCTGCGAATGATTAGTGTTTCCTGACTTTGATCATGTGACCGCGCGTCACTAATGCTTACCGGCTTTTCGCTTAAAACATTGTGCAGCGCGTCCCCTCGCTTGTTGAAGCCGTGAGAGCGTTTCTAGCCTGTTCGACTCTCTAGTAAGTAGACACAGTGTCCGTGATATAATACTTAGAGAATGTATTTACTATAACCATAGGTATCCGCTATACGGTGTAGGAGTGGCTTGCACACATTTGATTACGTTTCCATTTACCTTGTTCACGTTCTCTATGGTTTCTTATCGTGCAATGAGTGGCTCATAAACAATCGACGTATATTGATGTTGCAGAGTTATTCAATCGAATTTTGAAACGCAATATGTTTTGAACGTGTTGTGTATATATAATGCTTGATTTAATCTGACTGGTAACTAACGTGGTCCTGTATGTTTTCTTTACAGACCCCTGAGGAAGGGTCGTTCTGTTTTCATGACCCGAAATGCATTGGGTGTTTTGAGAGGATTGAATATAAATGATTTACTGAGATGACATCAGTACAATTATAAACTTGCACAAATAAATAAATGAAGATTTGGAAATCACACAAGGATGTTGTAGAATCATGTGGATTTGAACTTGATAAAAATGTGTAGGAACACACTGTTCCATGTAATAATTTGCGCGCATCTTGTGAGTACTTGTTGCTCACTACAGTTTCTCAGTTCTTAAGGCACGAGTGACGACGTGCGACAGATGTACGCGCAACCCCTAATTACAAAAAACAGCATTTAGCATAAATATAAACTTTGAGTGCCCAGGGATACTACAGAGTGTTATTAATGTTGGCATGAATAGTGTAAGTTTGAGTGAATCGATGGGTAGCTGACTCAAACGTTCTATCCATCATCAAAAGTTTAGTATTCTTCAGGGATACCAAGTTATGGATTTTACTAAAGATTAGTAATTGTTTGAGAGGGTTATTGTCATACAGTAGGGAAGATTTTGTAAGTTCAGAGGGGAAGATAATGACAGAGTAGAATTGTGGTGTTATTCTTTGGGGATAACTCACCTGTTTTTATCTCTGACCCATTCTCTTTAAATTAGGTATTGTGGACATACTGAAATGAAAGAAAGATGAATGTATACATGTTAAAACGGTTTTAACATTTTTTCTATGTGGAGATGTGTTTTTACATTTTTATTCATGGGAAATGTGAAAATAAGTCTATAAAGGGTTGCAATGTTTTGTGTTGTTTTTCGTCCATTTTTAATGATAATTTAGAAATTTGCACAGAGTTGTGGTGTTTCAGCTTGAATTGTGTGGCAGTATTCTGTTGGAAAAATGTGCATAGGACTGCGATAAAGTGAGTATTTTAGCGATATATTGTGTTGTGTACTGTTATGTTGCTTGGAGATGCACCACACAAAATCATTTTATTCTTATACATGTTTTGATGATATAAAATATAGCATCATAATGAAATCATTTCATTTACATACTTTTTTGTATTGTACTATCCGTTTCTGTTAGCATTTATTAGCATTTATTTAATCTATATTTATTGCTATTTTTCTACTGAGAAACAAAATTGTGTTGTTGTAAAGATTTGCATTGTAATGGTACTTATAATGCACCCCTATTTATGTTTGTTGTAAAGATGTGTGTCGTAACAGTAAATGCGTTGTAAAGACTCTGGGGCAGATTTACAATTACTGGTGCATCCCAGCAAATTAGCAGGGATGCGCCAGTAATTGTGCGCCGCAGCTCCGCCACCCATGATGCGCCGCATTTACAATGCGGCGCACCATGGGGCAAAAACGGCACAGATGCGTCACGCATCTGTGCTGTAAAAGTGGCGCATTGCTGGAGTTGCGTCGCAAGCGCAACGCAGCTCCAGCAATGTTCTGGGGGCCCTATCTTGTTAATGCTGCGTCAATCCTTACGCCTGCTTCAAGCAGGCGCAGGGTTTTGACGCAGCATTGGCCTAAAAGTGACTGAGTGAAATCTTGTAGATTTCACTCAGCCACTTTTAGGAGGCGTTCCTGCGCAGGAGCGCCCCCCCCCCCCGCGCCGGAACGCCTCCTTATGGTGCAGGGCTTTACAACGTGACGCATCTCCCAGATGCGTCACGTTGTACATACCCTGCACCATGGCGCAGGATTTGCGCCGCCGCTGCATCACAAAAGTGACGCAGCGGTGGCGTAAAAGAGGCGCACGGGGCTTGTAAATCTGCCCCTTTGTGATAAAGGCATGACTGGTAAAGAAATGTATTGTTCGGTCATATATCCAATATGATAGTATGGTATGATGCTTGTGGGTATTACGTTATACCTATTTGAGTTACAAGACGGTAACATCTACCTTAGAAGTTGTAAACATTGAAAAATAATTGAAACTTAAGTATATGTCTTCCTAGAGTTCAATTCTGACAAGCATGGGTATTCTAGCATGGCTGTGGGCCATTGTTTGTATAAAATCCGTCCAATGGTGCAGAAAAGTGTGATCTCAACTAGTGCTTAAGCCTTACTCACAGGGGGTGGTTGCTCTATCAGTGGTAACCCACAGCAAATCGACCACGTACTGGCTACACAGAAATCAGCCTAGTAAGAGGATCCCCGTTCTATCAGGGATGCTCCTGAACAGAGATCATTGGATCATCCTGGCACCCAAAGCAGGATTGGAAGGCCATGGGTGAGCACAGCACACTTGCAGCAAAATGCCTGCAAGCTCCTCACTCTCAGCTAAAGAAGACATACCTACACTCCTACACTACCTGGCTGTATAACCACAATACTCATTTCACTGCAGGCTGGCAGTGACTCCGGACTCAATTCAAGGCATGCCTGATCATGTCATTCTTCCTTCCTAATAAGAAATCAAGGGCCAGAATTGCTTTATGTTTGCAGGGTGCTTAAACGACACAAGGCAATGCTTCATGGTGCAAATGGCAGTGCTGATCAACTTTTGCTTTGAAAACTATTTTGCACTGAAAGTTGACATGAACGCAGTGCCAAAAACGCTTTGCTTTGCAGAGTGTCAACCCACTCATTATGTATGCAAATGGGGCATAACCGAAGAAGAAAATCTTTATTGGGTTTTTTACAACCATAAAATGTAACACTTTAAAATGTACTACGAAGTATGTTAAAAAACAATTTCACAATAAAATATATATAATAAAATCTTAATAAATAGAAAAGGAAAACATTATTCCACTCATCTAGTAACCGTATTCACGATAAAGTGCATCATGGTGTCTGGATAAATACGAGATTTTACACTTCATTAGTAACCGTATTTCCTGATTCAATGTCCGCTTTTTTTAAAAGTGAGTCAATCATGTTTAAAAGCTTTACCCCTCTACAGACTAAGATGTTTGATGACCCCCCTGCCCAACAGGTAAAGGTCTGCCTGCAGGTACGTATATTAAGTTCTATTAAAATGGTTTTTAAGATCGTTTTTCTTGCTTCACCAACTGCTGGACAGACACACATCATGTGACAAAGGGACTCCTTGTGATATCCTCATAATCTGCAAGTTGCATTATCATATTTCCCTTTCCAACTTGGTTGCAAATCCTTTGTTTCGTATCCCCGAAACCGATACAGCATAAACTTCTTTTTCAGGAATAAATTAAAATGAGCTGCTAGATAGGCTTGAGGTTTTAAATTTACATATGAATTTATCACTCTCCAGGAATGTCGCCTTTTTACCATTGTGTTTTTGTCTTCTAAAAAAGATAATTGTTTTGCGGAACCGTTGCACACTTGTTGAATGCCACCCTCTCCATCTTGCTATCCCATGCCTCTTGAATGCCCAGTTCTTCGAGAGCTATTCTTAGGTATTCACCTCATGAACACGGGATTTTTTCATCAAACTGGGCCTTTATTACTGACCACAAATACCAAAAATGGGATTGGCTCTAATCAGTAAGGCTGAGCCCAATATAACCTCATAACAAAAGAATATGCAAATACTGATAATTTTTTCACAATTGACTTATCTCAAAAATGTATACCTCATACACATTTGAAAGCTCATTAATAGCTTTTATTCAACATAAATTTTTGATTTATCTTGTAACACAAGTTTTTACACAATTATGTTTCGAAACAAGAACCATACTACAAGTGACATAAAAAATGATTTAGGGGACTTAATAAATAATCATGCATTCACTCTCACCATCAATCGTCATTTCACATACTTCACATACCCAATCACAAATTCCACACATACACCATACCAATAGGGATGAATCTATGGAAACCCAAACGGTCTGCCCACCAAATTGTCATAACAATGTTTTGCTGTTGAATCACAAATCATAAATATCTTCCAATATACAATTTAACACACATTGTTCTATTTTGTCTATATATTAGATGTAGCAAAGACCAGCTTTTACCAACGCCAAATATTTTGGCAGCACCGATAGTCAGTCTACGCGTTTCGAATCCCTGTAGTCGCTGGGATTCTCATCAGGACCATAGATTTCTGTAAAAAAATGAAAAGAACACAAATAGTATCCTATTTTCTTTTCTTTCAAAAGAACCAAAGTGCTACCTATTCTCCAGCTCCAGCTTACCAGTCTCAATTGAATCATAAACCGTAATGTTGTCAAAATCTTCAACCCCAAAATATTCTGTGAATTAGAGGAGGAAAAAGAAGAAGAATGTATAGTTTCTACCACTACAAAAACCATCCAATGGTAGCATCAAAATGGTGTCCTGCCCACCAATTTCACAGGAATCTTACCTCAAGATAACCTTGCCCACTTTGCTACGCACGTGGGGATTCGAGGCTTTACCATCTGTCGATGCATTGCCTGTCAAACCAAGAGGGAATGCGTAGTTGGTATGTGCCCTTACTTTAAATCAATAGATCTAAAACATAACTGATTTCCACTGTAGTCTCTTACCTCCTAGCGCCCCTCGGCAAGGAGTCCTTTTTATTGATGGCACTTCTGATTTAAACGTTGACCATTAGCCTGGAAAAAATATATATAATTGAAGCGCAATGTGGTAGCGCATTGTTTATCCTCTAGAAGCCTACCCCCATCTAATGCAGCCAGAGCTAAAGAATCCTTACCCGATAGGCAAACAGTCGTGAAGACGGAGCTCCTTCCTTCTTCCGCGTTCTCGGCGTTTCACACAGGCGTCAAATGATGACGTTGTATTACCCCGCCAGTCCGGTTGGGATTTGTAGTTCGGACGCTTGTGTTGCACATGCGTGTTTTAGTCAAGACTCGTGAGTATATGATTCTTCCTTTTCCTATCATTTCCATTACTTTTGAATCCAGACCATTATAAACCAGACATAACTTCCTGCCTGTACCTCGAAAAATTCTAAAAATTATTTGTCCAACAAGGGGCAAAAATTCTTGTTGGTGCTGAGGATTATAATAAATTTATTGATTTGGCGCATGCGTTTTGATTTTAAATTCCTTTAAGAGAATCATACATGACTCGAATTTATTCTCCCCAACTGTGGTCTCGGGCATTAGCCCAGTCCCGATTCAAAGTGTGTATTAGATCACCATGCTAATCAGGCGCCGGTCTATTAAGTTACAGGGCAGGAGACATTGCTTCAATAACTTGCATGTCCGCGAGATTCCCCATTGGAAAAGCTTCCAATGCCGATGTTAAGGTGCCCAGCATCCTATAGTGTACTTCCTTGTATTGGTTAAATTCCTCTTTTCCAAATGTATGAAATTGGAACCTCCTCCAGTTGTAGTTTTATAGTTTTATCATTTGTAGATCTCTGAAATCTCATTTAGACCTAACAGCCATGTCAAATTTTACAATTAATAGTGCCTCTCTTTTTGCCAGTTTCTGATCCCAGTCGCCACCTCTCGGGTCCCTTTCAACTTTCGAGATGACTGTCCATTTCAAATCATTGATTTTGTGTGCCTTCTTTTTACAATGATTAACAAGTGGGGCAGTTTCCACGTTAGTTTTTATACGCGATTTATGCTGGGAAATTCTCTGTCTTATTTTTTGATTAGTTTTCCCAATGTAGAGAAGCCCACAGGGGCATGTAACCCCGTAAACCACATATTTACTTTTACAGTTGCTGAAAGAATCATGTTTCCAGAAGATTCCCCGATGTTGGAACAAAGAACCTTCAACTGTAAGGTCGCAGCAAACACAAGTCCCACATTTATGGTGGCCTACTACGGGGGTCAATCCCATTAGTTGTCTCAAAGTTGGTTTGGGAGTCTGATGAATTGCTGATCTAACAACATGATTTGCGACGCTGCATTCTTTTTTTAAAGCAAAAAGCGGTTGAGATGAGAACCGTTGGTCCAGATCTTTTATCAGATGCCAATTTTGAGTGATAACCTTTTTTAATTTGTTGGAATCTGGACAAAAGGTTGTTACACATACCTGACGTTCATTCATAGGTTTTTTCTTTCGTTCCAGAAGTGATTCTCTTGGTGTCCAACGTGCCTGCTTCATTGCATTTTTAACTAATTTCCTTGGGTATCCACGATCTCGTAATTTTTCAGATAGTTTACTAGCATGAAAGCTAAAATCATCATTATGGGAACAGTTTCTTCAAATTCTTAAAAACTGCCCATATGGTAGGTTATCACATAAACCTCTGGGGTGGTTGCTGGTATATAACAAGGCTTTATTTCGGTCCGTAGATTTAACATATAGAGTTGTTCTTAAACCGTTTTCCCTTGGATATACTTCAACATCAAGAAAAGCAATCTTAATGGCTGAATGTTGAATGCTAAATTTTATGTCAGGAGTTCTTTCATTCAGCCATTCATGGAAACGCAAAAGTTGTTCCTCTCCACCCATCCAAACCATGAAAACATCATCAATAAATCGTAGCCATGTGGTAATGTGCTGCGAAAATGGATTATTATTGCACACAAATGACTCCTCATATATTGACATAAAAAGGACTGCCAACTCTGGGGCAAAAGGACACCCCATGGCGACTCCTTTTATTTGAAAAAAGAAGTCGCCACCAAATGTGAAATAGTTCTTTTTGAGTGCGAAAGATGCCAAATCAGTAATAAATTTGGTAGGCACTTGGACTGGTCTTGGTCTTGTATCCAGGAAATATGAAAGCACTGCCACTGCTTCATCCTGGGGAATTTGAGTGTATAAAGATGTTACATCCAGCGTGACCAACAGGTCTTTACTTAGATCAAAACTCACTCTTTCCAATTTGTTAATAAAATCCGTTGTATCTTGTAAATACGAACCCATATCCTTCATGAACTCTTTAAGAAAAAAGTCCATGTATTTAGAGATTGGCTCCAGTAGAGAATCACAACCGGAGTCTATTGTTCTCCCCGGTGGATTTTTTTCACATTTATGCACCTTTGGTAAGATGTAAAATACCGGTGTTCTCCGGTGCTTATTTTGTAAGAAGTTAAATTCCTTGGGCCCAACGAAACCTTTTTCTAATCCCTCTTGTATTATCAAGAACAATTGATTTTGGAGTTCAAGCGTAGGATCTTTAGCAATCTTTCTATAGCAAATCGGGTCATTGAGATGTTTCATTATTTCTACAATATAGTCGCCAGTTCCCCAGACGACTATCAAGCCCCCTTTATCTGCTTGCTTGATTACCACTGACGGGTCGTTTTTCAGTGTGGTCAAAGCTTCTCTCTGTTCTTTCGTAATATTATGTTTGACATAATTGCTCTTCTTTTCCATCTCTGCAATAGCAGATAAGACTGTTTTTTCGAACGTGATCACCTCTTTAGGTATTTTGTTTCCAGGTGGACAAAATTATGATTTATTCCGCAGACCTGTGACCTCCAATGCTGGATCAGTTTGAGCGGTCAAAAAGAATGTTGTCAGTCTGATTTTGTGGCAGAATTCGATAAATTCGGTTTTTAGTTTCATAAAATTAGTTTTCTTAGATGGAACAAATGACAGCCCTTTTGCAAGGATGCTTTCCTCAGCTACAGTTAACGATCTATTAGATAGATTAAAAATAGGGGACATCTCTAGTTTTTGTAATGATGTTTCCTCGTGGTCATTTCCCACGGTTGATTGTACCTCACTCTGCCCCTCGTCCTGGGTTGGCCTCTCCCTAAAAAAGTATTGGAAGAGGAACCCCGTTGTTGAGGTTGATTCCATTTTCGATTCTGATTTGCACGATTATCACTGTTGTCTGTTTCTTCTCTTGAAGACGAAGAGGTATCTGAAAAGGAAATGAAATTGTTGCGCGACCTCCCTTGGTTGTCTTGTAGAAATCTGCGCGAATCAGTCCTAGTGTAGAAATCTGTTTGTAAGAATGGGTATACACTGTCCAAGGAGAAGTTTTTTTATCCTTATCGAATTGATTTGATTTTTGTGTGATTGTGTAATCCTTGAATTCTTGGATTTCCTTCTCAACTTTATCTAAAAGTGATTTCGAATCTGTTATAGTTTGATTATTCGTAATCTCTAGTTCCAAAGTTTTAATTTCATCCAGTTCCTTTTGTGAAATTCCCAATGCTGTTTCAACAGTAAGGACCATCAGGTCCCTACTGCATTTTGTTTCTATTAGACTGAAGCCTTTTTTAAAAATAGGGTCGTCTGTAAAGATTATCGGGATGTTACGTATTTGAAGTCCTCCTGGGATAGTGCCTTCTCTCAGATGTTGCAGCAAAAAAATGGCCGTGTAGGTCTGTCCTTATTTGTTTTTTCTTTTGGCGTAAGAGTTTTTCAGATTCATTCTGAGTTGTTGCTGAGGCACTTACAGCCTGATTCATGTACGGGCCGTTTTGCGTGGCCCTAATAGCGAATCATAGCGACTCGCTATTGAGGACACGCAAAACGGCATTCATGTAGGAATTGCTAAATCAATAGCGATTCCTACATGTTCTCTATTTGCGAGTAGCAATTTGCTACTCGCAAAAAAAAGGAATAACTCCCCATTCATTCCTATGGGCCAAAAGGCCCATAGGAATGAATGGGGAGTATCCCTTATTTGCGAGTAGCAATTTGCTACTCGCAAATCAGATAGCGATTTTAAGGGTGCCAGGGGTGTCCAAAGGACACCCTGTAGCACCCCTAAAATGCACATTTGAACAGGTGTTGCGCACACACATGTGTGTGTGCAACATGCAACTTAGAAAAATGCTTTTAAAAGCATTTTTCTATGTTTTTGCTATTTACCGAGAGGTCTGACCTCTCGGTAAATAGCGGCCCAATTTTGCTAAATCGCAATTTTTGAAAGTGTCATGAATAGCATTTAAGGAATCTCTAATAGAGATTCCTTAAATGCTAATCCTCGCATATTTGCTAATTCTTCATTAGCGATTTTTGCATTTGGGATTGTGAATCCCAAATGCCAAAATTGCACTCGCAAAAGGCAAGATTCTGAGAATCTTGCACTTTGCGAGTGCAATTTTGCTTCATGAATCAGGCTGTTAGTGAACAGCATAAATTATTCAGGGTGCCCTGTTCCGAAGAGCGAAATTTCCAACATAATTTCACAAAGACAGATTGCCTCTGGAATTTCTGATTTTGAAGTCCAAATTCCAGGCGAATCTGTGCTGGTGACGCTGCTCTTGGGAGATGAAAGACAGCTTTGTACACTTTTGTTTGTAAATCGTTTAAAATTCCAGATTCGCGACCATGCCATATTTCAAGTCCGTAAGCCAATGCAGGGAGTAATTGCGCTGCCATTGTTTTTAAAAGATGACTGTAAGATGGGCAACTCAATTTTAATTGGAGCTGTTTATAGGCAAAAATTAAAGTTTGGGCTTTTGCTCTTATTGCACTTTTTTGATCCTTGAAGGACATGCAGCGCCCTAAATTGATACCCAGATACTTATAGCTGCCAACTTCCTCTATTTCTTTACAATTGGCGAACCACTTGAATTTTCTTTTAGGTCTTGGGCCGACTAAATGCACCACCTTAGTTTTTTTCCTGTTTAGCTCCAGCCCCTGTTGGTCTAGGTAGATAATCAGATGGTCGATGACTCTTTGCAAACCAATAGGGGTTTGGCTTACGACCACTATATCATCTGCATATTGCAGATACTGTATGTGATTCTCTGCCAATTTCGGAGGATGGCCATTAACTTTTGACAAGTGGTTATCTAGGTCTGCAAGGAACAAATTAAAAAGGCTTGGGGCCAGGACACACCCCTGTTTCAGCCCATTTGTTATATTTATCTTGGCTGATGCTATGCTACCATCTTCCAGCTTCACCCGGGCCCAGGTTTCACTATGGAGGGATATTATAGAGTTTATCAGTTGTTGCAGTATCCCCCATCCTTTCAATTTTGACCATAGTCGTTCTCGTGAAACCCTGTCAAAAGCCGATTTTAAATCAATATAACATACAAATACACCTGATTTCCTTAAAATTGCTTTCTCTGTAAGGAGTGCAATCGCTGACAGGTTTGTGCGTGTGCCCATTTCTTGCCTAAAACCAGTTTGATATTTGGGAATTAAACCTTTCCCCTCCATCCAGTCCTGTAGATGTAATAATAAGCAGGAAGCATAGAGTTTTGCGTCAACATCCGTTAAAGCAATGAGCCTATAATTACTAGGCTCATTGCGATTACCGTTTTTATATATAGGATGAAAAATGCTCCCTCTCCACGAATGAATAATCTTATTTTGTATGTACAAGTAATTAAAAAGTGGAGTGAAAAGATATGCCCAAAATTCTACATCGTGTTTGAAGATTGCATTCGGAAGTCCATCAGGCCCTGCTGCTCCTTCTGTTTTCAATTTTTTAATTATTTCTTTTAGCCGGTTATTGTCAATTAAAATGTTTGAGTCGTTATAAATTGAATCCTGTAAACTATTTTCATATAGAACCTTATTGAGCTGAACTAAAGTTTCTTCATGTTGTGATATTTTCCCTGAAAAGGGGTCAAGGCTAATTTTTGTATTTTTGTCCTCCGGCGGCGTGTCTGGCCCAGGTTCCGATTTCTTCAACGCCTCATGAATTATATTATTATATACATTGTGTATATGTAATTCCCAACTTTTCTCACTTATTCCCGCTTTTGGTGACATTCTTGTTCCCTTAGTTAGCTTATTTATTATGCCACAGAAGTCACAACTGTTAGGTAATTTACTGGCCCAGAGTAATTTTTCCCAGATCTTTTCCTTAAATTTTTTTGCCACTCTACATTTCTCTTTAAAGTTTTTCTTCATTTCTTTAATATTGTTGTTTATAATGGATTTTCCAGATCTTACTGCCATAAATACTTTTCTCGATTCTCTTGTAATTTCCCTCTTCAGGTTTCGCAGCTTGATATCGAACCATGGTTCATATATTTCATTTTGTTGGCCTAGACGTCCCGGTATGACGGGAAATTTATTTAGAAGAAACTTTCCTAATTGTTCCCAAGAATCTTCTGGTGACTTTGTACACTGCTCCCACCATTGTTAATAAATTGTTGAGCAGCATCAATTATTTGTGTAACTTTCGTACCACGCCATTTAAATTTCTTCAGATTGTATGTTACCGGGATTGCTGTTAGAGCAGATATATTCTCTTTTGCAAGCAGCTTTGCATTGATGGTCAATATTTGCGGCAAATGGTCACTTTCCAGGCGGGATTGTATGAAAAATGCGTCCACTGAGGTGAAAAGTTCTTTACTGACCATAGTATAGTCAATAATTGATTGGGTCTTCCCACTTAAAAAAGTGATCCTTGCAGGTTGATCTTCCTTTCTTTTCCCAATAAGAATATGTAATCCTAAAGTGTCCAAATCGCTTTCAAATTCATTACCCTCTGTTTCCTTTTGACGCAAACTCCTATTTGACTTGTACCATATTAAGTTGGAATTAAAATCACCTGTGATTATCAACTCACAATTTTGATAACTTTTCTGTAAGACCTTGATTAAGTTGATCAGGCATACAAACTTTTCTTTTTTCAGCTTTTTAATTGGGTGAACATATATGTTTAACATCAACAGCTGCCAGGGCATTTTATTTCCAGAGTTCTTGCTTTCCATTTTCACAACCTGTATCCAGCTTTCACCCGTATCAAGTTCTTCCATTTGCCAATCTAATTTTTCTGTTACAAAGGTGGACATCCCACCTCTCGGATGCCCATCTTTATAAATTTGTTCTGCTAGAACATGGAATTCTACATATCCAATGATAGGTTTAGGATTCAAGTTCCAAGTTTCCTGTAAAAGGATGATGTCAAAACTTTGTAAAAACAACTGAGTATCCAGATCTTGGCCCGTTTCATTAAACCCGTGGATATTCCATGAGCAGATTTTTATTTTGTATTCCTTTGGCGTATCCGGGTGTGTCACTGAGGAATTTAACCTATGTGATTTGTCAAATTCATCAGGATTGTTTTTGGCTTAAGAAATAGGGCACCCATGACCAATCATAAACTCCTTCTGATGGTTGGTTTAAACAAACTTGGTTCTGATTTGTTGTCTCTAATATGTTATTTACCTGCTCGGTGTTTTTAGGAGTAGTACTTCGAGCCCCCCTTAGACAAGTTTTTGGGCAAATCTCCTTACCAGGTAAAATCGCAATCACTGTATCAGGTAAAAGTGGGAACGGGTATTTTAAAGATTTTGGATATGATAGATAAATACCCCATGCATCAAAGTTTTCCCTTTCAGAGAAAATCGGAGCTGTTACTTCCTTTGAGGACCAAGTTGTCAGAGTAATTTCTTTTTCTGATCCTTTTTCCTTTTTCAAAAATTCCACCAACAGGAGATCTGCTGTTGTGATATTACACAGTTTTGGTATCTCCTTAAATAATCTCATTATGTTTCCCCGATTTAAAGAGTCCAAACTTCCCTTTGTTTGATATTCTGGCTCGAAGATCAATTTATTTGTTGATACTCCTGGATTAGTTTGTGAATACCCTTTTTAAATGGAACTATTCTGTTCTATCTGAGTATTACCGCCTCTGTTTCTAATTTGTACAATGTTATCCATAGTCTCCCTTTCCTGTTTTAATATATTTTCTTGTCCATCACTCATTATTTTACATAGAGCTTTGTCGATTTTTTGACCTACTTCCATGTTTGTAAGGTCTTGTGGGATAGATTTGTTTTTAGAAAAGTCGCAGACTCGACCCTTTTTATCCATGTAAATTTTCAAGTCATTCCAATCTGTATTTTCCATATATTCACTCAAAAGGCCGGTGTGTTTTTCTGAATTGTTTTTTCAAACACCTATCTGATCTTTGTTTATTTTGATCTGCTTGTACTTTATCTTGAGTGTTAACCATGTTTTGGTCCTTGAAAAATTCCACGCACTTTGTTGACGTAGTTGTTAAAGTATGTACGGTTCTGTTTTTACCATCTTGTCTATTAGGGACGGTTTTAACATCAGGCCGTAAATTCAAATTCGTTATATCCCCATTAACAATTATTTGTTTGTATCCTTCTTTTGGCGGACCCTTAATTTTTTCTTGCTTTTGTTCCGTGATGTTGTCTCTCACAGAAGATTTTAAATTTACTGGGAAGTCCTGCTTATTAGTAATAGTAAGGCACTCTTTATCAATTTTTATTGGTTTAGCATCTTCATGTAAGTGTATATTACTTGATTGTGTATATGAAGATATATTACTTTGGAGGGATTTATTCAAACTTGCAATTGGATCTTGCGAAAGAGACATTGCTCCTTCCATGACCCCAGAGGGGTTTTTGTTACAAAGATGATTGCTTTTTTGACTATACAATTGTGAAAATATTGGATAGTTTTGCTTTGGTTCTTGACTAATTTGCTTACTCACATTTCGCCGGGCCTTACGAGATCTTTTTCGTTAGGTGTAGAGATTGATTCCTGGACAATTTGCATTTCCCCTGGATGAGTAGATTCCTTGATTTTTTCTTTTTTACAACTTCCATCATATTCGGGGCGTTGAGACTTTACTTCTACAATTATTTTGTCATTCTTCACGTCTTTTCTATCAATCACATCTGAGTGTTTTTTATCAGCCATTTTTTCCGTTGGCTTGACGACATGTAGAATTTCCGTTAGTATTTCAGGAAGGGATGCCAATTTATCTATTATCTGGCTGCATCCACAATTTGAGTTAACTAGGAATCCACTACCTGGAGCTTTACTCTGATTGTCCTTACTGAACAATCCGGTTAATGAATCCAGTTTGGTATTAATCCCTGCAATATAAGTTGCTATGAAATTCATTAACTCAATTTGAACATCAAGTTTGTCCGATTGGAAATTTAATACATCTATTACTCGCTGTAAAGATCTCAGTAGATTGTCACTCCATTTTACTGAGTTAGTCGATTGCCACGGGAGTTCTGATATTAGATCGATTCCACTCACTGAAGAGATTGTAATTGGGGGTGACCGGAATGGTTTACTACCCATAGGACTAGAGTTTAGCTTGATGTTTTTCTCCTCCTGTTTGTTGGTACATACTAATTGTTTAATTGGGGTGGAGGCAGCCCCTCCCTCCTCCCCAATTTGTTGAACCTGAGGTGTACCTATAGCTGAACTCTTAATCCCTTCTTGAGTAAATACATCCTCATGTAATTGTATGTTGAAATTCAATGATTTAATGAGGTCCATATCATCTGATATGGAGAAGGAACCAAACCATTCATCGGATTGAACTTTATTATATTCTTTATCTTTTGTCTCCTTTATCCTTTAGATATTCTTCAAATTTCCCATCTTTATTTTGAACAGGCTGTTCGAGCTGATCTTTGAGTTGGGCCTTGGACTGGTGCACCTGCGCTATAGTTGTTATCAGAGCTTTATTTGGTGGAACATCCATTCTGGCCGTCTCACTTTTAACATCTTTATTTACCTTGGTTAAGTCATCTTTACATTTATTTATTTCATGATCCCGCATTCTTATATGTTCAGATATTTCCGTTACAGGGCTGGGTTGTGTTATTTTAGTGTTTGTATTTGGGCATCCTGACCACTGTTGGCTTTTATTGACCTGTGCTTTTATAGACCACTTAACATGGCTTAATGCTGCCATGTAAATACAGCCCCCTTTCATGCTCTACGTAGCGTGAAAGGGGTGGGCAATGGGTGTTACGGTGAACGTTCCACCTCAAAACCCTTTGATTTTGACGTTGCCCCATATTTTTCAAGGGCGGCATAAATATGGGGCAGGGACAAATTAAGACCAGGGAAAACCTGGTATTAAGCAGGCACATCGAGAAGAAATGTAGAATTTCTCCCCGTTTTTGTTGTTTCCATGTGTGTTGCGATGTGCAGCACACATAGAAACAGCAAAAGGCCTTTTATTGTTTATGTGCAGGACGGTGTCCCTTCCTGCACATAACCAATCATTAAAAAATGTTTTACAACTTCAATGAGTGCTGCATTAAGCTGCACACATAGAAGTTTCAAAACACCATTTAAAGATTGGTTATGTGCAGGAAGGGAAACCTTTCTGCACATAAACAATCTTACCCTCAACGCAGACACACTTGCACCCCGTCGGTTTCCAAATTAAGCACATTGACCGGGTGAATAAAAATGGGTGGGGTGGCGGTCATACAGCGCTCCTCCTACTCTTGTTCAGTCAACAAACTGATGACCATTAATAATATTGAAGGACTAACGTTCACTATTGTCTTGGCTCCCTCCTTTGCCCTATCTGGGGTGCTTATTTACTGCCTCCATATGCTTCAGGTATCTCTCTACCCTTATTGTCTGATGCAATTGTCTCATCTCCACTTCGATTTCATCGTATTAGGGGACTTTAATTTCCTGTGAATGCCCTAAATAATTGACCTGCTCAGCAGCTCCTGTCCTCATTGGAAAGTTTTAATATAGAACCTACTGGTAAAGAAGCCCACTAATAAAGCAGGTCACACTCTTGATCGCATCTTTTCTAACCCTTCAACTGTCCCGGTTAAACATCTATTAACACTTACCCGGTCAGACCATTTTCTGATTCCCTTCAATGTTCTCTCCACAGCTCCTTGCTGCTTGCAAAGGATTGAATCGTAAAACTTCAATACCATGACACAAAATCTCTGATGTTCAATTCAAAGAGACATTACAGTCTGTTCCCTTTAATCGTAGGGGAGCTTTAGATCATGAGTCATGGCAAGGCCAGCTTCAATAACTGGCTGGTCAGTGCACCGGACACGTTTACCCATCAAAATTCCTCTACTTCTAAAACGTCGGAACAATCTGCTCCTTGGTTTTCAGAGGCATAAAAGGTTGGTAAATCTCTATGCAAAAATCTAGAGCGGAGAAGAGGTATTCCTATGACAAGGAGGCCAAAGCAAACCTATCAGGCCCCTTGAAAAGCTATCACACCGCCATTCAGAAAGCTCAAAAAAAGTCTGTGCTTCCTCCATGTCTGTGGCTTCTAATTAAACCTTGCGAATTGTTTAAAATTTTCATATATTTCCTCTCCCCTACTGCAACTAAGAATGTTCTCTCCCTCTCGATTGAGCTTTGTGAAGATCTTTCTAATTTATTTTTTAATAAAATTCAAGTAATTTATAATCAGTTCACAGTGCAATCTCCTTCAGATCAGAATGTTGTACTTTCTCCTTACCCTGGTCCCTGGCTTACCAAGTTTAGTCACATTTCCTAAGAGGCGTCAGCTGCAGAGCTCGAGGAATTCAAACCGAGTTCCCATTTGGACTCCTGCCCACCTAAAATTATAAAATATGCTGCACCCCCATTGTAAATCCCTTCCTAAGCAAATTATTGGATGGCTCTTTGGACCTGGCCGTAGTCCCCAAATTCTGGAAATAAGCTATACTAATTCCTTGGTTAAAAAAACCTTCCTCTGACCCTAAAGTACTAAGTAACTTTGGACCCATCTCTCTCCTGATCACAGCAACTAATCTTTGGAAGAAATGCATCAACAGGCAGTTATCCTATTTTATAGAGTCCAACCATGTATTGCATGACTCCCACTCGAGCTTTTGCACCGAGTCTGCCCTGATCAAGGCATTGGAATTTGTAAAGGCAAACCTCGACCTAAACTCACCTGTCATGGTAATGCTACCTGATCTGTCCTCAGTATTCAATCAACTGCGGCTCATTTAGGTAAGAGCGGAGGGAGGGGGGGGTGGATTTTGATGGTCGATGATGAGGGCAAATTAAATATTTAATTTATTTTCCCTCATTATCGTCCATCGAAAGCCCACCTCCCGGCCATTGCACCTCCCGTACATAAGTTGTTGGCGCTGCCTCAGATTTATGATTTCTCGTAAATCTGGGGTAGTGTCAAAAAGCCATGGATGTTGCTGGGAACGCCCCCCAGAAACACCCATTGCAGGCTCCTTTAATGCAGAAAAACGCATTGAAGGGTATGATGTTTACGAGGCAGCATTAAGCCAAAAAAAGTGGCTTAGTGCTGCGTGGTAAATATGAAGCAGGCTCCTGCCCCACATACCGGCACAAAAAGTGACATCCTGGTAGTGCAAAGGGCCTCATAAATGAGACCCTACATTCTTTTACATGGAGGAATGCAGACAAAATCCAAGTGTGAACACTGGAAAAAACCTGTTGGGTATGCACAGATACACAGTTGCCTGCATGTTATTCCCCTCAAACCTGTAGGGGCAGATTTACGAGGAAGTGTCGCTGCGCAGCAACGCAAGCCCTTCGGCTGCGCCACGATGTGGCACTTCCAAAGCACAGGAATGCGACATATCTACAATAATGTCGCATTCCTGAGCTCTCCCCTACGCTGGCGCACAAACAGCTGCCATGCGTCGGCGCAGAACACTTGCACCATGGTGCAAGGATGCCTGCGTCATGGGGAGATTGTTTTTGTGCAGGAAGGGGCACCTTCCTGCACAAAAACAATCACTACAGGCATTATCCTCTTACAATGCGTGCTATAGAATGAAAGAGGAAAAAATGAGGAGAAATGAAATCATTTCTCCTCGTTGCACCTCGCTACGCCACCCGTAGCATTCACACGCATTTTGTCATAAATCTGGAAATGTGTATTGTTCCATGGGTTTTGCGTGGGAACACCCACATTAACACCCATGGAACGCCCCTTTCATGCAAAGTGCTGTGTGTAAAGGGGCCATATTTACAAGGACAGCAAAAGCCACGCAGGGTGGCTTTTCCTGTCCCTGTAAATATGGGGTAGTAGAATATGCCACCAGTACGCACAAAAAGTGACTTACTGGTGGCGCAGGGGGCTTGTAAATCTGCCCCGTAATCTCTAGAATTTCCTCAACTCTGGAATTACTGGGACTCCCAGTAATTAGAATAAATAGCAGGGATAATTGTGGGTCACTCGTAATGAGCCCCACAGCATTTCTTTAAAACTGTTTTTTTTAGCATGAATAGTGTCAATTATATCATCAGCACACAACTCATGCTTAATATGGCACTGCACATATGTTCCTCATTTTCAGAAAGCAGCGCTGCGTGAATGTTAATTAACGTGGGCCACAATGCTGTGCTTTTGCCCAAAGGCCTCAAAAACAGCGTACCTGCTGCGATGACTTACACTCTCCCCTTCCCTGGGTGTGATTGGAAACGGCTGTTACGAGCAATCCTTATTAATGTTGCGCCAGGAACTCTTCAGGGGCAGACACAACCGAAAGTGACAATCTGACCTCCTCAGGGCGGGCGTTGGGACCTTGGCGTTCCAACACGTACCAAGTGAAATCAGCCGCTGCAGAGATGTTATTTTATATTCAACGTTGCTATTCTGTGAGACAAAGATGTAGTGGCGCCAGTTGTCTGTCTACTTTTAAGCTACTGAAAACAGAATAACTACTGCATGTCCACGAGAATCTGCTCCACCAAAGCCATTCTTTTTTTTTCTTTTTTTTAAAATCTCACTTGCTGTCTAGATTTTGTTAATGCTTGGATAGCACTGTTTTCACTGTCCCTCTTAAAAGGGGTTTCTTGTGAAAACATATTTGGACACCAAAACATTCAAGGCTTGTAGTCTGAAAATCTTTTTGCACAGGATCCTGCAAAAGTGTCCAGCAGGCCTTTGATCTTGCGCCTGGAAAAAATCGATTCCTTTCAAGGCTGAAAGTTATTACAATTATAATAATACATCAAAGCAGACATGTAGTCCAGCCAAGCCTCAGTCTAAGTGAACTGAATGAATAAAGGTACTAAGTGCAATATAGTAGGTACTGACAAATGAACCCAAAATGTCTCATTTGTTTCTACAGTGACTGCTACAAATGCAACAATGCTTCTGGTTTATCCAAGTGTGCTGAACCTGGTCTATTGCCCTACCTCTCAGATTTCCAAGAATGCGCACAATGAATAGGCAGCTAGCAGTGACGCCTTCATTTAGGCACCTACCCAGCCTGGATGACTGCTTTGTGGCTGCACACTGGCCTCTAGAACTCTCCCCATAGGAGCTGAGAGTTTCCTCCTGCATGAAGGCTGTTGTATGGGGCGGCTCTCTTCAGCACTCGAGGAGATTACCAGGCAGGGTAGCATTGGAGCAGGGCCGGCTTTAGCACTGGTGGCGCCCTGTGCGACAATGTCTGTTGGCGACCCCCCAATGACCACCTCTGCCACAGGTTCCCTCACTAGCATCCTTTGACAGTGCCCCTCAAGTCTCCAGAACCACTGACTCTCGGATTCATTTAGTTTTACAGCACCACTCATACCAGTGTAAGTGTCAGAGCACTTTAATCACACATATATTGCACAGAGACAATCATAGGTGTGTAAATCAGTGTATAGGAAATGTTACATCAGACAAGACTACAAGGTGTAGTGTAGGAGTGACATGTCATCGATACTGGTAGGTAATATAGTTTAAGAGACCTTATTCTGGAAAAGCACAAATTCATAATTTAAAAGGGAACACTATTGTTGGGGTTCTATTTAATAACAAGAATTGTTTTCCACCCAAATGAACGCTTTAGGCAAGATTAGGATAATGAAAGACTGGGCAAAAAACATATAGCTCTAACATATACCTTACAGTTTACACACAACTCTTTGAGGACAGTTAATAGCTCAATGTTCTATATTAGGATTTTGACTTACAAAAGATAAGGAACAAAAGGAGCTCTCTTACAGAAACAGTAACCCACTGACCTATTTACATTACATACACTTTGTTATCTGCATGGTACACGTTCTTAGCAACAGGCATTTTAACCCTCTGCCCTACCTTAGAATGAGTCAAAACTTCCACTAGACAAACCTCCAGTCTCTTTCCAAGAAGACTATAAATCATGGGAGTTATCTTGACGTTTTAATTGATGCCTACAAACATTGCTGGATGCCAGGAACGCGCCAGCAGGTTGGTACTTTTAAAATGATAATATTACTTGTGAAAATGGCGCCCCCACGCCAAGTCAGCGCCCAGTGCGGTGGCACCGCTTGCACCGCCCTAGAGCCGGCCCTGCATGGGAGCTGACAAATTTTCAGCAAAGTCCTGATGTAGCACACCAGCTCAATAAGCCATCGGACCAGGTCAGGAGGAGCTATTGATGAAAGTAAGAATAAATATGCAGATGGTGCAGAATTTAAACAGCTTTGGATAAATGCTCTTTTCAAGTGTTCGTCAGAAAGAGAGAGAGAGATGATGTGGAGATCAAGAACTGCACACTGTGTATTCATGTTTTATTTATATAATTTTACTAACGTTTTAAATTGAACATAACCATAAAACTAGGCATCTGCGATTATGAAAATAGGGCATTGTTGTAATCAAGTAGTAAGTTGGGTCCAGATTTAAAAAGCGTTGACACAATGCAGAGCAGAAAGCAAAGTTGAACTGAAGAGAGCAAAACTGCACCATATCTTCAAAGAAGTGGGGCACTTATGCTCTCTCGCTGTACTACTCTCGATAGAAAAAGGACTCAGGCATCTGAGAACTACCGATACGAATAGAGGAAGTAACTCATTGAAGAGGTAACGAAGACGCACAGAAACTGCCTGCAACGAGATACTAACTTCGTAGCCCCGGATCGTCTATTACATTTTGTGAAGGATGGCGGTTCCCTAAAGGTTAAATTGCATCGCGGGAGCACCTGCCTTAAGCCCATGCCATTTTGAGACGTACAAGGACAAAAGAATTAAACCTTTTGGGTCCTCAAGAAGTTTACATGGTACACAACCCTTTTTTGAAAACCTACTATTTCTGATGAAGACCGTCGTATAAAGACGAGCCACTCAGAAGGTCAAAACGCGTTGGCTCCACCTGTAGAGAGGTTCCACACAGAACCAAGCTTAAACTAGGTCCCGAAATTGGACGAAATAGAACTCATGAAATAGGGCTCTATCCTTGAGTTCTGAGTACAACCCTTGACCTCTCCCCTGGCTTTAAAAGTTTTTCATTTTGAGGACGGGAAAAGTAATAACCTGTCCCCGCTTTATTTTGTGGTGAAAGAATTTGGTAGAACTATTCTTACCTGATGTAATTTTTAGGATGCCATATGTACCCTAGAATCACTGTTTGACATATTCTTCATTGAAAAATGCACTGTATGTTTAAGTTCTTTGCACTGTATTTAAATGTTGGGCACGTTGATTTTTGATAATATGTCTTTTTTGTTCATTGATGTGTACATACATATAAGAGAAGACAAGTGGACTTTGGTCTAGTTTGCCCCGTGACAAGATTGAATGATTTGTAAAACAAATGTAAAAAAGTAAGACAATATAAATGAATATAACCCAAGGATAATTAAAAAATAATTTGGGAAGAATCATGGTTGTTTGATCTATGGTTACATGGAATTTGGGACCCCCTCTATATTTATTTTAGTGACCAGGGAAAAGAGAGGACAACAATTATGCAAAGATATATAGTGATATTCCCCCGTGGTCAGTTCATAATTTCATAAATGGCAAAAGCTCACACCTTACGTCAAATGACCCTCAAGTTAGACATAGGTACAACAAAATCAATTCTCTTATTTTTACATGTTTTATTTCTTTTTCTTTTTTGTAGTGTATCAAAAATATTTTAAAATTCTTTTTTTCTTTTTACTTTCTTATGTGTACATCAATTCATGGACATAAATCATAGTCCAAACATTATTAATGGTTCTTTGAGCGATACCATAAGTTTTTACAATGTATTAAAAAAAAAGAAATCGATTTATAATGAGAAATTTTACTCCCTGTCTTACACATACCAGCTAACATACACACTTATTCATTCATACAACATTACACTCTTACAAGTTCTAAACAGTTTCTAAGGTTTGAGGTGACACAGATAATATTTGTCTAACGCCAGGTCTACGCGCGTTTCGGTGGGTTCAGACCACCTTCCTCAGGACCAGATCAGTTTTGCTCTCCTCTCTCGACGTATGTGTTCAGGGTATCTGAAAGTACAAACACAGTATAATGTACCCATACCTAAACTTGGAACGAGGACATTTGCTTAAATCTATATTATTCCATCTCTAAGTTACTTAGTACATTCGCTATAAGGCATCATGTTGCAACCTTGGGCGGGTGACATCATCTATTTAAAAACACATCTTTGGGGGGGTTTTTGTTATTACATGTGGAGTCAATCCACTCATAACCCATTATGTCTTACACAGTACTTTATCTTAAACTGATCTAACCTTTAGAATGACGATACAACAGTGAGTCCAGACACTGTTACGTGCGGGTTTTCACTTTTCTTTACAATACAGTACAGGGATGCCTAAGAAGGGAGACAAGTTTCAGAGACCTATTACCTGGGTCTTTAACCAGTGAGGTACCATCATAACCAATACAAAGTAAGAAGGAGAGGAAGGGAGGCTTACCCCAGATTTTTTGTTGATGTGTCGTTTTAGAAAACTAGTCTTTGTCTTATTTTATACGGCCGGACAGGACACTTGTCTAGATCGGGTTTTCACTTTTCGTTGCTATGAATAAGATGAAGTGGACTCAAGTTGTATTACTATTTCTACACTTGGTTCTATTGTTACTTACACCTTAAATCAGCTCTTACCTTGGATTTATCAAAGATGGATCAATTGGGGGATGATTCTTTTTATTCTAGTACGTGGGTGCAGGGCTGGATGGTTATTGCTCCATGGTTCTCATTTTCAGTAACCTTAAACACAATAGGCTAAGTTTGAGATATATATTCTGTATAAATCCAGTTTAATTGCGTCAAATAAAGCTATGCATTTGACTAACCTTCATTAATTTCAGATCAAGTATAGTCTCAGGTCTTCATAATATTCATACGTGGTTCATGGTGGATTGCTTCCAATTTCTCGTTCTCAAAGGTGGCAAACTCTATGATTCAAAAGTTGCCTATATTTAGTGATTCAGTTTAATTACATCTGTTTTTTAAGAAAACCTAGGAAGTTACCCACGTGCCCACCTTCTGTTTGTTTTCAACTTAGTAACTATAACTTATTTTTCACATGAAAATACAGTGTTAATAATAAGTTTAAGGGTTGCCTAACACTTTACTAGTTCAATGGTAATTAATTAGAGCATATTTATTTTGTTTACTTAAAGTTTAAACTCTTGCTCACATTAAATTACGGTGTTACAAGTAAGTTGAAGGTTGCCTACCACTCTACCAATTAATTTGTCTGAGTTCAAGTGAAATACCCTCCTCGCTGTACGCGGTGTGGAGATGGCTAGTCTCATAATATACAAGTTTCACTCGTACCTGATTTTGATAGTATACCCGTAGTAAACGGCCGTCCTGCCCGCCTCTCGGTGTCACCCGACGCAGCTCAGTATTGCTCGACGTAGCTGTGGTTAATCATTACGCAAGCCTTAAATAAGTTCTACGAAATCGCGCGCTTTACTTTTTTCGGCGTTCAGGGACCCGGAATTAGTTCGTACTCGGTCTTTCATGTTACCTTGTGGGGCTGTACCTGTTTGTGATTATGGTCGCCATCTTGAAACAGGGTAATGTTACTAACGTTTACTGATACTGATACGATAATTTACCCATGGTATTACACGGTATTAAGGTCTTAGTGAACATTGTTGCAATGTTGTCCACATCATACTATGTTGTTTAAAAAGAATAGTTTAATATTGCGTTGATCTTTGTATTAGGAGGAGCTGTCACGTCTCAAGATTTTTGGTAGAGAAAGGAGATCATCCAATATTTCCAACTACAAATTGTCTACCAGAATTATAAATTCATTTAGATTCATTAGGAGTCTCTCCCACATATGATAATTATTGTCTCATCCCTTAGCCAGTGTATAACTTGTTTGTGATTATGGTCACCATCTTGGAACAGGGTGGTGTCGCTAGTATTTGTTAACACTGATACGATGATTTATTCATAGTATTACACAGTATTAAGGTCTTGGCGAACACTGTTACCATATTATCCACATAGTACTATATTATTTAAAAAGAAAGGTTTGATGTTACATTGATCTTTATATTTGGAAGAGCTGTCGTCTCTCAAGATTTTTAGTAGAGAGAGGGGATCATCCAATATTTCCAACTACATATTGTCTAACAGGATTGTAAGTTCATTTAGATTAATTAATAGTCCTTCCCACGTATGATAGTTATTGTCCCATCCCTTGGCCAGTGTAGCAAGGGGTTTCACTTTTTTTTAAAACCATGAATCACATACTCAAAGGTATTTACATTGATTCCCATCTCTTTAATATATATTGGTTGCTGTTGCATATTTATGTGTTTTTTGTAATGAACCAGGCTATATTTTCATTTAGTCCTCTGCGAACACTATCAAATTGGAAAATCCAGAAGCTCTCACGTTTTCTCCGAGTTTGTTCCATTAACTGGCCTGTTTTGTGTTGTACTTTTTCTACAATGCACCATCGTAACTCTGCTTCATTGTGGTTCATGTCTATACAGTGTTGCACTAGAGGTGCTGATGTTTTCCTCATTCTCACTGCTGACTTATGTTCGCTGAATCTAACGCGAAATTCCCTACCAGTTTCACCAATGTAGGCGAGACCACATGGACATGATATTGTATAAACAATATTACTACTCCTGCAGTTTGTCAGTGTTCTTAAGGTCACTTTGGTGTTGTTGTAGTTCAGTGACTCAGTCACAATTGCGGCATCGCAGGCATGGCAGGATCCACATTTGTGTTTCCCCAATATCGGATTCTGGCCTGTTATGGAGGTTTGGAAACTTCCTATCTTTTGTTTATTCCTAGTGTGAACTAAGCAATCTTTTAGATTTTTGTTCCTTCTATACGCCACTAGGGGTTTGCATGCAAAAGTCTCGCTCTCCTCTGTTTCTAGTATGCCCCAGTTTTTGCTGATTATGTTCTTAATTTTATAGTTCAGTGATGAGTGGTTGATGACACAAGTGATTTTCTCTGGTGGTTTCCTTTTGGTACCACTCAATAGAACCAAGTGTAGAAATAGTAATACAACTTGAGTCCACTTCATCTTATTCATAGCAACGAAAAGTGAAAACCCGATCTAGACAAGTGTCCTGTCCGGCCGTATAAAATAAGACAAAGACTAGTTTTCTAAAACGACACATCAACAAAAAATCTGGGGTAAGCCTCCCTTCCTCTCCTTCTTACTTTGTATTGGTTATGATGGTACCTCACTGGTTAAAGACCCAGGTAATAGGTCTCTGAAACTTGTCTCCCTTCTTAGGCATCCCTGTACTGTATCGTAAAGAAAAGTGAAAACCCGCACGTAACAGTGTCTGGACTCACTGTTGTATCGTCATTCTAAAGGTTAGATCAGTTTAAGATAAAGTACTGTGTAAGACATAATGGGTTATGAGTGGATTGACTCCAAATGTAATAACAAAAAAACCCCCAAAGATGTGTTTTTAAATAGAAGATGTCACCCGCCCAAGGTTGCAATATGATGCCTTATAGCGAATGTACTAAGTAACTTAGAGATGGAATAATATAAATTTAAGCAAATGTCCTCGTTCCAAGTTTAGGTATGGGTACATTATACTGTGTTTGTACTTTCAGATACCCTGAACACATACGTCGAGAGAGGAGAGCAAAACTCTTTCTGATCTGGTCCTGAGGAAGGTGGTCTGAACCCACCGAAACGCGCGTAGACCTGGCGTTAGACAAATATTATCTGTGTCACCTCAAACCTTAGAAACTGTTTAGAACTTGTAAGAGTGTAATGTTGTATGAATGAATAAGTGTGTATGTTAGCTGGTATGTGTAAGACAGGGAGTGAAATTTCTCATTATAAATCAATTGTTTTTTTTTTTAATACATTGTAAAAACGTATGGTATCGCTCAAAGAACCATTAATAATGTTTGGACTATGATTTATGTCCATGAATTGATGTACACATAAGAAAGTAAAAAGAATATCAGTATATATCTTTGCATGTTTGATCTATGGTGTCAGAGGTAATGTTTTTTTTTTGTATGTACTACTCTCAGCAGCCACACACCAACTCTGGCACCCTTGTGCCATAGCCCAAGGGTGTCTGCGTTGGGGTCAGAATAGATTTGGTGCAGGGAGGGGCCCTTACTGCACAAAAAACTATACTTTAAGGCAGTGGCTGCTCCTCCGCTAAGGCGGTTGAGCGTCGCCCCACTGTTATTTGAGCAGAGGAAAAAGAAAAAAATTATAATAACAAGAAGTTATTATCATTTAATTTTTCTGTGCAGGACTGGAGCCAGCTCAGGGCGGGGCGGGGCAGAGTTGAGCAAAGTACGGAGTGATTTGCCCTCCCTGATGGAGAATACTGGCCGCTCAGACTAATCACGACGCTGCTCATGCAGCATCATGATTGGCTGGGGGAGTCTGCTTCTGGTACTGCCTGTGCAGACGAAGAGAATGGAGGAGAGGAGTGCGGCGGCGGCTGCGGCAATGGGAAAAGTGTCTCTTTGCACGTGTTCTGCAGAGTGCAGCACACATGCAAAGAGGAGCAAACGTCTACAATTCTTTGTAGGTATGGATGTGCATTATAATTAAGGCTCCCTATTTTCCATTTTTACAGATTTTTACAGATAAATATAGACAGCAAACAATGTGTTTTCTGTCTGCATGTATTTTTAAAGCGGGATAAATACAGAAAATTTAGCTTCTTTGAATGAACCTCCGTGCTGTCTTTCAAGCATTATAGCCTAACAGATGGACAGCATGGAAAATGAAAAAACAGGATGAAATTTCTTTAAATAATGGCATTTGGCAACATGCATTTGTGGTGTATTGCTAATATTTACCAGTGGATGTATTAGTATGTAATATTTGGTAGCTTAAATAGTGAAAACATAACAGACATCAAAGTATGAGTGCGTGTCGAACAGTTAAATAAATATGGAAATGTACAGTTTTACAACTTAATTTTTATGCAACACACAAAATAAATATGGATAAATACAGATAAAATGGCCAAAAAATAAATATGGATAAATACAGATGGAAATGTTAAAAAAATAAATACCATACAACCAGTAGCCCGAATTATAATCCATGGGTAATGCACAGGAACGCCCATGGACAACCCATGTAACGCCCCCTTGATGCAAAGTAATGCAAGGCAGCGCATGGCATTACATTGTGTTACTTTTGGGTTGCAAACCAATGCAAATTGCCATTTGTATTGGTATGTAAATACCAACTTGGATTTTGCATTGGGTCCACGTTAAAAACAGTAATGCAAACCTGACACAAAATCTTTGTAAATCTGGGCCTGAGCATGCTACGAATTGGATAAACATCTTTTTTATCCATTGCTCAAATCTTTTATTACACAGTGCTTTTTGCTTGTGAAACGTCTAGACCATTCAATGAATCGTAACATGTATTAATCAAACCTGATTGCCAGGCCCCCAAAATCTTCATATGTTCCTTTGGACATCCCTGTGCATAATAAATTGAGATCTCCAGATTCATACATCATTACACAAAGTTGATCCAACCTTACTTAGAGGAAGCGTTGTGTGTTTATTAGTTCTGAGCTATATCTCCTGCTAAGCAAGTGGCCAGAATGATAAGGGCTCTGGGGTACTTATTAGAATCCAAATTATCCAGGACATTCAACAAGGCGATCGTGGGAGACAAAATTAGCCAACCTCGGACCCCTAAAAGAGTATGTGCCATCCCAGACCAAAATATTTGTATGACATGCCATTTCTATACCATGTGCATAAAGTCCCCTTTTTATATCTGAGACCACAGACAGTCTGTTGAGAAATCATGCCCCATTCTCCGTTGAAGCTTTCTTGTTTTATATTCTGGGCAGGTAATGAACCTAGATTGACCTACCACTGGAAGATACAGTGACCTCCATATGAGCCACCACAGCCACTTTACAAGTCCTCCTCAACTAGGGGGTCATTATGATGGCGGAAGGGCCACCACCGCCAGTCGTGTGGTGGCGGGACTTCCGCCATTGGACCACGATTTCCCCCGCCACATTACGATGGCGGGGGTCCAGACTGTGACTGTGGTGGAACCGCCACAGGCAATCTTTCCGATTGCCTGGCGGAGCGGTCTGCATCTATGAAATGTTGGCAGTGACTAGCAGGTACCGTCCGCCAAATTAGGATGCTGTCTTCAACCAGCCTTTCCGTGGCGTGTAAACCGCCATTGAAAGGCTGGCGGGGATTGGTTCTGGGGGCCTGTTGCTGGCCCACCTTGCCTTTGAGGGTAGTATTTGTGCACTGGGGGGTACCTATGGTACCCCCTCCCCTTCATTTCACTGCACCAAGTGGCAGGCACCGTTTGGTGCCTGCCACATAGTGCAGTGAAATTCACGACATGCATTTCTAACATCACGGCGGATGCTGCTGACTGCAGCACCTGTCGCAATATGATGGCGGCCACATCCGTTGGGTGTACTGGACCACCGCATGCATTGCGGGCTGTCCCGATTCCCACCACGATGGCGGGCAGACTTAGGTCCGCTCGCCATCGTAATGAGCCCCATAGTGAGCTTGATCTATCAAAGAGCTTTACCCAATCTCAGCGTCATTTCAAGTTAGGTGGAAAAGGGTAAGGTATTTACTACACATAATAAATACCATTAGGACATGGTCAGGTATTTACTATGTGTGATAAATGCCTCCTATTCTGAGTTTTTAGCTTGTAATGAAGCATAACAAGCAGCCTCTGTACTTAACACACCAAATTCTGCATGTTTTGCTTTTTTCTACAGGTCTACTGGTTTCATTATAGCCTTTACTGTGCCCTTTTTCTGGCCCCGTGTGTGTCTTCAACACGTCCTTGTTTTGTGCAGTCACAAAACCCAACGTCTGCCACTGCAGATTTACTATTCTTTGCTTTAGCCTGATGAACCTCCAGATGTTTATGTTTCCTGCTCACCTTACCTGCTTTCCTAACAACTGGATCCTATCCAGCTGACCAAAATCATTGTTCCTGAGTAGGAAATCCCCTAGCTTGTAACAAGTCATCTATTTTCTTTTCCTTTTTCCTATCCAAATCTGCAGAACATTTATTCAGCAGATTACCAATTTTTGCATCTATTGAAACTTCAATTTCCTTCACCCCATTTCCCCCTGTCATATTTACTTTCTTTTCTAAAACTAGTAATCCAATCCTTGGTTTCCAAAACAGAGAGGGAACAATTCAGTTATGAAAAGAGAGTAAAAACTACTCAAATAACCCTTACTGAAGTAACTGTCACCAACTCTGAAGTAAACAGACACACATAACAGCTGTTATAGGAAAATATGGTGAAAGAAGCCCAATGATGCGTATTCCTACCTATTAACTATCATTGGACTGATCTCAATCAACTCAAATAGCCAAAGAGTGTGCCATAGTCCTTTCCCACTTTCAGTTTCAATTTCAAAATAAGGCTTCCGTCACTAAAAAGAGGCTGCTGGCATACCATGAATCGCTAAACCGCGTTTCCCATTCAAAACACTTATGCCACCTAAAGAAAAGGCAACAATCCTTAATCTAATTCAGCGATACAAAAGGGGATGATGGACGGAGCGTTTGAGCAAATCAAACACTCACCCCAAATCAACTCATCTGGGTTTAATCCATCACCATTCTTTAGCTCACTCCGCCACCCCAGTTCAGACATGGCCATATGCAAATCAGTCTGACCCTGTGCCTCATGGGAACAGTCCAGCCTGAACTTCCAAGCCATGTCTTCCCTGGACCGGAAACAAGCATCCTGGGACCGGTTTTGCGTCCATAACCCTCATCAGCCAGGCTATCTTGAATCCAGTGGCAAAGTGAGCAAGGGACTCACGTCTGAGCATACCCTGACAACTTAGGGCGAACAAAGCGATACAAAAGGGGATGATGGACGGCGCGTTTGAGCAAATCAAACACTCACCCCCAGTCAACTGATCTGGGTTTAATCCATCACCATTATTTAGCTCATTCCGCCACCCCAGTTCAGACATGGCCATATGCAAATCAGTCTGACCCTGTGCCTCATGGGAACAGTCCAGCCCAAACTGCCAAGCCATGTCTTCCTGGGCTGGAAACAAGCATCCTGGGACCGGTTTCGGGTTCATAACCCTCATCAGCCAGGCTATCTTGATTCCAGTGGCAAAGTGAGCAAGGGACTCACGTCTGAGCATACCCTGCCAACTTAGGGCGAACAAAGCGATACAAAAGTGGATGATGGACGGAGCGTTCACTGACCTACACTGTGATGATGTTGGGACTGCTGCCTTCCCTCATTGGCTGACCTACGGTCAGTCCCAAGCCTTCTGGAACCACCGAGGCAGCACAGAGCTGACTGAAGATAAGTGTGTTTTATTTTCTTTTTAAATTGTTTGGTGCGTGGGTGCATGTATGAGTGTTTGGGAAAGAGTGTTGTGAAGGGATGTGTTTATGTGTGTGTGCGCGCGCGTGTGTGAATGCATGGTTGTGAGTGTTTTGTATATGTGTGTCCCGTCCGCCCCCCTCCCTCCAAAACGTACCGGCTGCCACTGAAGGCTACCCTGCACAGCTTGATAATCCTAGAGTTACGCAAGGCAGTGCAAATTGCTTCCTTGTGTTAATCCATGGCAGGGATATGTCCCATGGGTGGAGCATGTGTGTTCCCACATATACACCCATGGATGTTGGCGTATTCCCAGATTTACCATTAGTGGTAGACCCAGGAATGCCGAGGAATGCTACTGCCTCCCCAGGTGAGGTGTAACGGGGAGAAATATCTTTATTTGCCTCCTTTTTCCTCTTTCTACGTGTGCTGCATGCAGCACACATAGAGGAAAATGGCTGTCAGGATTCCCTTCCTGCAAAAAAACAATCCTGCCTACAATGCAGGAACCCTTGCAACATGACACATGAGTGGCTGCTTTGGCGCTGGACAGCCAAAAGTGCACCAGCACTAGGAAAAAACAGGAATGTGCTGTATAATAGTAAATACAGCAAATTCCTGCCCTTTCTTTTTCACAAAGCGCAGAAAGGTAGCTTGCTGCATTGCACTGCGTGAAATAATGATAAATCTGCCCCCAGTCTTTTTTTATTATATAGCAAAATCTCTACCTCTGTAAGATTTGGGAAATCTGACAGATGCACTCTGGCACAGACTTATGGCATGATCAGAGGCTAACATTATTGCATTCTCCTTTATTGCTACTGCTCACAGCAGCCCCTTTAACCAATGAAGAACTTCAATAGAATTCAAATCACAATAAAAGGCCAGAACCCCCAGCCATCTTCCTTTTTTTTTTTGCTGCTGCTTGCAGAGATAAGTATACTTTTGATTGCTTGTACTGCATGTCTGTGGAGAAGTGTTTTATAACAACAGGGAAACCATTCAAGTTTGTTAATCTATGTAGTACAAGTAGCCTATTTTGTGAGCGTGAGGTATGTGTGATTAGGGTGTTAATTATTGAAAGAGATGCGTAATGTAGGAATTATGTAGAATAATTTAAGGTTTTATTTTATTTTTTTGCCAAGCCATTCTAATTGTGCTTTAAAATTTACAGTTTTGAAAAGTGCAGTGGTTTTTTCACTCGTAAATTAGGGGTAATTCAAATACCGCGTTTCAGGACATCCATTGGTAGTTGCACAGCTCCTTTGCCACTAGAGCCCAGCGGCGATGAGATGCACTGGGAGTTGCCGTGCACAGCTTTCATGTGTTTGTGTACCGAGTGAGATGCATGAGCTCAGTACGAGCATCTATTCACTGCACCCAGAACCAAAGGTTTTATCGATGCTGCATGCGAGATACGTCAGCACTTGATAAGTGGTTTAAGGTGTATACAATTTTAGAAGTCAAAGGCTGCTTAAATTAGATTAAGCGGTATCGAAGGGGATGATGGACGGAGAGTCAGTGAGACTACTGAACCCACCCCACTCTGTGATGAAGTGTCACCGATTGACACTCGGCCCTAGGCGCTTCAGGGCTTACTACTGAAGCGCCGGGGGTGAGGGGAATGAGTGATGCTGCCCTTCGTCTCTGAGGGGAGGGCCTCAGCAACCTTTGCTGAGCTGAGAACGTCACGCCCGCCAGAGCTGTGACTTTCTCAGCCAAGCAAAGTTCAGTTCAGGCAGCCAGGAGCCAGCACTAAATGCGCATGTCTGGCTCCCGGCTGCTTGAACTGAAAGTGAACGGTGTCTGTTAGGCTGACCTTTTTTCAGCCTGACAGACACTGTTCCTACGGGGCAAATGGTGGAGGGGTGTAGCCCCTCCGCTCAAATGGACCGGCTGTGCCTGGTTGCCTTACGTGGCTTAATAAATCTCACTTAGGTTTTGCATTGCCCTTGCACCACCTTGGGTGCCACAAAACCTTGATAAATATGTGCCTGCATTCATAAGACTGAGAGGGGCACTATGAGCGAACAAGGCCTCCACACAACTCTAATTTTAAAAACGCCAAGTGGAGTTGACCCCGTCCTGATGTGTTTTAATTATGTGAACATTGACCTGAGGCTTTGTCAGTGACAAAACTGCTCCCGCAGCACGAAGGCCCCCCAAGCCCCAGGGGCCCCCTCAGCACAGTACACTGACTGGGTTTGGGACCAGTTAGTGTTAGTTAGTTAGTTATGTCCCATTTTCTTATCAGTGTGACAAAGTGGTAGGTGAAGGGCTCCTTGTACTTTCCAGGGAGGCCACCTTAAGTTTTGTTTAACCACCGGGCTCTGTTCTACAGTGTCAGAGGTTTTTATAAAGCCTACTTGGTTATTCACTTATGTCTCGTTTTTAGGTTTCGTAACCTGGCGAGGGGCGAAGCCACTCCCAGATCGAAATCTGTTGTTTCTAATCGTGAGGTTAGGACAGCCTCTGTTTCCAATTGGCTAGCTCCATAAATGGAGGCTAGCCATTGGGAGACAGAGGCTGTCAATCGCGCTTTCTCTTGAAAACGCGATTCGGGGGCGTTTCGCGGTGTTTTTTTAAGCCCCGCCCCTTTGTCCTGGGCCGCGCTGCCATTGGCTGCCGGCCCGGGACACCCCCGTGACGTCATTCCCGGGCCGCGCTGTGATTGGCTGCCGGCCCGGGACACCCCCGTGACGTCAGCCAATCACAGCGCGGCCCGGGACCTGACTTGTTTTTTTATGCAAACATTCATCAATTCTGACATGGCATAGCACTTTATCCGCGCAGCACGTGTGTAGATGTAAACCCCTTATGATAGCTTTGTTAGTTGGATTAAGACCCGTGTCCTACAGCAGCCACCTCTTCTCCAACCTACTAACCGAGTGGGACCTCACGTCCTGCATGACCTGTACGGTTTGCGCTTCCGTCACTTTGCAGTTGAAGATCAGTTGCATTTAATTTTTGATGCAGGACCGGTGTGTACGTTCTTTGTGGTTAACCTGGTTGAATTATGCAAAGCCTTTTACGAATTCAATGCGGGACCGCTCCCAATGAAGCGCCAGCAAACAGTTTTCCTTAAAGCGGTAAAGTATTTTGTAACATTAAAACATCCATGTAATTGGGCGATTGTTAGGATTTATTTGTAAGACTTTAATATCTAACCTCTGTTCCCATCGATGTCGTTTATAAATACAGAAATAAATCATGTTAATTAAATAATGGCTTAAATCCAAATGGATTTTTTTAAAGCCTGTTCTATGTGAGACCATATGACCCTTTCGGTTACAGAGTTGCATAGGAGCTGCCAAACTAGCTTGAAAAATCTTCAAAGATTAAGCTTAATAAACCAACCATGGCAGAGTGAGAAAGAACCCAAGCGGCAAGTACCTCCGCGCCGGGTTCTTGGAGGGTGTTTAAGATGTGTGCGCGCGAGGGCAGTGCAGAAGGGCTCGAGAACAGATCCCAGTACCGAGCGCCCGAAGCAAGCAGACTGCAGAGTGGGTTGGATATGGATCGGTGCTACCGGTCGTCTTCGAGATCTCGTCAAGTGATTTATTCATGTCGAGAGCAAGCCTCCTCCGTCGTAGAGGATGAAATATCAGCATGACACTGGAGCGTGACCAGCGCGCTGCTCTTCCAGAAAGGGTGACGAGAGGGGGTTATACTGTTACATTACACAAGCAAGCCATGATATCCTAGCACACATTCGAACCGTTCCATGCAGTTTGAGCGGGTACACAACTATTCAGTAGTGTTTTGCGAGGGCTGCCTCCAGACAAAAAAAAAAAAACTGTGCTCCTGAAATTTCCCTTCCCAAAGGTGACCATTATCCTAATCTAAATCATGTCGGACCGTTCGGCTGAATTAATGGCATTGGGGCAGGACCTCTTGTGGTTTAGTAACATGACCGTGTTGATACTTATTAGCACTTTTAATGTAAAAGTGTGTCCCAAAGCTGCGTTGTACATACAGCTCCTCCCATCTTAAAATCAGGGTTGGATTGTGATAAAATAGGTCCGGTCACCCTAAAAAAAAAATAGGTCCGGTCACCCTAAAAAAAAAAGTGTCCCACATTTGCGGATTGCGCTTTATTACAAAACACTGCTTCCGTGTTTTACGTGTTACAAAGGAGGATGGGGTCGCTAAAGAGGCGTGTTTTTTCGAAACTTCGCCGATTTAAAAAAAAAAATGCAAATGTTACACTGACTCTTTGTGCACGGATTATCTCACAGTAGTGAACCCCACACCGTACTATAATTGAGGCCACTTATGCTTAGCTCCCCCCCCCCCACTGCTCAATCTACATACATTAAAAGGGCCGGCCCAGGGAGAGACTGGGAATTGGTATACAGGTGGTGGTAGAGGCCAATCTGCCTCTGGTGAGGCCGCTTAGGCCCCCACTGGGCTGCTGGCAGCATCTATACAGCCCAAATCGGCCACCACGCTGGCAAAATAGCAGGCCTCAGCTGCAACCGAGATACCGGCCCATTGCCCGCCTCAATTCCATCCTGCTTCCAAGAAGCAGGCGCTGATGGACCACTCATGCGCACTGCTGCCTAAAACTGATCACAAGCCACCTGCACTGCACCTCCCTAAAGTCGTGGGTGCATGCCTAAAGTTCAAAGAACTTTAAACAGAAGTCATCATCGAAGATGCATTTCAAATCATTTAAAAGCCAAGTTACTTTGAGCAAGAGAAAGGTTTCGATATTTAGAACAGCTTTGTACAAATACGCAGTCTTCTCACCACCTACACTGAAGGTACGCTTCACCCCTGGCTGGAAATCAAGTAGCTGCACGCCGGGTCCAAGCTCTTAATACTTCCACCGCCTCTAAAGACACGATTGTGGTTTGGCCGGACTCACAGTAAGCGAGTATTACTCGATAAGCTGCCGCAACGCATAAGCAACACAAGACGAGTTCAATGCTGATCATATTCACTGAGCGCGCACACACACACTGCATGTTTAAAGAGTTCCATTTTTACATACTATTGGGTTGGTTTGTTTACATTCCATTCTCCAGGCGTGGCTTGCGTGCGACAGCAATGCAGGTGAAAAGCAAAATGCCCAAGGATAGCAGAGTTATTATGCGAAACAGGAAATAACAGCAGGTTTTATAAACAAATTGGGAAAGTTAATCAGAGCTCCTGCTTGCATAAAAATACGTAACCTGCTAGTGCCCCGACTCTAGCCGTGATCCTTATAACGTGTCCATCCTGTGCATTTTGCTGTTTGTTTACACATTGAATAAAAGGCTAGCCGCTGTATTTTGTCAGCAGTTAGTACTTTGCTTTTCTCAGGAGATCTGCAGTCGGAAAAGAGGTGCAGCCTGAGCATCTAACCCGCCCCCTCCAATCCCTGGAAAGCAAAGGATGGGTGAGATCTGAACAATGAGGGCAGCACACGTCTACTTTCAGGCTGACTCAATCGTTCTCGTACCACAAACACTGGCATAGGGAGAAGTAACACATGCAGGAGAAGGGCGGGGGTCACAAGATGCTATACGCAAGTATTTTAGGTGCCGGTATCGGGCACTACCCCATCCAGCAAAGAGCCTGTTAAGTTAACCAAATCTGCAAACCTCACTCGCTCAACACACCATCCTCGAATACACACAACACACCACACCCAATGTCACGTGGCTGGAGCTTGCATGCAGAACCTCTTCGGACCCTGCACCATAGAAAACGTGCACAAGCTCGCACGCGACGCCTTTTCACAGCACCAAATGGCAACGCAAGCGTCGAAGTTATAAAGCTACACAAAAACATCAACTCACAAGACAAAGTACTAGCAACCAAGCATGTCCGGACGAGTCAACTTAACGGACGAGAGCGCGCGCACCTCTGCTCATCACACCCTGCTCACTGCCAAACGCAAGAAGTTGGAAAACAACCGATTTTGAGGGGGAGACACGACAGGTATTTGTGAGCGCTGATAGACGAGGCGGACACACAACAAAAGGCACAAACAACGCTCGTTTGCCAAGCGACGACGCAATTTGAAGTAAGCAGAGCTTTGCAAGAAAAGACAATGAGACCATTAATTAAATATACAGAGACCAGCAGTCGGCAGACGTCATCAGTTCCGGGTAGCCTGGGACATGGTGTTACTTTGCTTACAACCCCCATCTCCAATCGATGGTACGCACTACCTATATATACATATGCTCAAGCGCCTGTCGTGTGCATAGCTTGGGGGATAAATCGTCCAAAATATCTTACGGGCTGTGAAAATACATTGGTTTGATGAGAAGCAACTGGAGTTGCATTATGATAACAGTCAAATGTACGCATCCAGGGTTCTTAGACGTTATCTGCATAAGACTCTTACCACCCACAGAGAACAGGATTAGGAACACAGAGGGAAGAGATTGACACCACACAATGGTGGGAATGCAGCAACACCAACAGGCTGCTAAAGTCTGCCCAGCAAACTTCGTTTTGTTAGATGCGACACTAGGGAGGAGTGACAACTGTATGAATGTCGTAGGTCTGCAAAAAAGTTGATAAAGCATGCTTAAACTGGCTTGAATTCTCTTAGCCTCGAAGCGAGTTACCTGGACATACCAAGAGATCACACAGGGGAGGGGCCCTCCGAGCTCGAGGCGGGATACGAGGCAAACCTAGGGCGCCACCCCGCCTCGAGGCCATAATGAAGCAGCGGGTCTGTCTCCCAGTGCCTCCCACTGCAGGGTTGACGTTCAAACCCTCCTGCGTCACAAAAATGCAAAACAACTGTATATGAAGAGTGTCTCGGCTCAAGGGTACCTAGGGAGTCTCGGCATTCACCCATGTCGCGTTTATTCCAACCTCAGGGCTCTCTCAGAGGGAGACACATTTCTTCACAACATATCTGAATAATATTATTATTACAGTATTGTGTTCGGTGCTTTTTAGCCAAGTTAGGGGGTATTATGACAATCACACAGGCTTCCTACGTCTTTACAAGAAACTGCACATTCTAGGTTATGATGAACAAATTCAGCCTGGCATTCCTGGGATCATCAGAGTGGCATGAATTCTCCACCCAAAACGTTAGGGTGGTGTGTTGAATTAACTCCAGTCACTGGGAATCGCACTGGGTTGGCAGGATATGCCCAGACGTGGGTGCCTTGCCCACTTTGCCACTAGATTCAAGATAGCCTGGCTGATGAGGGGTGTTACTCCGAAACCGATCCCAGGATGCTTGTGTCCGGTCCAGGGAAGACATGGCTTGGCAGTTCGGGCTGGACTGTTCCCATGAGGCACAGGGGCAAGACGGATTTGCATATGGTGTATGCCAACATTTTAGGACAAGGACGTGGGAGAAGTAAAAAAAAACAAAACAAAAAAAAACCAGAGAATGAAAATGCCCCATTGACTTCTATTGTAGAAAATACAATTTCAGACGGGAGACAGCGGAAATAAAGCCATTTCTAGCTTGGAAAATCAGTAATCTCCCGCGTGAAACTGGTTTGGCATGTATGATATGGCTGGGTCTGAACACGGGTGGCGAAGTGAGCTAAAGAATGAGGATGGTTTCAAACCCGATCTGTGACTGGGGGCGAGTGTCTGAAAAGTTTCAGCGCTCCGTCCATCATCTCCTTGTGTTTGCACTACATTATATTCCACCATATTTTGCTTATATGTTCCATTACAGATCCAGTGCAAACACAAGCAGCAAGTCTGTAGCACACCCAAACTGAAGCGGGTATTAATATTCTTTTGCCTTGAACAGGCAGCACTTCCAGCAATGCAAAAGTACCCTTTTTCAACTTTAAAATAAAAATAAAAACACTTCAGAATTTTTAACTTTCCTCAAAATATTCTATGGTTGCACTTAGAATAGTAAACAATACTCCTGAACTATTGGGGAAAGTTACACATACCCCCAACTGCAGTTAGAATAGGGAAGTTGCCTTTCAGCCCCCACGAAACCCTCTGCTGCCCTGAGGATGCAACTGAAGACTAGAAACTATGCAGAACACGGTTGCTACTTAAACGGACCACATAATATGCAAGATTCACTAAGAATAATATGTTAAAATCACATTGTATTATTGTTTTACTCCGATGTCGCTGCTGTACTGACTAATAATATGATTTTCCTTTTGGTTATGTTGGTTATACCTTAAATAAAATAATTTTAAAAAAAATATGCGAGAGGACAGAAACTCACTCTTGCTTCCAGTACAAGGTAAGTAGATCATCCCACTCCTACACTGTTACGGGTTGAGTTTGAAATTAGTTTAATCAGTAGCTTCACCCAAGTTGCATCCCATGACGTCAGCCCGAGGGGCTGTATTGTAGTGTTAATGTAGGTAAGTGGGATCCTGAAGGTCTTATACACCCGGACAGCTTACTACTATACGTAGGTGTGAGTGAGTGAGTGTTGTCTTTCCTTTGATCCCCATGGGGGACGCTTTTCCAAGTCATTTGTTATGGCAAATACATCGCAATTACGGTGTTATGAGATGCAGCATTTAGTGGAGTTAAGGACGTGAAACTGATAGACACAGATAATGAAAATGTGTTATGCTGGTAGGTCTGAAGGTTCCTTTCATCCTCTTAGTCCAATTTCTTATGGTGGCTGTGGCAGGTCATCCACTTTGATCTAATGAATGTGAAAGAGATGGACTAAGCTTGGTGGAGTTCTTAAAGACCTGGTATCAACAAGAGAGTGAGGGATAGTTATCATAGAAACACTCTTGGTCCCCAAGTCAAGGTAATGCGAACAACAAAAGAGTGCGCCTTCTTTCAAGAAGAGTGAGCATGAATAATCTGACTTGATTCTTTAGAAAGCACTCACTCACCAACCTAGTTTGTTACATGCTTCATCATCGGGCCCCACCAGGAGAGGCCGAGTGCCTCCCTGGTGTGCTTCAACGCCAGAATTACTGCGTAGCAGGTTTTTTTGTGACAAGTGAGTGTGAGTGTGGTGGTTAAAAATGTCTAGAATGGCCATTTAATAATTTTTTCTCTGGATACAATCAGACACACTAAAAACAGGGTGTGGGATGGAAGGGCTCTCCTGGTGGGGCCCGATGATGAAGCATGTCACCAACTAGGTTGGTGAGTGAGGGCTTTCTAAAGAATCTAGTCAGTTCTTCATGCTCGCTCTTCTTGAAAGAAGGCACACTTGTTGTTTGGAGTTCTTAAAGAGCCAGTACAAATTTGAATTTTACTTGTCAACCTTCCCTCTCCACCCCGCATGCACACACAGAGTACCCTTCCTTGACAGTCTTTCTAATTATTACATTTCTGCCAGATTGCTTTGTTCTCCTCTAATACAAAATCATAGGGCAACCCCAAGAAAAGAGGTGCAGCAAAGAACACCAATAATCGCAAAGGGAGCTCACAGGCATATGCTATGCTAAGGGATCTGTAAAGCACATGGGGATCTGGAGGCTTCCCAGCTCTGGTGGCCAAAAGAAAACCACTGCACCAAGATCAGTCCCTAAAAAGCCAGGTCTTGTGGGATTTTAGAAAACAACTCATTCATAGATCTAATGGCCAGAGCCTGACCACGTTGCAGCCAAAAGAACATCCTCCACTTCTGGCTCTAACAATAGGGACGGTGGCTAAATGAGAGTTTGTGGATCTAAGAAGCCTTTTGGGAGAGCAAGGGATATCCAGTTGGTGGGAGATGTGGGAGCTCAGATGAAAGGATCTGTGCACAAGGATTTTAATTTGATCCTTTGGGCCACAGGTAAACAGTGAAGGTCAGCGCCCTCTGCTCTGGTAGGAACCATTGAAATTCTGTGCTGAAGCAAGGCTGCTCTTGTATTGCTCTGCCTTGTATCGAAGCAAAATTTTACCTCAGCGATGGGGTGACCAGATGAAGGGCAAAACATGAAAAGACTATGCCAGAGGCTAAAAAAGGTACAGGTTATCAATGAAGGTGGATTGTCAGCTTAGGTCATGTTGTCGACAACTGTCCTGTTTAGCATTCAGATTAATCCAAAAGCGTGTGGTCAAACCTGTAGCAAAATACTTCCAATAAAAGGTTTGTGGCGTAGTTTATTTCAGATAAAGTTACACACAGCTTCTAGGAGCTCTACCTATGGCATAGCAACGCTGTGTCCTTACATACATTGAAAGAATTTTTGGAAATTAGGCAATTTTGCATTTTCCTCTTCAATTACCCTTACTCCAAGCTTCTGGTCTGCAGGCAAATCTAGTAGAGAGATTAACACGAAGTGCTTGTCTGCACCTACGGCCGTCTGGGAACCTACTAGACAGTGACTTGGGCGAGGGAGCACACCACTCTCACTGAGACAGGGAACACAAAGTAACCAAAAACAAGCATTTACAATGCAACGGTTTCGCCTTTGGAAAAGTTTGAGCTATTGGCATTGTAAATGACAAAATTTGTATTTATGTGTTGGTTTTGAAAACAGATAAATAAATGGCATTGTCATTTACATTGCCAATAGCTCTAAATTTTCCAAAGGCGAAACCGTTGCATTGTAAATGCTTGTTATCCATGTCCTCCAGTAGTATTTTACAGACAGGTATTTTTGGCTAATAGTCTACTCCCTTTTAGGGTCGACCCTACAGCGCTTGTGCTAAGGTGATCTGTTGTATGTACTTTGTGATGTTAGACTCCTTCTTATCCTTTGGATGTTCCAATTCCCTTGTCTTGTAAAAATCATGCCATTTTAGTGGTTAATTGGGCTTCCTGGCCCTCCTCTTTTTGAAGTTGTTCATTCCCCTGGAGTATTGCTGCAGGTTCTATAGGATTCCACTTAGGTCGAGCATCAGCATGCATGCACTGTCTGCAAGACCGGCAGTAATCACTCTACGGAGTGTAATCTGGCATGCTTTTTGTAATTGGTTAATTTGTGCGTCGTTTTTTGTTTCCTTGCTCCTTATTTGCTAGCGCTCCGATACATCATTTCCGGTTTAACACGAGAAGCACCAGACAATTACAATTCTCTTACACTAGAAAGTGTTATTTGCTATTTGGGTACTACTTGTTTATTTAATTTAAAGTTAGTGTGTGGCACAGCGCATTTTCACTTTACTAAAGCTAGCTGCGGCCCGCTTTTATTTGGTTATGCACAGCTCTGCATTGCACGCTTTCGGTTTGCGTACAGCTGCTGACTGCTTTTGGTCAATAGTGTGTTTTGGCTGTGAATTTTAATCAGTGCCCTGTGCAGGTCATGTTACTGGGGTGATTTATAGCATAGTGTAATGCTAAAACCCCTCTTCCTCTGCCTTGAGAAGGACTTTGCACTTCACCAAGGATGAGAACTCGGCGCAGTGATTTTCCCAAGGTGCGCGAGCGTCAAGAATAATTTAACATCAACGAGCACTCTTTAAAGAGCACACCGTCCACTCCACGCTCCTGTGTATGTCTCACGTGCCAAAGCACACATGGAGGGGAGGGATCTACTCAACAGCTGCTTATAATGCTGGACAGATTTCCTTAACTTGTGCAACATTTGTGAAAAGTAGCTTCAATGGCTGCAGGACAGGAACGCCGCAACTTCTAAAGGGATGGGGGGATTATTAGTCGACATGTTGATGCTCAATGAAAAGAGCTTGGAGGAGATTATATGATCCCCCATGCCAACGCACTTTATCGAGCGGCCATTAAATCCTACCATAAGTTGGTGCGTAAAACAAGAGCAGTTCACTACTCTGGCTTGATCAATACTAGCACCAATCGTAGCAAAACTATTTTTTCTTTATTGAAAAGAACTGACTTCTGCGCCAGGGGAACTGGGCAAGTCTATCTCCTCCAATAAACACTGTGAAGACCTGGCAACCTTTTTCTTGAAGAAGGTTGAATATATTTACCATAAGTTCAACCATGGTATACCTTCCAGTGCTTATGGGAAGAATTTTCCCTCTGGCTCCGAGACTGTCCTCCTTGCTTCTCTCCCCCCCCATCTCCCTGAGGGAATTAGAGAGACTCGTTATCAAAATTAAATCTGGATCCCCAGATGATCCTCTCAAACCAGACGCATTCAGGAAAATTCAACAAGTTTTCCTGCCGCAGTGTGTGGAGCTACTTAATCTCTCCCTCTCGACCGGGATGGTACCTAAATCCTGGAAACACGCAAAAGTGTTCCCTCTCCTTAAGAAACCCACACTTGATGTGTCTAAATTAGAGAATTATCGCCCGATCTCATTAGTCCCTTTCCAATCGAAAATTTATTTATTTTATTTATTTATGAAACTTATAAAGCGCAACAAATGCCCTTAGGCATCTCAGTGCTGCGGACGAAGCAGATATCAGAGGCCTGCTTATTGGTCAAACGACCATGTCTTTATCATCTTACGAAAGTGTAACAGTGACTGACAGGTTAGAATCTTCAATGGGAGGGCCTTCCACAGTCTTGTCGCTGTTACAACAAAGCGCCTGTCTTCCCAAGACACCGTTTTTGTACATGGAACATTTAGCAGGCATGCGGTAGATAAGCGAAGCTGTCTGTTGGGGAGGTATTTAGATAACTGATTTATAAGGAACTGGGGACCTATGTTACGAGAGGCTTTAAAGGCAATGCATAAAGCCTTGAATTTTATGCGATTCCTTACTGCTAATCAGTGGTAACTTTTGATCATGTGAGAGATAGATTTACATATGGGTCCCTGACAACATTCTGGCGGCTGCATTTTGAACGGTTTGCAACCTTCCCAGAAAGCTGGAAGCACGCCGAGATCAACGCCCTTCTGAAGAAGCCCAAGGCGGACCCCAAGGACCTCAAGAACTTCCGGCCCATCTCCCATCTCCCGTTCCCGGCAAAAGTGACAGAGAAGATCGTCAACAAACAGCTAATCCGCTACCTCGAAGACAACAATATCCTGGACCCTTCCCAATCCGGTTTTCGCAGCAACCACAGCACCGAGACCGCCCTCATCGCCGCCACCGACGACATCAGGATCCTGATGGACAAGGGAGAAACAGCCGCCCTCATCCTCCTGGACCAATCAGCAGCCTTTGACACAGTCTGCCACCGAACCCTATCAGCACGCCTCCATGACGCCGGAATTCAAGAGAAGGCCCTGGCCTGGACAACATCCTTCCTCTCCGGCAGAACCCAGAGCGCCCGCCTCCCACCCTTCCGCTCAAAAACCACCAAGATCATCTGCGGCGTCCCACAGGGATCCTCCCTCAGCCCGACGCTGTTCAATATCTACATGGCACCGCTCGCCCACGTCGCACGACAACATAACCTCAACATCATCTCCTGCGCCGACGACACCCAGCTGATCATATCCCTCCCCGAAGACCCCCACACCGCCAAAGCCAACCTCCACAGAGGAATGAAGGCCGTAGCCGACTGGATGAAGGACAGCAGACTGAAGCTGAATTCAGACAAGACGGAGGTCCTCATTCTCGGACCCACCCCATCAGCCTGGGACGACTCCTGGTGGCCCACATCACTAGGCTCAGCCCCGGAACCCACAGACCACGCACGCAACCTGGGGGTCATCCTCGACTCCACCCTCTCCATGACCAGGCAAGTCAACGCCGTCTCCGCGTCCTGCTTCAACACCCTCCGAATGCTCCGCAGGATCTTCAAATGGATCCCCCCCGACATGAGAAAAACCGTCACCCAGGCCCTCGTCACCAGCAGACTAGACTACGGAAACGCCCTCTACTCAGGAACAACAACCAAGCTCCTTAAAAGATTACAACGAATCCAGAAAGCCTCGGCACGATTGATCCTCGACGTCCCCCCCCGACGCAGCCACATCACACCCCTCCTGAGAGGCCTGCACTGGCTCCCCGTCAACAAGAGGATCACCTTCAAACTCCTCACCCACGCACACAAAGCACTACACAACACCGGCCCTACATACCTCAACAACCGACTCAGCTTCCACACCCCCACCCGAAGCCTCCGCTCAGCCAACCTCGCCCTCGCCTCAGTCCCTCGTATCCGGAAAGCCACCGCCGGTGGAAGATCCTTCTCCTACCTCGCCGCCAAGACCTGAAACGCTCTCCCTACTAGCCTACGACAGACTCAGGACCTGCTGGCCTTCAGAAGACTTCTCAAGACCTGGCTCTTCGATCAGTAGTGGCCCCCCTCCTCCCAGCGCCTTGAGACCCTCACGGGTATGTAGCGCGCTTTAGAAATGCAGTGATTGGTTGATTGATTTGTTGATTACCTTCCTTTGTGCGTTAGCAAACAACCCATTGCAGTAATCCAGAGATGACATCACCAGTGTGCTGACCAGGGTTTTTCCTGCTGTGTCGGGGAGTTAAGGAAGAACATGGGCTTCGATAGGAATTCATAGAGCATATTATCAAGCCCATTATCGCCGCTTTATCGGCAGTTTCCTTCCGATAAAAGCGGCGATAATGTATCGCCCGTCCTTGATAATATGCCCCAGTGTTTTTCAATGAGTTGGGATAGATTCCAGATGTAAACATGGTGTTACAAATGTGCGCTAATACTGGAGCTATTAGGTCCGTGACAGGAGCAAGCACTTTAGGTGGACAAGGATCATTGGCTGATCCCGCTTTTATAGTGTTCATTATCTCAGCGATTTGTTCGCCGGTAACTGTGTCAAATTGAGCAAAGCAATGATCTGGGGGATTCGTAGATGTAGACTGTGTTTTAAGATTTTTATTTAATGAGAATTCCGAATAAATTATATTGACTTTCTCGTAGAAATAGTCCGCTAGTGAGTTACACAAGGATTGTTTTGGAACGGGAGCGGCCACAGGTGGTAGACCTGCTAACTTGTTAATTACTTGAAATTGTTGTTTATTTGAATTTCTGACTAATTCAATTTGGGTTGTGTAGAATTTTCTTTTTTCCTGCATAATCATTAATTTGTATTTGGCCAGTTCTTCCTTATAGCGAATTTTTATTTCATCTGCGTAAAATTTACGCCAGTGTCTTTCACAGTTTCTACACTTCTGTTTTTGTTCCCTGAGAGAGTCAGTAAACCAGGGTGCCGAAGGAGAGGACCGATTTTTGGAAATAGTCTTCTTTGGCGCCAACAAATTCATTGCATTGTCCAGCCAGTTAGTATATCTAAAGGTGGCTATATTTGGGTCAGATGGGATATCAGGACAGGTGGAAGATAGGAAAGTTTTACGCCAGATCCTCAAATCCAAAAATAATACAGTTATTATCAGGAGGCGGACGTAATTGAATAAGTTCCTTACCAAAGTAGGATTTCCTAGTGTTTATAGGTTGTTGGCCAGGGGGTATGGCCCTGGGCCCGATCTAAGCGCGGACGGGCGCAGACGGGCTTGCCTTTGGCGCGCGTCCGCTGCGAGTGCGGGATCTGTGTTGCTTGAATCCTGTCTGAGGCTGAGGAGTCTGGAGTGCTAACCTGTGCATGGAAAGCGGTTTCAGGTAAGCAGTTATACCAAGGGATTGACAATTATAAAAGCACAAAACAACTTAAGAAGTAAAAAACACCTTTGTGTTGTAGCACAGATTGCAGCGTCTAATCGGCACAGAGACTGCTGCATCCGCTGTGCGTGCGTGATCTGTGTTGCTTGAATCCTGTCTGAGGCTGAGGAGTCTGGAGCGCTAACCTGTGCATGGAAAGCGGAAGTAAGTACCTGCAGCCCTCCGATCAATCAGCACGAGCCGGGGCGGACCGGGGCTTAGGGCACAGCGTTCGGTTTCAGGTAAGCAGTTATAGCAAGGGATTGACAATTATAAAAACACAAAACAACTAAAGAAGTAAAAAACACCTTTGTGTTATAGCACAGCTTGCAGCGTCTAATCGGCACAGAGACTGTTGCGTCCGCTGCGCGTGCACGATCTGTGTTGCTTAAATCCTGTCTGAGGCTGAGGAGTCTGGAACGCTAACCTGTGCATGGAAAGCACATGTGAATTTCATCTTAACACAGTTTCTAGATTCAAATTGTAGAAGCTGAAAATAGAATTAATAAGGAATAATACAAATAACACAAGTCTCTCTCAGCACAACTGTTAGCAAGATTTATTGGGGAACAACAAATAATGCAAAAGTACGTGCATCACGGAGGCAGACAATAAGTACTGAATGCCCCAAGATGTGACATTGGTGACAGCTTTTATAGGCCAAAACCACAAATGATGTGGCATCATCACATACGTAGCACAAATTAAGCCCTAGTTATTTGACCAATTAGCAAGAGTCTGAAACAGTTTATACCTTGTACGGTCCTAACCATACTGTAGCTGACCACGTGACCCAGTTGGGCAGCTTCTGGGACTTTCCACTTTAATGTAAGAAATAAGTCTGGTTCTTTTCCAGTTAATAATTGCAACATAATAGAAAGGACCGGACATATTGCAAAATGTGCTATGCTGAAATGTCTGGTCTACGGGAGCAACTTGCCTGTCACGTAATATTCTTGATCAAACCTTGTGTTACAAAGCTGTGTCTCTGAAGCAATTGGAAAAGTACAAGCATTTGTGCACTGCTTTTTCTGCGCTAATATTTTGCCTGCGAGGGATCTACATTAATTGAAGCTCTAGAGAGGGTGCCACTACATGAAATATACCCCGAGAGCAAATCACTTCCAGAGAAAGTTGTCCCCGCAGTATACCTGTTTGAAGCGCTTAACGAACTGAACAATACTTAGGGCCAGATGTAGGTAGCCAAATACCGGTCGATAACGGCCGATTTCGGCCGTTACCGACCGGTATTTGGCTTTTGAGATGTAGGTGGGTCTGAATTTACAGAATCGGTATATTTACCGATTCGGTAAATTTACCACTTCTGTATTTTACCGAATCGGTAAATATACAGATTCTGTACATCCATATGTAGGTGACACTCCTAAGAGTGCCACAGGCCCTTAGGAGTCGGTATTTTACCACCCAATCCTATTGGGTGGTAAAATACCGAATTCAGGTGTGCATGCACATCTGTGCATGCACACCCGTGCCATGTGACACACAGACATGCCCTTAGGGCACGTATGTGTGCCACATGGCACGCATGCCTGTACTTGGGGTGCTAGAGGGTGTCAAAGTGACACCCCCTGCACCCTTGCAGGATTCGGTATTTACCGAATCTGTAAATACCGAATCGGTATTTCACATTGATTCCTATGGGCTTCAAGGCCCATAGGAATCAATGTGAAATACCGAATCTGTATTTACAGATTCGGTAAATACCGACTCTTACAGAATCGGTAATTTTTTACCTACATCTGCCTCCTTCCTATTTACTGACTCTTAAATACCGATTCGGTATGAGTCAGTATTTAAGAGTCGGTAAATAGGAATTACCTACATCTGGCCCTTAATGTCATAGCGCTTACAGGCATTGTTTGAATCACCGACTGATGTAATTGTTTGAATTAATCGTTAGATTTGAATTGATTGTCGTCATGTTTAAGTTTTTGAATTGTCCAGTTTTTTATGTGTTTATTAACATTTATTCATGAGGAATGTATAAATGAATGAAATGTGTATTCTTTTCATGTTTTATTAAAAAAAAGAAAGAATGTTTGAAATCAAGTTGAATCAATACAACTGTGAAAGTAAAATGCAATGACATGATGAGTTGTATTTCCAAATCTGCATGAGTAATTAGCAGTTCCAAAACTGGTGGCCAGGTAATCCTTTTTGAAAAAAAAAAAGAGGGTCCAGAATGCGGCAGCACGTACTTTTTTTTGCCCTCCCTAAATTCAGCCATGCATCCAATCTCCTCCGTCGTCTGCACTGGCTGCCGCTGGCACAGTGTATTCACTTCAAGACGCTCTGTATCATGCATAAAATACTGACAGGCAGTGCTCCTGACATTCTAAATGATCTCTGTACCCGGTACACCCCCTCACGTGCCCTATGCTCGCCAACCAGAGTCTTGCCTGTGTCCCTCACATTCCCAAAGCAAGATCGGGCGGTCGCTTTCAGACGCCTGGCCCCCACTTTCTGGAACTCTCTCCCCCTTCATATCCGTAGCAACCCTGACCATCAGGCTTTCAGACGTCTCGTGGAGATGTGGCTCTTCTCCCAGGCCTAACCCTCCCTCTCCGGCTTGTTCTGGTCTCGTCCCTGGATTATTTTCCTTTGCTCTGTCCCCTGCTTAGTCTAGCCTTTAGTGTTGGGACGCCTCTTTGCCGAGGCAGCCATGTGCTTTACAAATATTTTAATCTAATCTAATCTAATCCAATGAACTGTCTTTCAAGCAACCAGTGTCGACGAGCAATAGAAGATTAAGGCAGAGTGAAGTTGTGACTATTTTGTCATCCACAAAATTTGCTAACCTTTTCTACCAATTTCATTTTTTTGCAAATATTATCACGTTTCAAACTATAAATTGCGAGAAAAAATATTGAGAAAATAGTTTTTGCAGAAAGAAATCTCAGCAGAAGCTCACTTTTAGTAGGAAACATCGCTCAGAAAATATTTTAACTAAAAAAATCTTTTGCAAGCAAAGTTTTGAAAAATGTACAGAGCTGTACAGCTTCTGAAGTTGAAAAGCTTCTCAAGAATGTATTGCCCACCTATACTGAAGAACCACATAAGTGTTTCAAAGCCTTGTTGGGGTAGTAAGCGGTTGATAAATACAATTACAATAAAACGGTGTTGTTTCTTCACCTTGCCATTAGAAGGGGCAAGTATGCATGAACGGGCACCTGGGGCTTTCAATCATTTCAAGCAGCAATTAGTGGAGACAGTTGAATATTTGCGGCATGGTATTATCGAGCAACATAGAGGAATGTTACAGAACATGTCACAGATTTAAGAGCTACTGGTTATGCATAACAAGCCAGGAAAGCCCCAGGCACAGCTGCACTTAAATCAACATAATCTACATGGAAACACCTTCCACGTGTTTGCAGACACCCTGCATCTGGACAAGGCGACTGGGGACTTATTCACCCATGTGATTCACACTATAATGACCCTGGTACAAAATTTAGAGTGGAATGACTCTGCCATTGTTGATTAACACCAATGTAGTAGTTTGTTTATGTATGTTTCTTCATTATGGACTTTTCCAGAAAAGGTTGGATGCACAAATGTCCTTGAACTTGAGAAAAATGCAGAGACGTTTTGAAATCCTTTAAATTCTATTTTTAGGTTGCGCATCAGCGCGCATGCACTGTCTCCAAGACCTGCAGTAATCACTCTACGGAGTGTAATCTGGCATTCTGGTATGATTCTTGCAATTGGTTAATTTGTGCGTCATTTTTGGTTTCCTTGCTCCTTATTCGTTAGCTCTCCAATACATCATTTCCGGTTTTTCGCGAGGAGCACTGTCCAATTACAGTTCCCTTACACTAGTACGTATTATTTGGGGACTACTTGTTTATTTAATTTACTGCTAGTGTGTGGAACAGCGCATTTTCACTTTACTGAAGCTAGCTGCCCTGTGCACATCATGTTACTTAGGCTCCAATTAGACGACGGGAAGGGAAAGGTGGCCCAATAGAAATGTTTTGGTGTGCAGCGGCCAGGAGGATGTGTGTCATGCGGACGTGGGTTGAGCAGGGGTACACTCTTAAAGTAACTGATGTGAAGTTTACCGGGGCAATGCAGAAGCCCTTCAATCCAGTTTCATCCTTAACGTTTTTGTACTTATAGTTTGCTTCTAGTATAATGACTTTCAAACTGGAGTTAGGAAAATAATGGTTTTCACAAGACTGCCACTGCTGAATGTCCCATCTAAGAGATTTGGGAATTTATGGCATCAATTTTGCCTGAATCCCGTATCGCCTTGTTTGTGTCATTTCATTACCATCTGCTCTACCTGTTTCCAACAAAGATACTCAACCATAACTAGTCTTGCAGATGGGATGTTCTTGGCACTTGCATACAGTCAATCTGAAATATTGTTATTGGCTGACCATTCTTTTGAAGTGCCGAGGGAAAAGTATACCCTTCCTTGGTCTATACAGGATCGATCCGTTGTAACAAGTTAACGAAGTGTGGTTACTGATTAGGCATGGTGACTGAATCCATGTGCCACTGATGGAGCAAGGATTCGCACGAAAAGCGACTTGCTTGAACTCATGAACCTCGAATAACACTAATTATGTGATCAACATGTTTGTCTTATTAATTTGCCCCTTTTTCATCAACATTGGGTATCCGAGTGAAGCTTGCTTATGTGTGTACTAATCCTAATACGCTTGCACCTAATATGGCTGCTGCTATGCGGGATTTTCTATGGCGCATGCGTCTGTCATACTCACGTGACATGATGTATTCGTTATTTGGAGGGAAGCTGCCGCTTCTGCGCACTAGGGCTAATATGGCTGCTCTATATTCTCACATGCGAGAAGTTTGCACTGCTGCTTTTGCTAAGCTATTCGTTCTGCCTAATCCTAATGCCATAGTTAAAGTTAAGTTAATGGGGATAGAGTAGAAATTCATGGTATACAGTGTAATCATTTATTTCTGTGTTCTAAAGCTGTTTCCTTTTATTTTTCATGTGTCGTAATCTTTGGGCCTGGGAGGTGCTATTACTCCATTTTGAAAGTCATTCTGCGCATGACCAGCTGCAGAGAGGAGTTGAATTCGGTGTTATTGAAATCCAGCAAAAGACAGTCACCGCCAAGATGCGCCTGGGAAGATGACTTCTGACCCGGCTAGAAGAAGCTAAATTGCATACAATGTATTTGTCAATAGAACATCCATTGTTAGTTGAAATGAAGACGTCATGCGAACCTGAATTTGATGGGCGGTAACGCAAATTGAATAAGAGATGGCAAAATGCTAAAATTTGGTATGGTGTGACGACCTCTATTCCTCTTTTGGCCAATCAAAATTGGGGATCCTTACACTTGCAACATTGGGGGGTGGTACACTGACCTGGAAAATAGTATAACTAGAGTAGGCTTAGCTAGAGAAATTGTCCGACTTGTCCAAATAGCTGACCTGTCACTGACCCAACGCACTCAATAGGTGACTAAGAGCAGAGGGCTGCGGAGCACTCTGTCAGATGATTTGCTGACCCCATCGGGGTCCGGGAAGCTGAAGTGCTGGCGGAGCACTTTGTCGGTGAAATCGATAACCTAATCGGGGTTCTGACTGTTAGCTGCAGAGAGGGAGTAGCGCAGGCGTTGCAACTGAACTGCGGGTGCTGGTCTTAACCTTTGGTCCGGTCCTGATCCAAATCTGATTTATCCTGTCCTGATTCTGATCTGCACCTGCTGGCCTACTGGCAACTGCAACTTTCGGGATTTCTGTCCTTAACTGACCCGTGGCCAGGGTTGGTCTTCACACCATTCTAGGTAAATATAAATCTGTGTGGGTATCGTCATTACATTTTGAGTCCTTTTCTTTACCCTCCCCAAATTTTGCTAAAGCTTTGATTACACGTGTTACACTTTCTTACCCTCCCTTAGTAAATGATAAATTTGTGTTTTTGCTGTCTAAATTAGCATGTTCCACTTTCTTACCATCCTATAGATTTTGCTGAAATGTTCCTTGATCCCTTTTCCAACCCTCCCTTTTGAAAATACTTAAGTTTGGTCATTTGAATTAATAGCGTGTTCCATTTTCTAACCTTCCCTATGGTTATATGCTCAAGTTAATTTTTCGCGATTGCATATTATGTTCCCTCTTCTTACCCACCCTTTGGTAAATGCTTAAAGTTGTGTTATTTAGCATGTTCCATTTCTTTCCCACCCTTAGAAAAATTGTGCAAGTCTGTCTGAATTAAATAGTATGTTCCTTGTTTTTCCTACCTTTTAAATTGCTAAATGATTGGCATAATATTTCTTTTGCATAGCTATACACTGTTTCTAATGTTGGTTATTGGTAGTCTGATAGCTTTTAACCTTTGTATTATGACCTTTGATGAAATTTAGATAAAGAGTTTAAAACTTTCCCGAGTCTGTGGTTATTACATGAGTGCAAAGTTATTTGGTATTTGACTGCCTTCTTTGCAACTAACTCCCTGATCCATTGTGGTCATAGGTACCAGTGACAAGGATTGCTAAGTCAATGGTTAGTGGAATAAAATAGACTGGTAGTAGAGTGTGGGTTACCTGATTGAGTAACTGTGAAAATTGAATTATCGGCCCAGGTGAGTATTGGTAAAATTGTAGTCGGGTGACCTACGCGCTCTATCACCACAGTGAGTTAGAGAATTCTGTTTCTGCAGTAGATGATACCAGTTATTTTATGCATTGCCGTTTTTATGTTCTTTCTATAGGTGCTTGTTCCTGAAGTGATGTCTTTGTCATTGCTATTCTCTCACGTGGCCCTCTCTCTGAAGTTGGTGTTTCTCATAAATTTGAATGTTTTCACTGATGTTTACCTATGGTACTTTCCCCTTTTCCTATGCCACTTCTAGATTAGTACCTTTATTTTGAGGTAGTTAAAAGCTTACCAGTCCTTACTGTTATCTTTGAGGATTAAGTCACAGCCACACGTTTTCACAAGTGCTTGACGTAGTGGCAGCGCAACCACAGCAAAAAGCCATTCATCTATCCCTATAAACAGATAATTTGTTGCTGTAGCATAACTACTGTCATTTCAGCAATAACAGAACAGCACATACAGGGCATTCAACTAGTTTAATTGTTTGGATTAATTTTCAATGCAATAGGTCTCGTGTTTTAGAAACTTTTACCAATAGGTATTGTAAAGACAATGCCTTTTATTATTGCAGGTTTTTTCAACAAATAAATAAAAAGCATTGTCATTTACATTCCCAATAGCTTAAAATATCGCAATTGCGAGACCTATTGCATTCCAAATGCTTGCTCTTTATTACATAATGTTCAGGGACTTTTTTGGTACATTTAAACAGCTTTGTGTTTTTAAAGGCTTTGTGTGTGTTTTTGTTTTCAGTGACTTCGTACATGCTGTTTGCTTTGCACACATGCAACCATGGATGCGCCGTATTTACTGTCCGACATTCCATATAGCAAGGATTGACAGATGCATCAGGAACCCTGACTTGTCTGTTGTAAAAAAAAAACATGCTTTGCTAGAGTTGTGTCGTAAAGCATGACGCAACTCCAGCAATGCATAAGGGGAGGCCTATTGCACTGCGTCACCCGTACGTGTGCTATAAGGCAGGTGGAAGGTTTTCACGCAGTGGCTTCTACGAGCCTTTTTTGTGGGAGAATGCCCACCCTGCATATATTTTACCTGACGCAGGTATAATGTGGCGCAGGGATTTTCAAATTGACATATCTGCCTAGATGTGTCACTTTGTAAATATGGTGCAACGTAGCGCATTGTGTACGCCGCCACTGCATCACAAAAAGTGATGCGACTACAGCCTGAAAGTGTCACCAGGGACTCATAAATAAGCCCCTTAGTGCTACATTTCCACCTTTAACCGATATTCTTCCTACTAAATTCTAATACCATAATCCACTCTATAACACTATACACCCTCAAAAACAATTTACAACACTTTATCCCACTTCCTAAAATTACTCTTCACTAATATCAATACACTAAACTCCACTATACAGCGAGATCTATTGGCATTGCCAATGCTTGTTTAAAGATGTGGGTGCTTACGTAGCTGTTCAGGTTCTATCATGCACCGTGCCCCAGTTCAGACATATGGTAAACCAGTGACCAGAAGCTGTATAGCGGTCTCTGATGTGTTATTGGAACCAGGACAGAAATGACACCCAAGACTTCTAGGGGCATATTATCAAGGGGGTTTATCTCCGCTTTTTTGGCTTTAAAAGCCAAGAAAGCGGAGATAAAATTATCTCCCTATTACCTAGTTGTCGCTAACACCAGTTAGCGACAGCCTGTAGGAGATAGCGACCATCTTGGGCCCCCCTTTGCATGTCAGAGAAATTTATTACTAATGACATGCAAAGTGGGCGTGCCAAGATGTTAGCGTCTGGAAACAGTCGCTAACATCGCTATCTCCTATTACCAACTTTTGAAAATATTCGCGCTAAGCGCGAATGTCTCCAAAAGCTAACACCTGCCCTGAGCAGTTCTTAGCCATGATATCCAATGGGAGGTGGATAACATGGCTAAGAGCATTAGCTCGGTAATGCCTGAATATCGCTGACTTTTCAGCGATATTCATGCATTGGGCCGATTTTTATCGCATTTGCGATAAACCTTGTGTTGGACCTGGGGTTACCAGACCACAAAGGTAGCTTGACACAGAGTAGGAAGGTCGTTCCAAAGGCAAAAGTGTTAAGCTTGCGTCACACCCTCACAGGAACCCAGCGTCCATCCACTCAAAAACGACACTACATCGTAATTTATAAAAGTAGGAAAAGCTTTATCTTTCCTTAAATTAGTTTAGCCGTTGCACGCAATTTATTAAATCAACATCTAGACTGTTTTCCTGTTACATTTGTATTTGTGAACACATACTAAAGCATAGGAACACAATTCAAGAACGATTCTTCCTTTTCATTTAGATTATTATGACGTAAATTAGATATACTCATAAATTCATTACATTTCCTGACAGGAAGAAAGTAAACTCTGGTGTTAATTCTGCCCACTGGTGCCTTGATAAGGAATCAATCAGCTAACTGCCTAGTATGCTAACTGTAGATCAAAGCAGTACATCATTTTGTTTCTTCAGGACAATCATTTCACAATCGTTTGAGATCAAAGATCAGAGTTTCTTTACATACAGGCTTTGGAATTTCTGGAAGAATTTACCCACTTAAAGAAGGCAACTCTTGAATTAAATCATTCACTGGGGAAGGGAGCTTATCTCCTCAATGAATACTGGCTTCTCATTTTCTCAGCACAAGCTTCTACTCCCCTCGATTGTCTTTCTAAGAACCAGTCTCAGGTTAGCCCAAGATTACTGGTATGGCTCCTGAGCTCTTAGTTCGGTTAGTTTCTCTCCCCGGCTCTCCTGTCAGTCTTCCTATTGAAGCCGAGGGGGGGGAAAGGCCGATCACCTCACGGCCCAACCGGGGACCCAGGAGCACTGTCTGGCCTCTTACAAGCCCAATTCCCCACCTTACTTGTCGTTGTAGGCGGCAACCGAAGATCCTGTGAGCTCCAGCAGTCGGCGATTCAGAGTTCCCACATCCGGCGTCCTCCTCAGCTGAGAGGGTCCTTAGCGGCTGGCACACGGAAGGGAATTCCCGCTGATTCCAATTGGCAAAGCCGACTTCTGGTGTCCCCTCCCTTCCGCTTTCCGTGAAGTAAGGAACCTCCCCGGGGTCTGTCTCCTACGAGGTCGTCCCGCCTCCCTGCGCTCTTTCCTGACAGCGCTGGGTGGGACTTCACTCGTTTACGCTACCGTTTCCCTCACGGAGAGTGAGGCACCTTTTCCTTCGGCGCCGATCCACCACGGCGGGACAGACGTTCTGGCAGTTGGCAGCCCCCCCTCTCCCCTTCTCCTACGCTCGCCAGACCTGGCAACAGGTCTCCAGTGGGTCCGGCACCCGGCAGCACCAACTCCACCACAGGGGCTGAAAGCAAGCCTGCGGCAGCACAACCAGGTACACGCTAAGCTAGTCGGGGTCTGTGGTAGTCGGGGGACCCGCTTTGGAGGGCAAGTTCTGGGGAGTAATGACAGAATGAAAGGAGTCTGGATTTCCGACGACTCCTGAGGCAATTCGACAAGGTCAAGGGGATGATGACAGAAGAATAGTCTCAGTCCCCTTCAGGGGAAGATAGTTCTCACCTCCCCTCCTGACGGCTTGTACGCCCTCACACCCTAACACCAGTCCAGATTTTCTCTCATGGGGCGTTAAAGAGTGATAGATGCGTTTACTCCCAGTAGAGGTCAGCAGGGCTAGATCAACATACAGGGGGTAATGTCAATTGTGGGGGAAAGCAGCCCCAAGGGGTAGTCAAACCCTTGCGCAATGCACTAACCTCCCTGCCCAGTAGCCAAAACTCCTCACTGCACTCCCACTCCAAACACTTCTAAAATGGCCGCCCTGGTACTGACCCTTATATAGGCTGACCTCAGGCTTCCAGAACCAGCTGGAAAGTTCTGGAGTTTTCCTATGTTGTCCTATGGGTCCATTCCCTGAGGTAAACAGTTATGGCAGTTACTAGCCACCATTTTGTGTGACTGAGTTTTTTTTTTGAAGTACAACAGAATCTTTATTCATGTAGATTTGCACATGTGTACACAGCCAGTGGCCTACAACCCTGGGGCCGGCCGCAGTTGAGAAATAAACATTATTAACCATTCCACAGCCATTCAGCTGGCAACCCGGGGGTCCAGCGGCATACTCCGTTCCTGCAAAGAGATCGTTCAAAGTGCAAAACATTCATTAATGTTCATGACGAGTATAGTTGACTTCATTTTTTGACTTTTTTGCATATTAACGGAGAACAACAGAACAGTAACCATAGTAAATACCAGGACGATACAGCACTCTGTCGCTATCATTGTGTTAGATTGCTACAGTGTTGTCGTAGTGAGGTCACCACTGTCCATTTGTGCCCAGAGCGGCCTGCTCCCGCGGTAGTCCATTAACACCTAGTTTCCTACAACCTGTTGTATTGTATCCTCTTCCACCTCAAGTGTGAGTAAATAGTCTGACAGATAACACCAATAGTTTTTGGGCCTAGCCCTGCTGGGTAGGTCTTCTTCATACGTGAGCAAATTGTCTCTGCAATACGTCATGTCATTCAGCCAAGCCTTAAGGTTCGGTACCGAGTTTCCCTCCCAGCATCTGGAGACCTGCCTTTTAGCTAGTAGCAGGGCTACAGCACAGAACTTGCGTCTCCCCGTCTTCACATTGCATAAAAGACCCAGCAAACATGTTTTCGTGCTGCATCCTATGTCGATCCCCACCATTTTACTTACTAGTTCCGTAACCGCTTTCCAGTATGCCTGGATTTGGGGGCAATACCATGCGAGGTGGACAAAGTCCGCTTCGTCACAACCACATCGTCTACACCTGGCATCCTCACGCAACCCGTATTTATGGAGTCTCTGTGGCGTGTAATATGTTTGGTGGAGATACTTCAAGTGCGTGATTCGGAGATTTCCATTTGGGGTTAGTAGTTTAAGGATCGTGCAGGCTGTGGACCATTCCATTTCGGTTAGTGGTTCTGGTAAGGATGCACTCCGTCGTTGCAGGGCTTTGTCTGAAGTGTATGGTATTTCGTTTTGAGCTGATCTATACAGCCTAGAGACCAGATGTGAAGTGTTAGGGGACTCGATAATCAGTTGTAATGTTTGCAATGTAGGTGGTTCTGCTGGATAGGACGCATATAGTTCCTGAATTGCCCTCTGTAGCCTATAATATGTAAAGAGGAATAGAAGTGTGGGGTTGCTTATATAAGTCAGATCTTCCATTCTACAAAAGGTGCCATCTTGGTAGAGGTCCCCAAACTTAGTAATGCCCACATTCTTCAGTATGGTCATGCCTACCTGTTCTTCCGTCACTGATAGAGCTGGGTGGTTTTGTAGCGGTAATGCCGGTGCATATAGCGGCAGTTTGTGAGCCATTTTCCCCAGTGCCTTCCACGCTCGGTTGGTGGTGTCTATTGTATTTATGTCCCTTACGTGTAAAGGTGGTCTCTCATGCGTCACTATTGCAGTAAGCGGTACTGGCAGTGCATCCCCCTCCTCAACTGTTACATGCGACAAGTACGGGGTGGGGTGATACCAGTGCGCCGCGTAGTTGGCTTGAGCGCACAAGTAGTATAGTCTAAAATCTGGCACACAAAACCCGCCCCTGTCGTAGGGTAATGTCAGTGTGCGTAGGTCAGTGTGTGCCTGTTTACCTGCCCAGATCAGTTTTAGTACCAAGGATGTTATATTTTTGAAGACTGCAGTGGGTGGCGTAATCGGTATATTATTAAATAAATAGAGGAGTTTAGGCAGAATAGTCATTTTGACAATTGCTATCCTGACTGCCAGGGAGAGCGGAAGTTGTATCCACCTAGCTACTTTTTCCCCGAGCTCAGTGAGCACTCTGCCATAGTTCGTTCGTACCACCTCCTCAGGATCCCGACTATACCAGATTCCCAGATACCTCGCAGGGCCGGATTGCCAATCCAGTGGGAAGTCAGGTACAAAGGGAATGGTGGAATCCGTAATGGGGATGATTAGAGATTTCTCCCAGTTGATTTGTAACCCGGAGTGATGGCCAAACTTCACATATTCACGTAGTAATGGGCTAAGATTTTGTTCAGGGTCACGCACATAAAGGAGCATATCGTCAGCATATAACGAAATATGCAAGGGTCTACTAGGGAAGTGCAGTGCCGAATGATTGTGTGTCTGCCTGATAATGCATGCAAGGGGTTCTAAGACTAGTGCAAATATTAATGGAGACAGCGGGCATCCTTGTCTCGTCCCCCTGGCAATACTGAATGGGTCCGAAATGTCACCATTCACCTTTACCCTTGCCGTAGGGTTCGTATAGAGCAAGGTTACCCAGGATATGAAACGTGCCGGAAAGCCCATTCTTTGTAAAACAGTGTGGATATAGGACCATTCAATGGAATCGAAGGCTTTGGCCGCGTCAAGCATTACCGCCACTGCTTTGGTTTGAGGTGTAAGGTAGTGGGAAACCGCGAACAGCGTTCTGGTGTTGTGGGAAGTATCTCTGGTAGGGATAAATCCCGCTTGGTCTGGTAGGACCAGCTTAGTCATTAGGGGTTGCAGGCGTTCTGCCAACAATTTAGCCAAGATTTTTGAGTCCACATTTAGAAGGGACAGCGGACGGTAGGAATCGCAGCGGTCCGGTTATTTACCCGGTTTTAGTAGAGTGACAATCACCGCTTCCCTTAGGGATGGGGGCAATGTTGCTTGGTCAAGGGCCGCGCCATACATTTCAACTGTGTGTGGGGCGAGTATGTCTACAATCTTTTATAAAATTCGCAGATGAACCCGTCAGGCCCTGGTGCCTTGCCATTAGGGAGGGCCAGTATTATTTCGGTCACCTCTTCGACAGTTATGGGTTGTGCCAAGTATTCCCTGTGATGGTCCGATAACCATCCAATAGCTATGTCCTGTAAATAACTCAGCGTTTCCTGTGATGGTGCTGGTGTCTGGGAGGTATAAAGGTCTGAGTATGTTTGAGCAAAGGTGCGTAGAATATCTTTGGTATGTGTATGTATTTCACCGTGGTCATCACAAATGTTAGTAACCGTCTGCGCTTCTCTTCCCCCACAAATTTTTCGTGCTAAAACTCTGCCAGGACGTCCCCCCTCACCAAACTGTCGAGCCTGTGGTCGTTTGGTGACATATTTCAATTCATTATCTGCAAATTGTTGGTGTTCCATCAGTGTCTGTTTAATCTCGCCCAATAACCCCGCTCGCCCTGTGTGTTCATATTCATGTTCTAGGTCCATCAGTTTATTCTCCAGTCTGGTGATTTGCCTTCTGATATCTTTTAGGATCCCTGCTGATGTATTGATGCATACCCCCCGCAATGTTGCCTTAAATGCTTCCCACAATATACATGGGTCCTCAACTGTGCCAACATTTAATTGAAAGTATTCTTTAATGGCATCTGACACAGCAGAGACATAGATAGGATCTAATAATGCTCGTGCGTTGAAACGCCAACTGAAGGGGGGAGGTGTATGATAAGGGACAAGCAGGGAAAGGGCAACTGGATTGTGGTCTGATAGTGTGCGGGGAAGTGTGTCGATCTGTGTAGTCCATAGTAACGCTTCGTCTGTCCCCAGCCAGAAATCTATCCTCGACCAACTGGCGTGTGTCGTGTTGACGTGTGTCGCACCTGATGTAGTGGGATGCTTCACCCTCCATATGTCTCTGAGAGCTCTGTCCTCTATTATGTTCCTCAGTTTTTCCCTGGCCCTCCTATGTGGTTCTATGGATGTCGCGGAGCGATCTGCTTCGGTGCATAGGGTGACGTTAAAATCGCCTCCCCAGATGAGGGTTGTATCGTTGAAATCTAATAAGTGATCCCAGAGTTCCTGGAAAAATTCCGGGGAGTCAGTATTTGGGCCATACACATTCACTATCGTGACCATCTGCCCTCGTAGCTTCCCCGATAAAACAACATATCTACCATTTTTGTCTACAATCGTACGCTCAATCCGGTAATCAGTGCCTTTTTTGACCAGCGTCATGACCCCCCTAGAGTACGAAGAGTATGCTGCTGATGTGCATGACTCCGCCCATCGTGTACCAATAGATCTGCGTATTGTAGGATCTAAATGGGTTTCCTGTAATAGTGCTATATCAATATGGTGTCTGTCAAGGCAGGCAATGACCTGACGAATTTTTTTAGGATTGGTGAGGCCTTGTACATTCCATGTCAAGAGATTTAAACTATCTCTATTCAGTATATCTATTTAATAACCATTCTACCAGAACCAGCGGTGTGCAAGCTTTTCCCCCTCAGCACAGTACAACATGAAAATATATTATTCAGTTTCGACCTCTGTGTATTACTTCTAGAACAGCGTGCAGCAGTGCGTCTCAATCGTCCCAGTTGTACAGAAAGTAACAAACCCCAACAGTCCCACATCCCACCCACTCCAGCAACCCAATCCTGCCGAAGCCATTGTACCCTCAATAACTTTCTCATCAACATAACTTGTCGGGGACCGCCCTAATAGAGGTCCGCCGAGAGCACATTACACCATCCTAGCTAAAGGATGGGAGCAGATCTAAATTTTGGACAACAGATCACAGTCAGATAGTAAGGACCACGAACAGTTTTAATCCATCCCATCACCCATCATGCCTGACCGAATCAGACACTCCCTTATATGAAACAGCGAGTGCTCTGCATTACCTTGCACGGCCATTTAAAAGGTACGAGTGACTCTCGGGATATACACTTTTAGCCCACATGCCTCTGCATTGCAGTTCGTTCCGGTAAGGAGGGACAAACGGACAACTCCATTGTAGGTTGCCGCAGTACATTCCGTAACTGATACGTCCCTTTGCATTGCGCCATATTGACCCCCTTGGCTAGCTCTACGAAGTGTTACAAGGATACGGGGTCAGTGTATGATTACAGTTCAGCAGTTCTCTCACCCAAGAGAGGATTCGTGAGTACAGTAAGTTCGGTTTAAGTATAGGGAAGCATATCATCTTACCGTCAATCCGAGTCCGTGTGCCTTTCTCTACGGTTAGACTTTTTACCTTTAAGCACCGTCGTCTTAATGAATTCCATCGCATTTTTGGGAGTTGAGAAGAAAATCGGCTTGCCTTCCCATGTCACTTTCAGTCGAGCGGGATACAACATGGCATAAGGGATCTGCAGGTCGCGCAATTTGGCCTTGACATCATTGAATTCCTTTCGTGCCTGCTGTACTGCATACGTGAAATCCGGGTAAAATGCCAATTTATTACCCTGATGTTGGATGTCGCCTTTTTCCCGTGCCATCTTCAGGATCGCATCCCTGTCCCTGTAGTTCAGGACTCTCGCTATTATTGGCCTGGGTGGTGCTCCTGGTTTAGGCTGCGGGGCTAAGGACCTGTGTGCCCGTTCAACGATGAAGATGGACGATAGATTGTCAGCACCAAACAATTCTTTGCACAATTGCTCCACATATGGCTCCATACGGCCTGTGTTGGTGGATTCCGGCAGGCCTGCTATGCGTATGTTGTTCCGTCTTGATCTGGCTTCTAACTCTTCCGACTTGGCCTTGATGACATCGAGGACCTTCTCCATGCCAGAACATTTGGTCGTCGTGGAGCGCGATTCGTCCTCTACCGCTGATATCCTCGTTTCCGCTGTATCCAGTCTTTCACCTTGCTTATCGAGCTTCCCCGCCATGCTGTCGACTCTACCCGTCAAGTGGTCTAGTTTGCCATTAATGTCTTGCAAATTTGTTTGTATGGCTTTCAGGATATTTTCCATAATGCTGCCTTCCTGGGGGTCAGTGTATTGCTCGTCATCCGCTGCTCCATTGTGGCCCCTGAGTTTTCCGTGCCTCAAAAGTGAGTTTGGGCTGTTTGTTATCTGGTTTCCCCATGATATATGCTTCAGCGTGTGGTCCAGTGTTTGCGGGTCGATTCACTGCACAGCCGCGGTTCCTTCACGATGGTTGGTAGTATGCCGCCTGAGCCACCCAGTAACGCAATCAATTTCCTCTGATGTGGGCCAGCGGCCCCGGTCCCAGGAGTGGCGCCTCAGTACCGTGGTCACTTCTTGCAGCAGCAGTGTGGACCCGGGGATGATGAGCAAGCCGCAAGTTGCTTAGGGGCTTGTGACGAGTTGCAGGATCCGCCTCGGGGTCTCATATGGCTCTGTAGTGGGCTCGTTATATGCTTAGTGGGACGTCGTCCCTCTGCCCATGCAATCCTTGGTAGTGTCGTGTTGGCAGCGACTCTCTCCGGGGGTCGGATTTAGTCACTCGGTGCGGCTTGCCCACTGACCCACCCTCCAGTATACTCGGGGTCGCGTCCGTGTCGATATCCTGCAGGTCCTCACGTGATGGGCGCAGCGACACTGTTCAATTTGCGCGCCTTTACAGTTCGTTAAAGTGGCACAGTGTCGCGCCTGGGGAACAGGCAAATCTCCCTGCTCGCTGTGGGTGCGTCGTTTTGCTCATTAGGACGCTTTATGGCCATCCCTTGATCGAGCTTTAGGAATGAGTAGCTTGCAGGTAGTATTTCTTGATATTTAGCGCATGTGGAGCAGATTTAGTGTACAGAGACGTTCAGGGGTGCCGCCATCTTGCGCTCCTCCGTGCAGCAGGCAACAGGCAGGGATCGTCACCTCGGTGGCATCAGGCTCAAATGGGGACAGTGCAGGACACGATAGGTGTCTCCTAGAGGCTTACCGCATGGCAGGTGATCGGAGCTCCGGTCCGCGCTTGCAAATAGTTCACTCGCCGTTAGTCTGGACGGCCGCCATCTTGACACCGGGGACACCGCTCTCTAACAATTTCAGCAGAGGCTCCGGTTTCCCCCACGCTCCGCACACGCCGGGTTCTGGCATTTGACCAGTCCCTCTACACACAGGGCACGAGCGGCGCCGGCAGCCTTCAGCCTCCCATGTGTCTGGTGTCTTCCGCTTCTGAGTTAAGTGGAAGGTGAGCCGTTCGCCATGTCGGACCTCGCAGCCGGTGAAGACTTCGGGCTGAATCTAGGTCAATTCCGTCCCATAAGGGTCCTTACCCAGCTCCGATCACGCACTGGATGTTCCCATCCCCGATGGGATGATTAATGTTGTTCTGCGATCTGTTTCGGCATGCTGGATAAGCAGTAGGTCGATCTGCTCGGCGGAGCTGCGAGGTCAGGCAGCCATTCCGCTGTGCGCCCCCTAGCGCCTCCCATTTTGTGTGACTGAGTTGCCACCATTATAGGAGTCTCCTAGGCCTAAAAAATTATAGGGTCAAGGAGTACCTAACCCCTAGGACAACACCTAAAAATTCCAGTGGACATGAAAAAAAAACAAAGGTTAGGAGGAAGAAAGGGAACAAAAAAAGATAAATAATAGGAGGGACCACCCAAAAGGCCGACAGGTCTAACACCTTGGTAATACCAAGGTTTATCTGCGATAAAAATCGCCGCAGATCGGCGATACATTTTTGTCTCTAACCAAGCAATAGCGATAATTATCGCTATTGCTTGGTAATATGCCCCCTAGTTCTGTGGTTACCAAAAAGGTTAATGAGATTTAAATATATATCTTATCACGCATGGAAATGTATGTGTTTATTTTAACAGTTATGGTTTTTCGAACAAGAGGGGGTTCGCTAGTCAAGGCATTAAAAAGATGAACTTCATCACGTACATGTTAGAACCAACAATGGCTGCCATTCTATCGTCACTAACTGCGAAAAAGGAACAGGCGCATCATTGTATCACTGGCAAAAATAACCATAACAAATGGTGCACTCATGCCTTCGCGTAACTGCAGAGGAAGTGAGAAAGGTTTTGGCTTCATTGTTTCCGATCCCTGCAGTTTTGTTCTTTTCAGTACGCACTTGATGGTGAACTGCCGAATTCCGGTTTAATAGTGAACTAAGATACAGGTGCAGACTGCCAAGTGGGTTGCTCCACTATGAGGCGCGTCCACAGGCCATTGCCTCAGACCCCTTCTCACGCTGCCTTGCTCTGATTATATATTTACGGAGGCTTATTGAACTGTTATGTATATATAATAAAACCAGAATGTGAGATGCGTTTTGCATCGAATTGAGTTACACCGATATTTTTATTAGTAACAAATTATAATATTTTCCGATTCAAGTCAAAACGCGTCAATGCGTTTTGCTTCAAATCAGAAAAAAAACATCTTTTGCCCGGTGGAATCACAACCACCGAACAAAACTCTTAACATGTATGCAAATGAGAACATTACTTTCCATATCTGGCTCATGTCAAGACTCCCTAGTCCCTGTGTAGGTTGTTTCTTTCAACATGTATAGTTGTAGATGTAAATGCATTCCTAACTCCTCCGGCACAGAACACACATCAATGGTCGTCTAGCTTGTGATTCCAGCCGAGTTTAGAAATGTGACCGGCTATCTAAATATTCTGATTTTGTGGCTTGCTATTTTTTTTGCAAAGGAAGAGTTCGGATGTATAGGCAGAAACTTCGTACATGTTAGTTTTGGTGGCCGTGGGCTTATCTAAGCCTAGGTGCGTCTTCTTACACAACTACCCCGGCATGGCCTCTGGGAGTGATGGCAATGCGCACAGCACGGTTAATTATCGCCTGAGCTGTGCCAGCCCTGTCTTAGCCGCAATGGGCCAGTGCATCTGCATCTTCCCAGCTCAGACTTAGCATCCTTGCCTCTGGGCGCGCTCAGGACCGACCGCACCCGGTCAATTCAGGCGAAGGCAAGCCCGCTCTAGCACGGGACCGGCACTGGGAGTTAGGTGATGGCCATGCCCTCAACTCATCCTCGTCATTAAACACAACAAGGTGCGGAGGAGGAGGCGGCTGAGATGCAGCCTTCTAGGGCGGAGACCTGCCTCACTGACCTATTTACCACACGATGAGCAAGCACTCTTGTATGTGCAACGAGAATGAAAAGGCAGAGCTCGTGAGTAAGGAAAGTATGAGGCAATTATTTCCGATTCAGGAATGACATCTAATGAACAAGACTACATTACATATATCCTCAACAGCGAAATGTAAAAAAGAGCAACTAAGCATAGTGTACTTAAAATGCCTTTTAAGTAAAAAAAAAAAGAGTCGTAACCAATATAAAAATACACGCGCGAATTCGTTTGTGGTTCTCAACAAATTATGCTAGACAGGCTCGCAGTACGAAGTAGCTCAGTGTCTAGGCGACCCAGCCTCAGGAGGCTGCCGTCGTCTCCCGGCGCAGATGCAGCAGGGATGAATAATGCACCATGTGGGTATCGTGTAATTGGCAGTTTCTATAGGGCCATGTTGGCAAGAAGCTCGTTAAAATGATCGCCGTTTTAGCGCGCTAAAACGGCGATAATGGGCTTGCTAATATGCGTGATAGAATTCCAATAGAAGCCCAGGTTAGGACCTGGGCTTCTATTGGAATTCTATAACGCATATTAGCAAGCCCATTATCGCCGTTTTAGCGGCAGTTTCCTGCCGCTAAAACGGCGATCATTTTAACGAGCTTCTTTCTAATATGCCCCATATATTTTATAATTGGTAGCTCCATGATGCGCACGTTAACGTGTGTGGACAGAGTTCTGGGCGCTCCAGTTTGCGTTCAGTCCCGGTTTGTCTTGTGTTTTGGGAGGAGGTGGGTAAAGGGGAGTATTTTACTGTGCTTAAAGGACACGTCTGCAGCGCTTTAAGGGAATGTGGGCAGACGGCTGCTGAGCTCCACGCCTCCACCTAACACGGTCTGGTGCAGCAGACCACCATGACTTTGGGCGGAAAGATATCCCAGATGTGCGCACGCAGGCCGAGGAAACAAAGGGCCGGGTGTACACGTGGGTACGAACAAAAAAGTGAGGCACATACCTGTCAACGTTTGTGGTTCAGGGTTGTGGGGGCACACGCATAGCAAAAAAAAAAGGCGTTGTCCAATTCAATGAAAGCAATAACATAGAAGGTGAAATCGGCTACTTAGACCGATGGACTCCCTTTCCCAAACATAGAATACTTGTTTTCCAAACAAATAACCGGTCCATACATTGTGTAGTTACGAAATGGTTCTATGTCTTTACAAAGTCGATACTTTCGGAAACTGCCTGTTAGCTTCTGTGCCTCTCTTATCATATGGCGGTTAAAGTTTACCGAACACCAGCTTCAAGGAAACCCGTTTGCTCTTATAATTTTAAAATGAAGGTTACAGTCACGGATTTGACGTCACAATGCCAGGAACTAGGCCCCCTCCAAGTCGTGGCACTTGTACAAAAAACTGTATAATAAAGAATGCGCATGCGCTGTGTAGCATTCGTTCTAAGAATCAATCGAAACTCCTATTATCGGATTTTATGGCACAGCACGCAGACCAGTTTTATTCAGTCTTCTGCATCATAGTTGACGAGAATAGTTACGTTTTGCCTGGCTCTTAAATGGCGGCTGCGGTTCTAGCCTATCAAAACCGTCGACATCTGAAACGGAACCATGCGCAGTGACGTCTACCTCTGGCAGAAGGAGGAGGCTAAACGCACACGCAGACCCGCAGAGCTGAATGAAGTCCCTGGGGGCCCGGACCAAACCGATCAGCGCTGGTTTGATCTGGCGCGTCTCCATGGTAACGGCAGCTGCACTATAAATACGAGCGTCTGAGCTCGTTTAGAGTTCTGTCAGCTGCCGGCTTCGAGTAGGATCGCAACTAAGAGTACAACCGCGCCAACGTCGTCTGCCCGCGTCTCCGTAGAGCCTCGAGATCGTCTTGGATTTTCTCCTTAGTCACAGTCGTGCCTCCATGGGTACAATCTTCGTAAATGCTTTTTAAGGTAAGCTTATATGTTTTACGCTTAGTCAGAAAACCAGTCGCATATCCGCTACAGAAAGGACTTTTTGGAACGGCGCATTTAACCGACTACGACAGATTGGGTTGGTTTATAAGAACCGGGCCAGAACCGTCCCCCGAGACGGGGGCTAGCTTCGAACCTCTTGTTTCTGTAACGCAGGCCTCTTCGGCTCTACCTCGCTTCTCTCTCCCCCCCCCCCCTCCCTACTATTCTTAAGGGGTATCATTGAGCCCAAGACCAATGACTAAACTGAGATGGGAGACTCGGGGTCACCTCATTGCGTTCTACAAGGGGGGGAGGGGGCATGCCATCGTATTGCGTGACGTGACCATTCAGGCAAATGGAGCCTGCTACTCTACGCCTCTGTGGTAGTTATCGGCGGCTGACGCAGTATAATGGTGCGCCACAGACCGGGTGGCGTTGTAGGCCAGAGGACTGCTCTCACCAGCCGGGCACGTGGGTCCTAACATTAGCGATGGCATTGTAACGGGACTGCTAGTGGGCACGCCTTCTTGCACCCGGGTTGGCGGGAGGGGATGTGTCATCGCCGATGGGCGGGGTTCCGCATGGAATCTGGTGACGTAGTCGCTGTTTCACCACCTGTTTCTGAGAACCATTGTAGCGTGCCCTCGCCGGCTGCCGCGTGGACACGGTACGGCGTGACCTCACGGCTTCTCGGAAGCCCACGTCAGCCTATTCTCGAAGGTGGGGGGAGAAGATGGTGGCCCCCTTTAATGCTCTTCGCCTTACATGAGCCTATTAATCGCTTCACACGAAGTACTTTAATGGGGCACATCTATTACGTTTCAGTTTTTTCATTCAGTCCTCTTAAGTAGCATCCAACTGTCTAAAATCGAATGACTTGTTTCTTTTTGGTCTCTGAGCTTGAACATTAGGGTATTAATAAAACTCATAAGGCTATTTCAGACGTCGACCGTGTTCCTCAGGAGACCAATTCTGCTCGAGAGATGGGCGCCAGGTTGTTTCATGCAGCACTTAAAAGCGCAGGGAGCTACTTGTTTGCTTAAGCTCAAAATTGTTGCTTCCCCACCCCCCTGTTGTGTACTTTTGGAAGTGTCGCCTACGACTTTGTGTAACTGAAACGTTAAGTTGTGAGAACTATTTGAATCCCGTTTTTCCATCGATGATGAAATGTCATTCTTACTTGCAGAATAGCAACAGTACAACACCCTACAACGGCTCCTCGGTGGGCCTGATCCTTGCCTTGTACTTGCCGGGGTTCTATTTCACAGGCGAGCCTCCTTGGGAGCAAAGCTGAAGCCCTCTTTGGTGTAAATCCCCATCTCTAACTTGTCCATGTGAGTATACTTCTAAGAATGATTATTGCCTTTTGTAGTTCGAACTGCAGTTGACGCGCGTAACCGTCTATATGATCTCTTCAGTTTGTTGCATATAGTGCCTATATACCGAACAGAGGGAGCCATGCAGAACTTCAGCAATGATGAATTTGACTTCAGTTTTATTGAAGAAGGATTTTCTGCAAGAGATATCCTGGAGCAGAAGATAAATGAGGTGTCTTCTTCTGTAAGTATGCTGCAGAATACACACTTGTTTTAGTGGACGTTTTATGTGTATTGTGTTAAGTTTGGCAAGTGACTGTATAATCTGTAGATGGTGTATTAATTGGCTTGTTGCTGGGGAGCGGGCGAGATAAGCATGCACGAATATGAGCAACGGTATCTGGTGGAACGAATGTAGCTGTTATGTGAAGTGAAGATGGGGCCTGTAGCTGTTAAAGCATGTGGTTTGGACATCCCTTGTGTGACTTGGTGGGATAGCAGTAGCTACTATCGGGGATTGTTAATCGATGAATGTTTGGAATGGTCATTAGAGGCTGTTTAGCATTCTAACGGTTGTCTGCAATGTTGACTTATTCCTAGGACGACAAAGATGCCTTTTACGTCGCCGATCTTGGTGACATTGTCAAGAAACACTTACGGTGGTTTAAAGCTCTACCTCGGGTTACTCCCTTCTATGCTGTGAAATGCAATGACGGCAAAGCAATTATCAAGACTCTGGCTGCTTTGGGAGCTGGATTTGACTGTGCAAGCAAGGTAGGATTGTGTAAACGAACCGTGTTCTCGTAAATCTTTCCTTATGGTCTCGCTCCAGTCTCGCATCTTTAAAAATAAAGGGGGGATATGTACATGATATGATATGCAGGCACCCTTGCACTCTGGTGGGGGGCGGGGGGGGGTTGGTTACATGTATAGGAAGGTGTCCCTTCCTGCACAGGCAAGTCCTAAAATACCATTTTGTAACTCGTGTGTGCTGAACACATGAAAGTTACAAAATGGCATTTTTATAAAAAGGGTTAATGTACAGGAAGGTGTCACTTCCTGTACATAAACAAACCATGGCATTTTGCCTTTTCCATATGTACTGCACAAGGTACATGGAAAAAGCAAAAACTAGGAGAAATAATTATTTCTCCTTGTTTAGCCTACTTAAGAGCAGGATTAATTTTGGCTCCGCCTTTTATGTACACCATCCTTGTATATGGGGGGGCAGTGTCAAATACAATGGGTGTTGCGATGGAACACCCACTGCACGCCCATTTCGCGCTAAATTGGTGTGAAATGGTGCCTTGTACATAAGCCATAGCAAGAGGGAGCATAGCACGCTGGACAGGTTTATTCCCAAATAAATTGGTAACTTTGTTTTGCCTTTTTAAGCTTTGTACTTAACGTACATAGTGTACGTTTTCGCACGCCCAACACAGTCTTAATCTTAGCAATTCTCTATTGTGTCATTGTTAATTTGTTTAACTGAGCCATAACGTATATACTTGTGGGATTTTTTTCAGACTGAAATACAGATTGTGCAGAGTGTCGGCGTGCCACCGGAAAGGATCATTTATGCGAACCCCTGCAAACAAGTATCTCAAATAAAATATGCTGCTAGCAGTGGAGTCAAGAAGATGACCTTCGACAGTGAAGTCGAGCTGATGAAGGTGGCAAGAAATCATCCCGATGCAAAGTATGTTAGCCATTTTGACTCGTTTATTGGTTCTTTTGGCTAGTTGTAGTAGCGTTTTTTTTAGGTGCTCCTGAAATTCTTATCACTTCGCACATGAATCTCAAAGTGAGAAGGGTGATTTTATTTAAGTAGGGGGCTCATCAATATTGAAAGGGTCAGGTGTTGTATCCTGCTTGATTTTTCGTGTCGTAGGTGCTGTAATTCACTACTTGTACCCAATAAAACGCTAACATGCACTTCTTTTTAGGTTGGTCTTAAGAATTGCAACTGATGACTCCAAGGCTGTCTGTCGCTTGAGTGTGAAGTTCGGCGCAACCCTCAAAACCAGTAGACTTCTTTTGGAGCGTGCCAGAGAATTAAACATTGATATCATCGGAGTGAGGTCAGTGGGTAGCTCAAAGTTAATTTTATTTTGAAGCAATTCTAAGTTTAATTACTCTGCTGACGGTGCGGTAGTAATTGAAGTTTTTTTCTGTTTATAGCTTCCACGTTGGTAGTGGGTGTACTGATCCACTCACTTACGTTCAGGCGGTTTCTGATGCCCGTTGTGTCTTTGACATGGGGGTAAGCATTTTTTGTATGAGTTGGTTATGGGCCTTTGTCTACTTTGCATAAAAGTTGCATGTCCCTTTTTTGTTAAATAATCGGGGTGGGGGCTTGGGTAGTAACATATCACCCGATGCCTCTTGAGTTTGATCAGAGTGACTAGTGTTGCTGGTCGAATTTCACCGACCGGGTAAAATTGTCGAGTGGCTCCCCGGCCATTCAAAGCGGGTCCTTAAAAATACTGACAAGTGAGCTCGAACTTTGGCCATGCCAAGCATTTAAGTGTGACTTGTGCAGATCGAGCGCCTAGCTCTCTTCAAAGGAGGAAGCGTGCTATCTATCTAGGTGTTAGTCTATATAGGTTATACCAGGCTCTTTTAATGGGTAGAAGAGAACTAAGGGGCATATTACCAAGCAATAGCGATAATTATCGCTAAGCTTGGTTAGCGGGCATTTATACAATCGCCGCGCTCCGGCGATTTTTATCGCTTAGGAACCTTGATATTATCAAGGTTTATCTCCTAAGCGATAAAAATTGGCTGAAATGCATGAATATCGCTGAAAAGTCAGCGATATTCATGCATTACCGAGCTAATGCTCTTAGCTATGTTATCCACCTACCATTGGATAACATGGCTGAGAACTGCTCTGGGCAGGCGTTAGCTTTTGGAGATAATCGCGCTTAGCGCGATTATTTCCAAAAGTTGGTAATAGGGGATTTCGATGTTAGCGACTGTTTCCAGCCGCTAACATCTTGGCACGCCCACTCTGCATGTCATTAGCGATAATCATCGCTGACATGCAGAGTGGGCCCCTAAATGCCCGCTATCGCCTATTAGCTGTCGCTAACTGGTGTTAGCGACAGTTAGGTAATAGGGCCATAAAATTATCGCCCCTTTAGCGGGAATTTTTACCGCTAAAGCGGCGATATTGCCCCTGGTAATAGGCCCCTAAATCCACTTTGTTTCTTTATTGTTATAGATTGTTTCTTTATCGTTATGGATGTTAATTAGGCTGCTGTTCTGATTTTTATTTTAGACTGAATTTGGTTTTAACATGCACTTGCTTGATATTGGTGGCGGCTTCCCCGGCTCTGAAGATGTCAAGTTGAAGTTTGAGGAGGTAAGCGGATATTGCTGGATGAGTGAGTTGATCAAGTGATTAAAAAAAAAAAACCTTTTTTTCTCTGTTTTAATTGGGACTGCAATACTGAACACCAAACTGTCAAATCTACATTGTAGTGGTGAAATGTAGTCTGTCTGAGTTTCTCCCCCCCCCCCCCCCCCCCACACTTCGGCGTGGTCCCAATATGAGCAAGCTGTCTTTATTTTGCCCATAAATTATGTACATTTTGTAATAAAATGTTTCTTCTTAGATCACAGCAGTTATCAATCCGGCTTTGGACAAGTACTTCCCCGCGGATTCAGGGGTGAAGATTATTGCTGAGCCAGGTCGTTACTACGTAGCATCAGCCTTTACTCTGGCAGTTAATATCATCGCAAAGAAAGTTGTTCTAAAGGAACAGCCTGGCTCTGATGGTATGTTAACACAATTCTTTTGTCCATCGTATGTGGCATAGTTTGGTTTAAGTCCTTTCAGATATAGAAAGGAAAATGCTTGAGGGATCTTTTTTTTCCACAAACAGGGTTGTAATCTAATATAAATCTAAAATTTATAAACCTGTTTAAATGCTTGTGTCCTCGTCTAGTTGTCTGCCAACACCCCCTTTCTCCCGCCTCTTAATTCCTTGCTTTTTCTTACGTTCTAGTGCTCAGAATTGCCCGTTTGATACATGAAAGTGCTTTAGAACACTGAATAAATCCGTTTTACATTCTTTTCCAGATGAAGATGTGGGCGAGGAAAAGACCCTTATGTATTATGTCAACGATGGTGTGTACGGGTCATTTAACTGCATCTTGTACGATCATGCTCATGTGAAACCTGTTCTGCAAAAGGTACGTACCTAATGGTACTTAACGTGCCACTAAGAACTGAACGTAGCTAGTATGTCGAGTCATCCCCGGGGGGGGGGGGGGCTAATAATAAACCGTCGTTAGTTCACCTATTCTAAAACCTTGATTTAGGCTATGGCTGTCTGCAGTGCGCTTTAGGTTCAGATTCAGGCCAAAGCATTCATTCTAATAGAAACTGTGCTAGAGAATTGCTTTTATGTCCCCGAAGGTGAGAGGGGAAAAAGACGTTAGTGATAGCCGGTATTTTCAGCAGCAAGACACCAAAGTAAGTCTGAAGTGCACTTGAATCATTTACTTCTCCTCTTTTAGAAGCCCAAGCCAGATGAGCGCTACTTTACAAGCAGCATTTGGGGACCAACATGCGATGGGCTTGATCGCATAGTGGAGCGCTTCGATTTGCCCGAGCTGCAAGTTGGTGATTGGATGATATTTGAAAATATGGGCGCCTATACTGTAGCAGCTGCTTCAACGTTTAATGGATTTCAGAGACCTACCTTGTATTACGTGATGTCAAGACCAGCTTGGTTAGTACTCTTCACAGCTCTGCTTAGTGTTTTTTGTGTGTATAATGCATGTCGAGCACAGTAAAGGCCCCACGATGAATCGGTTATTGATTTTGTGCTTGCCAGTTGTGTATTCTGAATCCGTTTTACTGTTTTGTAAAGAAATGCTATATTATTCCACCCACTCTACATTGGCCCAATGTTAGTTTTACATTATGTGACCGCAGTTAAGAACTAACGTTATCATGGGCAGTTGTAGTGGCACTTGTTACACATCAGGTTAGCTATTTTTTTTCATGCTTATTTCTAAGGCCCTCTAGTTATAGGTGCACTCTTTATAACCTTTGGCTTCAGGGGGTGTCTAACACAGTACATTCTTTCAAAGCCGGCTATAAGATGGCATAATTCCACTGCCAAGGGCTGTACTGGCTGCACTCCACCTAACAGTGAACTCTTAACTGGTATAGCCTGCAGCAGAAAGGCTATTTATATTTAACATTATGTACCCTGCGAGTAGACTGTTGTAAATTAAAGGGTGCAACAAAGACTAATGTTGGATTGCTGGTGCACAAGTTGTATGCTACACCATTTTCTTTAATTGAGCGTTCAACATTCTAGTGACCAAATAGACCTGTTTAATTCGCTCCAACTTGACAATCCTCTGGCTCAAATTTACCTGTCGATTTGGTTAGTAGCTGTGGTTGTAGCATGGATTGGTAAATTGGAGCTGCAATAGGCGGATAGTTATCATGGCAGCATTATCAATGTTAAATATGAATAAAGAGAAAAAGCATTTTGACTGTAAGGTTTAGGAGGGTGCCATGTGCTTACTGCAGAGTCCCTTGCACTTGGGTCTACTGCATTCAAGATCCTATTCTTTGATTCAAGAATGGTTTCTGGCTAATGCTACTTTTCATACATTGGTAATATTTGTAAATTCTTCTTACTGCAGGCAAATTATGGAACAAATCAAGGAGTGCGGAATCCCTGAAGTTGAGCAGGATGTTGGTGCTCTTCCACTATCGTGCGCATGGGAAAGCGTAATAGAAAGCCATGCTGCATCTTGTCCTTCAACTCGTGTTAACGTCTAACGTGTATTTATTCTGTAGTAGCAAGTTTGTGTATGCATTTTGGGACCATTAGAAATCTTAGAAGGATATACAAGACTTGTTTAATTATATGGCCAGCATCAATGCAACAAAATGGATGACTATGAGATGGGGTCACATTTATCTGTGTTCCTATGGAAACTAATTTTGTATGTATTTTCATTTTTTTCAAATGCTACATAAATCAGTCACTGTCAGTCAAGCATTTGTAGCTTGTGTATTGACAGACTGGGCTGGTCTTAGTGTTTTTAATATTTTTGTAATAAAATAAAATCCTAAATACAAGTGGCTAGTCTGCTTTAATGCTAATGTATAAGTAATGCTCTGCTCTTCTAATCCCAAGTGTTTAACTAGGCTGCCATTGAAATAAGTGCAGGACTAGAGGAACGTGTTTTCCATTGCCGCCAGGTTCGCAAATGTAGTTTTATTCCTACTGTTAAACAAATTATCAACGCCTTCCTGCAGGATATCTGTCAAAGTGGTCCTCCTGGAAAACAGCAATGTAGAACTATAGAAGTAGTGTGGCAAAACTGCTCTCTGCTATTCGGAGTATTTGTCAATTCACCATCTGATACACTTCCTGGCAAAGAACTTCCTGGGAGTGGATTTGATGAGCAAGATGCAGTCAAAGTCTGCGAGTAGTAACGACACAAGTCCTTCTGTTGTAAGAGGGAGATGGGTAGGTGTGTGGAGGGGGGGGGGGATTCCCCCTAGGTTGTCCTCTTTGCTACCTCACAAATGCAAAAAGTTTGCCTCCAGCTTTTTACACTTGGGCAATTCTCTATAGGGAAGTGGCCAGGTTGTTTTTCCTTTTCCATATATGGCTGGGAAGCTTTGCCAACCCCCCCCCCCCCCTTCATCCAGTGGCTACCACAGGCAACCCTGTTTCTCGACCCATATCTGTATGTACAGTGTGAGAATAGCCCCACAACGAGCCAGACCTTGCACAGGATCGAGGCAAGATCAGACACTCCGGACCCCTGGCAGCTCAATCTAACAATTTGCTTTCGGCAGTCCTGGAGTTTGGTATGAGGGAAGCACCTTGTATGGTGTGGTTGTGCAACCATGCCGTGTAATAACCCAGCACAGGTAGTGCGTTTGACTTGGATTTGTTTGAAAAACTAAAGCATCTGTAAATTGACACCCAAAAACAGATCTACCTGCCGGTTCTGGAGTTCAGTAGTTTCAAAGGAACACACAATCACTGCCTTTTCTCTTGGTGCAATAAATTATTATTGCCTGTGCTAAAGGTAAACTTGTATAAAAAAAAATTGGGTACACTACCCTGTTTTGGGTGACCAACTCTGAAGGGTGCATGTAACTGGGACCCAAGTGGTCTACTTAAACGGTTCTCTTACCATCTTCTGTTCCATGCTCTTTGCAAAGCTCAATAGATTTAATGGAGTTGTCATAATGCAAGGAGTCCAGGATGCAGTGACTGGTGGCTCTTCCCAGGGCCACCCCTCAGTCCACCAACCTAATGCGTGACCTAAGCCATGGGTTAATGTCCCTCGTCGGAGTGAAGTCTAGCCAAAAAACGCTTGCCACTGGACTCTGGTTACTGCTAAACCAGTGGTGCCCTCAACAGGTGGTAATTTTCTTGATGGGTGACACAAATGTTCCGCTTTTTAATATTCGGCACCTTGCCATGGGGCACTATCTTAGGGGTGACTTGCATTTATTTAAAAGTAATGTTGGGCGTTGCTACTGCTTAAAATGGTAAAGTAGAGTTAGCAGTATCAACTGCTCTGCCAGCCAGTACTGGCAAGCTGGGAGTCCTGCTCATGGTGGCACAATCGGTGCTGCAGTCCACGAGAGACACTTAAATGTACAGACCCTGGCACCAAAAACTAGAGACTTGAAAGATACCAGGTGACATTTGTGGGTAGATCAATTGTAACTAGATCTTTTAAGGGTCTGCCCTGGCAAGGCCTTTTTGTTGGGGTGAATATTTTTGCATTCTCATTCAATAAGAATGCATGGGGATTTTCTGCAGTTAAAAAAAAAGTTTTCCCTTTGCCTCCTTCACAGGAGTCCAGTTTTTAGTTTACGCCTCTACTTGATGCCCATTGCAGCCTTCATGCAAAACATAAACCTAGTCTTTGGTCGGGATTCCTGTCATGGGGCTCAAATGGATCATCCCACCTGAATTCCCTAATGCCCTAGTTCTTACTAGGCTGATGGGCATTTTTGGGTCACCTAATGCTATTGGCAGATTAGTTGCACTATTCTGCCTCCACACTAGTGCTTTTGTTTTGAGGGACTGCCATGATGAGGGAAAAAAAGACAGGACCTGATGATTTGTTTGCAGTGGATTGGGGGAAATGTGACTTTAAGAAGGAATTTGGGTTGGTCCCAAGGATAATTACTCGCACTATGGACATGTAATATACACTCTTCAAATGTGAGGGCCTGTAGAATACTAATATTTTGGGGAATATGGAAGGCGACCTTACAAGAGGGAAAACTGTAAAGGGCATTCATGTAGTGGAAGCTGACAGATGACTATTGTGGTAGTCTCTCGTAGGTTCAATACAAGCACTAGTGTGTAGGTAGGACGCAACCAATCCAATAGCATTATGTGACTGAATAGTCTATTGGGCTGGGCCAAGATAAGATTGACGAATCTTAGGCCAATGGCTGAAAAGGAATGGTCAAAGAGAACCAATGGTTAAAAAGGGTGCACCAAAATAGTCCTATATTGTTGGCAGGTCTGTTTGGCCGCTGCTCTGTATAGTGACGCTGGAAGAGTTTTTGTTAAGTAGGAATGTAAAGTGAGAGCACTGGCTAACAACCAAACATTGTTTCAAAGGGTGGGGTTGGAGGAATACCAGAATTCCGAGAACCACTAAAACTGAATTACTTGTGAAGTACAAAGAAAGTTTATGGACAATGACAGCCAATTTGGAAGTGGGAGGTACTGTTTCATGTCTGATGGGTGACTTCTAGCCGCAGATGCTGTACATAAAATAATCCCCAGGCATCAGACTGGATCTGTATGTAAGCTTTATTTTTTGTTGGTAGTAACCCTGTGCAATGGTAGTTGGCGGCGCCTGGCTCCCCCTCTGCCATGCCAGAGATGTAGGCTGTACCCAAATAGGTGCCACCCTGTGTACTGATGTCTGTTACTTTTGAGACTTGTTGATCTGATTAAGACCTCTAGCTGCATTCCTTGCCTTAGAATAGATACCCAAACAATCCTTCACCAGGGGTGGGGTCTGCAAAACCAATTTTAAATGGGAGTCTTGGAAGACTGAACTGGCGAAGAACCTGTTGCAATGGTTTTGGCTGTCCAGACAATAGTGTTTGAACGTGTGCAAGGATGCCCACGTTTCAGCCTGACCAGATTCAAGTGGAATGTACATCAGGGCCCTAAAACGGTGGAAGATCCCAGGAAAGAACTACAACTAGAATCCTGGTGTGAGCCTATTGACATGCCAACAAAAGTCAGAATGTGTGTTCCTCAATAGACACCCATAGTTATCTAAATACTCAGTTGGCTACCAGAGAAGTGGTAGCCTGCCCTAGCAGCCTCAACTACAAAGAACCTCACAAGCCTCTTCAAAGAGCCGCAACTACTATGTAACATCATACACCTCACACCAGGAGCAGGACAATACCAATCCCATGACTACACTTTCAGGGTTTAATGATTATTTAACCGCAGCAGAGTACCTGTCACTTTAATTAGACAACGTACCCAACCACATCTGTTCACCATCCACGCTATCCACTCTAAAAGGAATAGTAGGCGTGGGGGGGAGAAGAAGAGTCTGTTCTGTTTCCTCCTTTGGAGACAAGTCAATATAAGGTATGGTTTTCAGAATACCTAGCAGAGGAGGAAAACGGGAGGGCAGAGACAACCCCTGAGGCAGCTGAAAGTAGAACACCACTCCTGCCCCAGTACATTTCCCCAAGTATAAAATGGAGGTAGGAGAGTGTGCTGTTTGGAAGCAAACATGCCAATTCTATTGCAGGACAGGAGGCTCCGATTATGCTAGTCTCATTTCTTTATTGAAATGCCCAGCAGCCAAGTAAAAAACTACATTACCCAGAAACACTTGGGTAACAACCATAGTCTCGTAGTATAAATAAGCATACAGACAATACCACATCCTCTTTCTTTGCTGCTCCGCAGCCAGTTAAGTGCTCTTACCTTGTTATTGTTCTAATTGCTGTGGTTTATTATTCTGCATTTATTTGCCGCTTTGTGCATGCTTCATATTGCGCTCTGCTTGCGCGTTTTGCCGCGTTGTTCGTTTTCGAGTGTCCGTTTCTTCTGTGGGCGTGACGCGGCTGGGAGCGAGTGTACTCCTCCCGAGGGCTGGGCGCTTTGTGCCTGTGTCCTTTCATGGTTGTGGAGTGGAGTTTCAGGGTCTTGGCTGCCTCGCGCTGCTAGCGCGGGCTGTCCTGCATTTGGGAGGCTGCCGGTGCTTGCGCATGCGCGTTGCTGCATTTCCGGCGCTCCGTGTGTCTTCTGTCACCGGAGCTTCAGTGAAGAGCGTCTTTACGACGTTAACGCCCACAGAGCTTCCAAATTTTGACCCTTTTGACGCCGGAGCCTACAAAAAGACTCCGGCTGTAATAATAAGCATAGGCTTTGCCTAGAGTGACGTTTTTTGTGTGCCAGCGAGCCCTCCCTCCACTCTCTATTGCTTGCCAGTAGTTTATTCTGCTGTGTGGCTTGCTGTGAGGGTTTTTTCACTCCCCTGTGACTTTTGCCTTTGGCATTATATATTCACCTTCCTCATTTTGTGGGCATATATATTCACGTTCCACGTGTACAATGAGTGATTACTATAATTATGAGGAGGACGCTGAGTATGACGACGAGGCTCCTGCACTCTTGGAGCAGGATCTTGTGGAGGCACTGGATAGAGGAGTCCAGCACTCCATGAATGCAGCCCTAGTGCGTGCCATTACGCCTCTGAAGCGGCACTTGACCAAATATGCCCAACTGCAGGGTTGGGTCCCTAAGACCAAGAAATCCTCTTCTTCATCTCCGAATAATCCGCATGCTTCGGACTTTCAAAAGTTGGCGCAGTCTTTGACTTCTTCTAAACATCCTACTATTATAGAGGATGACGAGAGTGACGATCACCAGTCCTCTTCGTCTTCCGATCCCGCTCCTCCCCCTCCAAAGAAGAAGAAATGCAAGGAACATTTCGTGGACGCACCTTCTCACCCTCCAGTTCTCACTTTCGAGCCTGCCGACATCATTCATCCCCAGTCCACGGCATGGCTTCCGTCCCCAGCGGTGACGGAATACGTTCAGCAACACATCCGTCGGCCATTCGAGAAGGAGGTACGTGCCCGCCTCCGTTCTGAATGCCCTCGGCCCGACCTTGCTGAGCATCTGGCTGAGACTCCTGAGGTGGATCCCACCATGATGACCTATTTACGCAAGTTTGCGAAGGATCCCAAGAAGGGTCTCGACAGGTCGTGGCGTGCCTGTCAAGACAAAGTGTTAGATCTCTTGGGTCCACTCACCAAAATGTTAGATCTTGGTTTTTTGGCAAAAAGTACCAACAGGATGGTTGACCCTGATGAACTCATTGAATGGGCCCAACGCGCCATTTGCCAGTTGGGCAATGCCAACTGCGCGCTCTCTAGCGAGAGGCGCCGTTCCATCCTGCTCAAACTGGATCCTAAGTTGGCCGAACTGGCAACGTCTGAGTCTGGCCCTGCGGCCCAAGGTCTGCTTTTCGGCCAACCCTTTTTAAAGGAATTGACCAATTTCGTCAATACTTTCAGTGGCCTGGATAAGGCACAGGCTTCTCTTCGCCGGACCTTACGTCCGGTTTTCAACAGGGCCGGCAGAGGGGGACGTTCTACCGGCCGTGGTCAGCAGCAGCCCTCCAAGAGGGGCTTTCAGTCCCAACGAGGTGGCCGTCAGGACTCAGGATACACCCAACGATCCAATTTCTATCCATCACGGAAAGGACGTAGCCAGTATAAAAAAGGACGTTCTGGTGGCTCCTCCGGCGGATATCACGATTCCGCCACTTCAGGTGAGAATTCTTCCTGCATGCAGTGTTGTTCTGGGGGGCAGGATCTGCCTTTTTCTAGAGAACTGGCGCTCAATCTCCAGCGATGCATGGGTGCTGGAAACGGTTCAGGGCTTCAAGCTAGAATTCTATCAGCCTGTTCGTCAGTCCCATCCTCCCTTTCCTCTCCGCTTCTCAAAGCAAAGTCAAGAGTTCATCACAGAAGAACTCCGGTCACTGGAGCAGAAAGGGGCGATTGTGCCGACAGTTCGCCATCCTCGAGGCTTTGCCAGCTCAATCTTCCTGGTGGACAAGAAGGGAGGGGGATCGAGGTTGGTCCTCAATCTGAAGGAGTTCAATGCGGGAATAGTATACCGCCACTTCAAGATGGAGGGCATCCATCTGTTGCGGGATCTCCTGAGGGAACGGGATTGGATGGTCCGTCTAGACCTCAAGGATGCTTACCTCTCTGTTCCGATTTTTCCGCCCCATTGCCGCTTTCTTCAGTTCCAGTGGCTGGGGATTTGGTATCAGTATCGGGTCCTTCCCTTCGGCCTTTCGTCAGCACCGTGGTGCTTCACGAAACTGTTGCGTCCGGTTGTGGAGTCCCTCCGCTGTCGCGGGGTTCGCTTGATCATTTATTTAGACGACATCCTCCTGCTGGCGGACTGTCCTATCAAGCTTATGACTCATCTGTCATGGACCATCGATCTTCTTCAGTCTCTGGGGTTTTTGGTCAATGTTCCCAAATCTGTACTTCAACCTGCTCAGGTGATAGATTTCTTGGGGTTCCAAATCAATTCCCTCTCTTGCCAACTTCTGTTACCTCGTCAGAAGATTCGATACATCAAGAGGGAATTGACTTCTGTTGTCTCAAGTCCGACGGTGTCATTGAGATCGTTGGCACGAGTTGTCGGTCTTTTAGCGTCTTCTCTGCAAGCAATCTTTCCGGCTCCGCTGCATTATCGAGCGTTGCAGCGCCTGAAGATTCAACATCTTCGGAAGGGCCTTCGTTATTCCGACCACATCCCTCTGTCGGAGGAGGCGAAGTCGGAAATGAAGTGGTGGTTAACTCACATGGAAGCATGGAACGGCAGAGCCCTCTTCGGGTCTTCTCCGGAGATTGTGATCGAGTCGGATGCCAGTCAGTGGGGCTGGGGGGCCCGCTGCGGCTCGGTCACGACGGGGGGCCGGTGGTCCCCCCAGGAACTTTCTCTCCACATCAATTGTTTGGAGTTACTGGCGGGATCGTTCGCGATCAAATGTCTATCTCCGCTTCAGTCCCGCTGCTGTATACTTCTCCGAATGGACAATGTATCGGCAGTCCGTTACATCAACAAACTCGGAGGGACTCGTTCGAGGTTGTTGGCGGAGATCGCCAAAGAGTTTTGGCATTACTGTCTGCACAACAAGATCACTGTTATTGCGGAATACCTTCCGGGTTGTCGCAATGTTGTGGCGGATTGGAACTCCAGATACCTGAGGGACTTCAGCGATTGGAGACTCCATCCGCGGGTGTTTCGACAACTTCAACGGACTTTGGGTCCTTGTCAGATCGACCTCTTTGCGTCCCGGCTCAATGCCCAACTTCCCCGGTTCTTCAGTTGGAGACCGGATCCGGAGGCTCTGGCGACGGATGCGTTCCTTCAGCCGTGGCTGACCTCCCTCTGTTATGCGTTTCCCCCGTTTATGATGATCCCCAGGGTTCTGGCCTACGTAACACGTTTCCAGGCGGAGCTGATTCTGATCACTCCTCTGTGGCGAGCTCAACCGTGGTTCCCTGTTCTGCTGGAAATGACTTGCGCATTGCCATTTCTTCTGCCTCGGAAGCGGAATCTCCTGTTAGATCCGCTTCTGAATCCGCATCCTCTAGTTCAGTCAGGCTCTCTCCTTCTCCTGGCGTGGTGGATTTCGGGGACCGTTGGGCACTGCCAGGCCTTTCGACGGACGCTACCAGACTCCTCAGCAACGCCTGGGCCCCGGCTACTCACAAACGTTACAGAGGTTCATGGAAACGTTGGAGTGATTGGTGTGCTCAACGGCAAGTTGATCCGACATCGGCTGATGTCTCTTTGATTGTCAATTTTTTGGCATCTCTGTATTCTGCCTCTGGCTTGGCGTACCGTACCATCAACAATTTCCGCTCTGCTATTTCGGCGGGCCATGTTCCTATTGATGGTAAACCTGTGGGGGAGCATCCTCTGGTGTCCAAGATCCTTAAAGGTGTTCGTATGGCTGTTCCTCCGCGTCCCAAATATGTTGCTTTATGGGACGTTTCAGTTGTTTTACGTTTTTTGGAAGCCTGGCCTGTAAATGCCTTGCTGTCTCGCAAACAACTTTCGGCCAAGCTTACCATGTTGCTATGTTTGCTTTCTTGCAAACGGATTTCGGATGTTCATGCATTGGATCTTGCTGGACGGAGTTTTACTCCGGAAGGGGTTACATTTCGCCTTTCCAGGCGCACCAAAACTAATACTGAGATTATCTCTTACCCTTCTTTTCCGGCTCGTCCCAACCTTTGTGTGGTCCAATGTCTTAAAACTTATGAGGTGAGTACTTCTAATCTTCGTTCTGATATGCAAGGTCAATTGTTGATTGCATTGTTGAAGCCTTTCCGCCCCGTTACCCCTGCTACATTGGCTCGCTGGGTACGGTGGCTTATGGGAGAGGCAGGTATTGATGTTTCTGTTTTTGGTGCTCATTCTGCTCGTGGGGCCATGGCCTCTAAGGCTTTTTCTTTGGGGGTCACCTTGGGTGACATTATGAAGGCTGCTGATTGGTCGACTGATTCTGTGTTTAAGACCTTTTACTTTAAGCCTGTACCTACGGTTGCTTCTGTGGTGTTGGAGGAGCTTTGAACAAGCATAATCAGAGCCTCCTGTCCTGCAATAGAATTCAAAATTTGCAAACATTCGTGACAAGAATTTTCAATTCTATTAAGGACTAGGAGGCGAGGATTATCCCACCCATGGATTGTACATTGTGTATACTGACACTTGTTTATGCATTATTCTGTTTTCCACTGTATCTATTGCCTTATTTTTTCCCACCCTTGTTTTGACATGTTCCTGTTATACTGGACGTGTATTACGGCTTTGTGTCTCTTTTCAGGCTCTGATCCAAAGTGATGTCTCTCCGGTTCAACATAGGAGTGCCTGTTTTTAGGTCTCGGCTAGAAGCGAGCGAAGCTCGCTCTCGCCAGAGACCTTATTGTTAACGGCTCAGCTTCCCAGGAGTACAGTCCTGGCCGCGCGCAAGGCGATTTGCGCCGGCCACGCGCGCGTGAACGCGCTGTCCTCCTCGGAAGCTGAGACGCTAGCAATACCTCCCGCTGCTTGCGCATGCGCCGTGCCCCTTACTGCAGGACCGGCCGCGGCAGACTCGGGGCTGCGGCCGTCCACTTTAAGCACTTTAGGGGTTAAGAATCTTGTTGTTTTACGCACAAGCTCAATATTAACTTGCTTCTACCGCGTTCAGCCAAAACTAATTCATAACCGTCTATAAATCAGTAACTCAGCAGCAAAAAACCTGGGAAGCCCATCCTGCGACAAACAACACGCACCAGCGCTTCACGCCGCGAGCCCGCGTGTGAGCACACGGGGGTAGCAGGTGGGCGCTACGAGCGTGGCAGGTGGGCGCTACGAGGGTAAAGCAGGAGACCTGGAAGGGTATGCACGAGCTAGAGGAGGTAAAGACATGAGAAGAATCCATGACCCCGGCGGTCAGGGGGTGCCACGCGCTTATGTTTTGTTATGCTGTGCGTTGTTCTATGTTATATTATGCGTTGCTCTGTTATATAGGTTGTGCTGCATTGTGCACTTATATGTTGTTGCGTGTTGTGTTATGTTATATATGATGTGATGTGTTTTGCTATATGTTTCGATGTGCTGTTATTATATAACTTATGCTGCGTTATGCGAGGTACTTTGGTGTGTTATGTTATGTGCTGTATTGTTATATGCCGTATTGTGTTGTATTGTATTGTATATTGTGCTGCTTTGTTATGCTACATGCGGAACAATGTTATCTTAAGGTCACCTACCTCTTCGATGCCCCAGTAAAAGCAGACTCAGCCGAAAACATCCAAAAAAGCCCAACACCCGTGTGTGGCAACGAACAAAGAAGGGCACAGTGCCCGCCGCTCGATTGGTATCCTGCCCGGGGGTCCGACGCCTGGCACACTCTCCCCAGTGGGTACAGCTTCCTTGTCCAATATAGACCTCTCTTCCCCTCCGTTCCACGGGGTGGGCGTCGACAGGTGGGCAGAGTGCGCTGCGAGACTGCTGGTGATGGGTGTCCGGGTGGCACGGCACTGGGTGGCGCCAGTCACTCCGCGAGGGTGCCTGGCTGGAACGGTGTGGGTCTGGGCGTCCGCCGGTCGGTGTCCAGGTGGCAGACTGCGCCCCGCGGAGGGCACGCAGTCTTTAAGGCGCGCTCAGGTGAGTGGTCCGTGAGTCACGGCTGGTAAACACTTCTCGGAGAGAGATGTCTGGGAGCCCCGCATACCTGCACAGGCAGGAACGGCCTCGCAGGCTCTGCCTCCACAGCGGCGCTCACTCCCACGCCCCACCTCCTCACCACACCCTCACCGTGCAGCAGTGGGCAGGGAGCCGGGCTCCTGCGCTCCAGGAACCGAGGCAGGCATGGGCAGGACACGGCACGCCCGAGCGGGAGTGCGGTAGGAAACTGCAAGTACCACAATGCAAAGTGTTGTGAGCTGAAAAAGGCAGGGTTGCCTCACCTCTCACACCCGCCTTCGGACTGCACTGGAGGGGCAGAACACAGTCTGAGCGTACCAAGGAGGGTCCTGGGGTGGGGGGAGTGGCAGGAGTTACCAAGGATGCGCGCAGGGAGGGACCGCGGCCGCGAGTGCCAGGGAGTGACCTCGGCTTGAAGTGACAGGAATGGAACTTGGCCTTGGAGTGACAATCAGGAAACCCCGCGGGCAGTGCAGGGAGCTACCCGGAGAGTGAACGCAGGGAGGGACCCCTCTGCTGCGAGTGACAGAGAGGGTCTGAGGCGTATTGTGCCAGGGAGGGACCTCTGCGGGAGTGGCAAGGAACCTTAGGGTAGAGGGAACAGCCTTCCCAAGAGTCTCCTGCTTCTAAACCGGACAATGCCGAGCACTCAACGCCACCGGGTGGGGTACAAAGACCATGGTATTGTGGTTGGTCTCCAGACAGTGTGGGCTCCTTGGCGCAGGCGGTATTTTGGCACTGACATTCACTTGCTTCTGTGTTGCTTTTACAATTCTCCCTCGGGGTCCGTTTCCCGCACACTTCCTCCCCTTCACGACAGATTTAGAAAGCCATTGTGTCTGGGCCGCTGCAGCCTTCAGTGCAGGCCAGTACCCCAGACGTCGTCGAAAGTCTCCGCTGAGGGGCAAGGGGGCAGGTGGGGTGCCAGTGTGAGGTGTTCAACACTTTTGCGAAGAAATTCAGATTAAAATGGTCTTGGTCAGCACCTTTCACCAGCTCCTAATGCACATCCTCAATACCCCTACCAAGCGCCTGAAAGCGAATGAGTTCACAGCGAGCACTATGCACAGACCTCACAGCCATAAGTTTATTGGAAAGACAAATACACACACTGGCAAATGACATGGATGATGGCCTAAGAATAGGTTCACTGGAATTATGCGACAGGCCAGGATCAAATTATGTGGCAAGGCTGACTAAATAATGCGAGATGCAAAGGCACATTTGTGCGGTGTGATGCAGCACGTTTTGACAGTAATACAGCATTAACACTGAAATACGGCAATAAGCAATTGAAAGCCGATCACAATTGAAAAGGGCTGCCCACTGCACGCAACGTGAGACTTGTCGAATGGATCGTGGTGCTGCAACTGTTTCAATGTAATGTCTGTCAGCAGATTCATGCCATATTAATTAGTTTGGATTTCCTTTATCATGGTGTGTGGCCTATTGTAAAGCTTGATCTACTGGTTATGTCTATGCTTGTTGAAGCTAGTATTTCGTAATAATTCGTAAAAGAGTCGGAGGTTCCAAATGGTTTTCAATCACGCAGGCGTAATTCGTGTACCTTCGGATCTTTGTGGTACGGCTGGTACCTGCAATTCTCCGAATGACAGCACGTCGAGTAATTATGAGCCATTCACGGTAAAAAAAATAATCACAACTATTTATAATGAATTTACAGTGAATGCCATGGTGCATTCACTGTAAAAATGTACAGCAAATGCTCGGGAACAACAGAACGCGAGCAGCTGTTGCTTGTGCTGCTTTTGTTTTTGCACTATTTGTTAGCACAAAATGCGTCGTTGTATTAAAAATGGACGCAAGGATACCATTTGTATTAAAACATAGGTCTAAATGAAGGATTTGCATCCCGTGTAATTACGCATATTGCAATTTTGCGTCATTGCGCAAAAACAAATGCTGCGAATTGTGGCTACCAAGCATTTTTAGGTCTCGGCTAGAAGCGAGCGAAGCTCGCTCTCGCCAGAGACCTTATTGTTAACGGCTCAGCTTCCCAGGAGTACAGTCCTGGCCGCGCGCAAGGCGATTTGCGCCGGCCACGCGCGCGTGAACGCGCTGTCCTCCTCGGAAGCTGAGACGCTAGCAATACCTCCCGCTGCTTGCGCATGCGCCGTGCCCCATGGAAGGTTTCGGCTTTACGCATGCGCCGTGCCCCTTACTGCAGGACCGGCCGCGGCAGACTCGGGGCTGCGGCCGTCCACTTTAAGCACTTTAGGGGTTAAGAATCTTGTTGGCGCGGAGGGGGGTTCGATTTTACAGTGGTTGATTTGCCCTGGCCAATAGGACAGCAGTGGCGCGCTTGTTTATTTAATTACCTGGTGCAGCTCGTCACGGGGAGCCGCGCGGACCGGGAGCAGCTGCAGCGGATCGAGTCCGGTATTGTTTTCCCATTAGCGTTATGTGTTATTTTGCCCTGGCCATTAGGACAGCAGTGGTGCGCTTGTTAAATTAATTACCTGGTGCCGCTCATCATGGAGAGACGCTCAGACCGGGATCCGCTGCAGCGGATCGAGTCCGGTATCTCGGAGATGTCTGTCAGCGCGACACAGACAGGTAGAGATTAACCAGACTATCACTTCACCACCCCCTCCCCATCTCCCTGTGTTACACCATGCCTCCCCCCCGGCACGTCTCTCTCTAATGCGGTGACTTCATTCATCTCTGAACTGAATCTGTTCACATTTGCAAATGAAGACGCCGTCATTTCGGTTTAATTTGAAATTACTGTGGCTAATCCGACGCCTGACACCCGACACTGTCATAGGCCCCATGATGGTCCTGCTTTCCTTCGCCTCCTCGGTACGTCAAGACTAGGCCCTGCCGCTTGTCATGAGCATGGTGCGTTTTAGGAGGGGGTGTGAAGGGGGTGTAAAGAGCGCACTTTGAGACTAGGCTCCCATGGTGGTAGGGTTCAAAGTGTCTTTCATTTCTGAGACCACCTCAGCTCTGTACCTCACAGCCTTACCCTTATAGAGATGAGGAAACGTTAAAACGGGGGTTACTGGCAGGAGGGGCGAGGTTGGTATCGTTGAGGGCCTGTCAGCAGGGCAGAGTTGCCATTCTGGCATTTGGATGTAGGCTGCATGCAAGGGGCTGCTTTCAGGGCCAGGCAAAGGCTTGAAAGTGCTGAAACATAGTTTTCAATTTAGTGCTGTAATTTGCACTGAATGAACTTTTTTTTCCTTTGGTGGTGGTGGATGAGGTAGGGCAATCCTCATGGCCCAGCCAGGATGGACGACCTGGCTTTGCTCGCTGGTGAGCTGCAGTATGGGGCTGATTCGAACATGCTTGCCAGGGCTAGGAGGTTACTAGCCCTGTCCTGCTACTCTATGGGCCTGGATTATCTCAGTGTAATGAATGACAAGTGAACCACGTCGAGGCCCTCACGATCTTTTATGGTTCGTTGTATGTCACAATATTGCAGTCAAACTATAAACCTAAAGGTACATTGTGGCCATATAATAGCCAGCCATCAGTATGGTTGATTTTTGAGTGTGATATTTTAGTACAACACCTTGTGGTTAGGTGACTACTGTTGCGGACATTTCTTTTAATATTTTTCTCATTTCTGTTCGGCCGATTTCACTCTGGCCTTAAAACAATTGCCTATCTAACCGAACACTCTGGACACCTAACATTACATGCAAGGTAGCATTCCCTAAAGCATATGCCATGCATACTCATAAAAAGTAATGTCAAACAAAACATTACACACCCATCTGATTCTGGAGAATGGCACTTTTCTGACTAAGCAACTAATCTCACCAGAAAACCCACTGGTAAATGAGTTCCCCAGTCCCCTTTCTGCGTGAAAGGGATCGTGCTATGAAAGATTGAGCAGCACCAGCAGGGTGTATGTCTTCCCTATGCGCTATTAGTATTGTAAATAACAATGCCATGTATTTATGTTTTAAAACCCGAAATATAAATCGAAGGCATTGTAATTTACAATGCCAATAGCAAAAACTCGTGTGAATGCGAGACCTATTGCATTGCAAATGCTTGTATTTAAAAGGATTCACAGCTCGAGACGCACAACCACACACACACAGCCACACACACACAGCCGCCACACACACACAGCCACACACACACACACAGCCACACACACACACAGCCAACCACACACACACAGCCAACCACACACACACAGCCAACCACACACACACAGCCAACCACACACACATACACACAGCCACACACAGCCACACACACACAGCCACACACACACAGCCACACACACACACAGCCACACACACACACAGCCACACACACACACAGCCACACACACACAGCCACACACACACAGCCACACACACACAGACAACCACACACACAGACAACCACACACACACACCACCACACACACCACCACACACACAGACAACCACACACACACCACCACACACACACCACCACACACACACAACCACACACACAACCACACTGTCAGTGCACACTTTCACCAGGCACAGGCACCATCAGTCATCAGTGCACGCTTTCACTGGGCACAAACACCACCAGCCGTTGGTGCACGCTTTTACCGGGCCCAAACACCACCAGCTGTCAGTGCACGCTTTCATCAGACACACACCACCAGCCGTCAGTGCACACTTTAACCAGGTACACACACCACCAACCGTCAGTACACGCTTCTACCAGGCACACACACCACCAGCCGGTAGTGCACACTTCCACCAGGCACACACACCACCAGCCATCAGTGCACAATTTCTACAGGCACACACACCACCAGCCATCAGTGCACACATCAATTGTTAACGCATCCACAAATAACTATTGTAACAATCGCAGTATGGCGCACTTTACTTTGAAACATATTCATCTAAAGCGCAGCATGCCACCACTGCTACAAAAATAAATACACATTTTTTTGGCCTACAATTTATAGACTTTTGGTGCAATTGGTGTTGCAATATTAAGCAATGCCAATAGCTCAAACTTAATTAACCCGAGACCTATTGCATTGTAAATGCTTGTTCTTCTCTGAAGATTGTTCCTGTTCTGCCTTCGGCTGTTTGGGTTCTCAGCTGACATCTTTTCCATGGACTGCCTTTGCTGTTGCATTGACTGTTTCGATCTCTTTTACTGTTTCCTGGATTCTCCTCACCAAAGAAAGAGGATGTGGTATTGTCTGTATGCTTATTTATACTACGAGACTCTATGGTTGTTACCCAAGTGTTTCTGGGTAATGTAGTTTTTTACTTGGCTGCTGGGCATTTCAATAAAGAAATGAGACTAGCATAATCCTCGCCTCCTAGTCCTTAATAGAATTGAAAATTCTTGTCACGAATGTTTGCAAATTTTGAATTCAAGGCCAACGATCTTGATTTCGTATAAGACTTCTAGGCGAGAGAGTAGTTAATTAAGGAAGGGAAGATGTGATGCTACGTCAGTCGGACCATTCGGCCCAGAAGGCCTGCAGAGAATACGGCGAGTGCTCTTGGGGGCGTCGGAAGACGATCTAGTAACTACTGCATGTTGATGTAAGGTTTTAGGAATAGGTTGCCCGTCCTAACCACAATAACCTATCCTTTGATCTAAGTGACTTAACCCCTTCACTGCTAGGCTTCCAACCCTGTGACAAGCCCTTTTTTTAAATTAAACATTTGGGATAGTTTGTGCTTCAGCCCATGTAACTTTTTGTCCACATAATGTATCCACGACAAATCTACGTTCTTTTTCTTCCAACATCTTGAGCATTCTAAAGGTACGCAGGGTTTGTGGATTCCCCTGGAGGGAACTGAGACATTGGCCAAAATACAGCATTTTTTGTGTGTGTGAAAATGGGTTAAAAGTGTAGCAGAAGAAAACGTCTGTTTTCTTTCCCCCCTGCAAAAGGTATCAACAAAGAGTTTGTGGTGCTAAAATCACCATATTCCCAACTTTCGGGAACAGGCAGACTTGTCAGGAAACCAATTTGACACAGTTTTGGCATTTGACTGAAATAGACTTTTTCGCGCTTTCAACCTCCTGTCAGTTAGTGGTAGTAAAGGGTGTGAAAGCAAAAATGGATCCCGGAAAACTATACATTTCTGAATTCAGCATGTGTAATTTGTGTAGACCCTTCAAGGTTTTTCTATAGATACTAACAATTTAAATAAAAAATATTGAAATTGAGTTTAAAAAAACCCAGCCATTTGTGCCAATGTTTTCACTTTGAACTTCTAAGTGTGGCAGATATTTAAAGCGGTATACCTTCATTTCTGCTGGACCTTTCTGGTTGTGGTGATTGTATAGGCCTTGTAGGTTCACCAAGAACCCGAGGTACCCAGAGCCAATAACTGAGCTGCGTCTTTGTAGATGTTTACATACAGACTGCATGACGATTTACATTGGAGGAGCTGGCTATTTGATGGCAGACAGTGGACATTCCAACTACATGACTAATGTGTGGTTGTACTCGTACATTATCTCAGTGTCATGCAATGCCAGCTCTGAGTGGCCAGTTACTATGCACAAGCGGCACCAGTTGTGTCCTCTGTCCTGTTGTGTAAGTGTTGCACTTTGTACCACATTGCCGTCAATGTTGATGTGCTGTGATTGCTATGTGTGTGCGCATTGTGGGAGAGGCGCCCCTGTAGCTCTGATTTTGCGGACCGGTATCCCTTTGAGGCTGTGTGCCTTTGACTTGTGTGCTGTTCGGGGGCTGGAATTTTGTGCCGTCTCCACACTGATGACTTGGCCACCATTTCACATGTGGCGCAGGATTCCCACCTCGAGTCGCCTTTGCTGCCTACCTCTTGGCGGCGAGTTTGTTTGGTCTGGCTTTGCACATCATGCCCGCGCCTCTTGACCGCCTCCATTGACCTCCTCGACACTCCGACTGCATTCACGTTTTTGACGATTGACTGACATATTTCTGTTTGTTTTGCCAATGACACAGTGAAGGTGATGAACAGTTTTTGGTAGTGTTCTATCACCTCTGTTACGCTCTGTTCTTCCTGCGAACTGAACCCACTCTTCCAATTCTCCTCGCCCATCCCCGAACATGCGGTTCCTGGCTGGTCCTCCGTGGGGCTTTTCGGGTTGTCTCCGCACTCTGTCCGGGTGCATCCATTGTGCTATGTAGTTTGGTTTTGTTTTGGCGTGGTTTTTTTTGCTGCTTTTATAGTGCATTTTCCTGGGAATTGCAGGCCTGTTGCTGATTTTTGTATCGCAATTTGGGGCATTGCATCTTTTTTAGGTGTTTGCGCTTTGCATTTTTCCGGCGTCACGTTGATTTTTACACAGTCATTTGGCGCGTTATGCTACTATCGCATGGTGCCGCCGGGTTGGGAATAGAACATTAAAACTGTGTTATTTTGTTGCGATATACGAAGTTGCGTTAAGCTAAATTTGCGATGTAGAACACGTTCTTGTGTTCTATCCCCCAAAGAGTGGAAAATTGGTACTAAGGAAACCTATATATTTCCGAAATGGGAACAAAATGTAGAGTTTAGAAGCAGTTATTTGCACATCTCTGAAATTGTGGGTACCCATACAAGCATGTGAATTGGAGGACATTTTTCAAAATTGTTTTTGTTTTTTACACATTGTCTTACATTTGGAAGGCAGAAGTGCAAAGAAAGTCAATCGGCCATCACACTTGTTCTACTATTCTTGTTTCCCCTATGACTCCTGAAAAAAATTGTACCTCATTTGTGTGAGTAGTGCCCGCAACAGGAAATGGCCCAACATGCAGTGTGGACACATCACATTTTTACAGTGAAAACGGACCCATTTTTTTTTTATTTTAGCATGTCCCTAGCTGTGGATTTTGGACTCTAGCTCAGCCGTCACCTAGAAAACCCAGCACATGTATACATTTTTTAAAACTAGACACCCAGGGGAATCCATTATGGGGTGACTTGTGTGGCTTGTAAATGTTCTGTTACCCAGAATCCCTTGCAAACCTCAAACTGTCCAAAAAAATGTCCTCATATTTCTGTGATGGATAGTTCTGTCATCTGCGGTGAGCCACACACTTCCACCCACTCAGCATTCCCCAAGTCTCAAACTAAAAATGGTATCTCACTTGTGTGGGTAGGCCTAGTACCCGTGACAGGAAACGGCCCAAATGCAACGTGGACACATCACATTTTTCCAATGAAAACTGACCCTTTTTCCACAATGTGCCTCGCTGTATTTTGCACCCTAGCGCTGTTGGCACTAAAAGGGAAACCTAGAAAATCTACTATTTTTTTAAAACTAGACATTCACGGGAATCTTGGATGTGGTGACTTGTGACTTGTATGGCTCTCACAAGGCTCTGTTAGCCAGAATCCATTGTAACCCTCAAACTTTGGATTAAAAAACCTATTTTGATCACATTTATGTGATGGAAAGTTGTGATATCTACGTGGAGCCTCGAACTCGCCAAGAATTCCTCCAAGTCTCCCGATAAAAATGGTACCTCACCGGGACAATATGGGAGCCCTCCCACCCCTGGGACAGCCAGTAGAGCAACTTGGCAACATTATTACTATGTCCGTAGAGCCGATACTGAGGCAGTCCTATGGAACAAATCCAGGAGTCCGCGTCTCAGTGCCCCATGGAGGTCCTCCAACTGCTGCATATGAGCTGCAGATGGCAAACTCCCCACGGGACGCTCCATCATGAGTATCTAGGCCTCCATGACTGTAATCATTCCCTGTCACATTTGTGACGGTGGACTGCCCCAAATCCCAGACTGCGGATCACTGTCTTAAATACCTGCCTAAATATGTGAGGGTTTCAGTCAAAGTATTCTGCTGTGGTGACTCAGGAGATCCACCTTGGCCTCCTCCATAAGCCCCCCCAGCATTGATCCTCTAGATGCCCCTTGCACTCTGACTCAAACTACAGCTCACTTAGGGCATGATTGAACAGCCCTCAGGGGAGGTTATGGGTAGTTGCACAAGAGATCAGGAGACTGTGGGCAAAAATAAATAGTCCAGACGGGAGTGCGTCCAGTGTATGCTGCGACCCTCAAGCCTACTGGAACGCCGACACCCTACAAGACTGTCACCCCGAGGTCCACCTCTACTGTTCCTGTGCCTGTAAGAGCTTCAGTTCACCACGCGCCAGTCGTTGCCCGTGCCCCGGCCAGCATCACCACCTGGACGTTTCCCGGTGGAGCCCATGTTTGGAGGCTGCTCCTCAACCCACTCCCAAACTCTGTGCGAATGATCAAAGAAAAATGTTTTCCTTGGAAGAACACCTTTATTTTGGCCAGGAAGAGGAGTATGTAGTGGAGACCCATGTCACAGAGTCGGGGAGCAGGAAGATTGGGCAGTAGTTTTTGAAATCGTTGGGGTCAGTGGAGGCTTTATTAAGGAAGGGTCTGACATCTGCGTGTTTCTATCTGTTCAGGAAGGTTGCTGTGGGGATAGAAGTGTTGAGGATGCTGATCAGTTGCGTGCTTATCAGGTTTGTTGTGAAGTTGTTGGGGTGGTGCCTGCCAAGACACTGCCACATCTCCCAGCACCTGCGCACACTACTGGCTCGCCATCTAAGCTAGAGTCACCATCTAGATGCTAACCCACGCTCACAAGGCCCTCCACGACACCGGACCAGCATACCTGTACAGCCAACTCAAATTCCACGCACGCCAAAGGACCCTACGATCAGCCCAGCTCTCCTAAGCCATGGTCCCCCGCACCAGAAAGACCAGATCGGGAGGCTGCTCCTTCTTCCGTTCGGCCAGAGCCTGGAGCGACCTTCCGCTCCACCTCAGACAGATAACATCGCTCCCCATCTTCGCAAGAAACCTCAAAACCTGGCCCTTCGACAAACCCCCTTCTTGATGGACTGGAACCTGCGTCCCCCCCCTCACCTCCCAGTGCCTTGAGACCCTTATGGGTGAGTAGTCGCGCTTAACAAACACCTGATTGATTGATTGATGAATCTGCCAAGTCACATTTTGCCTTCTGTACATGGCAAAATGCATTTTACCAGTAGCAAACGGACTGATGGGCCGTTTGTGACAGGAAAAATGCCTCGTACATCTGGCCCTTAGTAACTTGTTGCTGAATGGCATTTTACTTTTGCGATTCCGTATCAGGAAGGGGCTTGTTTAGGGCGTCCCTGCCTAATACTGAATAGCACTTGTATGTATGAATGTTTTGCAACTAGGAATACAATTGCAAAACAATTACACTTACCCCCAACTTCAGGTTGGTTGTAACCCATTCGGAACCTGGAAGGTGCCCCCAAGGGACCCCTCCCCTTTGTGAATGTGGGCACCAACATTTTTTAAGAGCAGGCAGTGGTCCCACGGACCACTGTCTGCTCTTAAAAAATGAAAATGTAGATTTTCGTTTTCGAAATGCATCCTGTTTTCCTTTAAGGAAAAAGGCTGCATTGTAAAAAAAATATTGCTTTATTTAAAAAGCAATCACAGACATGGTGGTCTCTTGACTCCAGCAGGCCACGATCCCTGTGATTGTAGCCATTCACAATGGGTTGGAAACTGCCACCTGCTTCATGAAAAATGCGGCAGGTCTATTTCTGAGCTACTGCGAATAGCTAACAATGTCAAATACACTGTTGTATATCGCAGTTTGTGATTTCCCTATGGAGAAGCGCAAACACATGATTTCACACATCTGGCCCTAAGTTATTTGCCCAGGTTCACAGGATGTTAAGCCTTCCACCCGACTCGAATCCGGTTCCCCAGCGGCAAAGCCTGCCGCTCTAGCCTTTACGCCACATCCTCTCCCCAAGAAGAAGATTGAAAAATTACTATTCCATAGGGCAGGGGGGTAAAATTCCTCCAAAGAAAAAACGTCACTGAGCCTCACCGAACTCCTGAATGTGGACTTAAGTTTCAATGAGATGCTTAACCTTCTATGCAACAGCAGTATGGTATGCGGTTTGTCCGCCTGTGTGCTCTCCATTTCTAAGGCTTAGCTGCCCTCTTGTGGCATTTTGCCAGAACTTAAAATCAGCGAGTTCCAGATGCTGCTTAACTGCCTTACTCTTAAGATGCTAGGTGGCGGGAACAAAGTGGAACAATATCTTAACTTTGTTTCCGCACTGATTGAAAAATCTCGCTGTTTCTATCTGGAACCAGCAAGGAAGCTCTAGCATCAAATACTTACTAACATTCTGCAGCCAGAAAGATGTTTTACGGTTTCCAACCGACCAAACAGTTAAGGGATGACATTACCAAAATGGCATCCCCTGACCTTATGCCCGTGGCGATGATGAGATAACGGGAAAGCACAATGGATGACATTAGACCCAATCCAGGAGAATTGAAGGTGTGGCTTTTGATCCCGATGACATTAAGAGAAATAATTTACATGACATAAATAAGACCTTAGAGCGGCGTGGCCACCCATAAAGTCACTGACGCATATCTTCATCAAAAATCGATCTAACTGCGTAACATTGTTGCCATGCGCCCCAGTGCGCACTAAAAATAAGAGCATACAAGTCCGCTAGTTGGGAAGGAAACTACCACACTAATCAGAGTTAAGTAGGCCCCTGTGCCACTGCACCATTGATAGGCACTCCCCTGGTTGCCATTCAGTTACCCAGGTAGTGTCTGCAAGGCATACATTTCTATTTACCTGGCTTTAGAGGATTATTGGTAAATCCCTGCCTGCTCAGGGAGCTAACTTCGACCGTTAACAGGCTTAATTGTTATTTTGGCAACAACCTACAGATTTATTGACGAGCTTACTGCTTTTGTTACAAACAGCTGTGAGTAGCCTAACTGCTAAATTAGTAGGATTGACAAGTAGGCAAGCAGAATTACACAGTGTCCCAACACGTGTCTGCGGCAGCACCCCATAGGTGAATATTGAAAGGAGGGCACTATAGTTGGATCTGTCCTGTTTTTCCTCTCAAGCACCCTATATTTATGTCAAAACAAAGACCGTCTCTAAATCATATAGGGGCATATTCGCAAGAACCTCGTTAAAATTATCGCCGTTTAAGCGACAGGAAACTGCCACTAAAACTGCGATAATGGGCTTGCTAATATGAGTTGTAGAATTCCAATAGAAGCCCAGGTTAATGTGCAGGACATCTAACCTGGGCTTCTATTGGAATTCTCCAGGGCATATTAGCAAGCCCATTATCGCCGTTTTAGCGGCAGTTTTCTGCTGCTAAAACAGCGATAATTTTAACGAGGCTCTTGCTGATATGCCCCATAGTGAAGGGAAATCAGTGATCCTAAACTGGTTGCTTCGTAAATAGACATTCACTGCTGATTTCTAATGTGCTGTTGGGCAAACAGGCTACCTAGTGCTGCACACACACATTTGTCACCACAGTACAAAGATGTATGTGTCTGTGCAATCTAGCATAGGTTTTGTACTGCAAAAGGTAAGCTTTCTGTAAAACAGTCCTATGCTCAAAACGTTTTGAAAAAATATTTAACACATAGGATGTGTGCTGTATAGTGCAGCACAACATTTCACACATTGGAAGTGTGCGGTACAGTTGAGCTCATTTAAGGGTGATTTTTCATGGCAAACACATGTTTGTCCTGGAGAGTAAATACTTTTCTACACTTTGTGCCGCATTTTACCAATTTGTGTGACTTTGCAGCAAAGTAAAGTGTTTATAAATCTGCCCACAGTCTCTAAAGATGTGCACTGAGGAAAGAGTAGCAGCTTTTGTGTTTCTGCAAAAGTAAAGATTTTTCAAAGAGGGCAGAAAACGGTAACGGGATAGTGAGGCATTGGTAAAAGCCCCTCTCGCCACCACAACGTCACTATTACAGATGTTGTGGTGGCAATAGGGTCTGCGCCTTATGTACAAGGCAGTGTTAAGCCACTTAACATGGCTTAACGCTGCCTTGTACATAAGGCACCCTTTCATGCTATGGTTAGCGTGAAAGGGGTGGGCAGTGGGTGTTGTGGTGGGCGTTCCACCACAACACCCATTCATTTTGATGCTGCCCCCTATGTAAAAGGGTGGCGTGCATAGGAGGCAGCGCCAAAATTAAGACCAGGTAAATCCTGGTTTTAAGTTGGCGAAATGCATTATTTCTCCTCGTTTTTGTTTTTTCCATGTGTGCTGCCTTGTGTAGCACACATGGAAAAAGCCTTCCCTTCCTGTACATAAACAAACCTTTAAAAAAATCCCATTTTGTCACTTTCATGTGTGCTGCATGAAGCGGCACACATGAAAGTGACAGATTGGCATTTTAGGATTGTTTATGTGCAGGAAGACTATGAAAAAACAGGGGGAGAGGAGGATAATTGAGACTAGGTCGTCCTCCTAAGGGTCAGTAAGAAACAGAATGGATCCCAGTCATGGGACCCTGAGACCTAGCTCAGCTCAGGTATATGGTTATATTTAATCATAATACCTTCAAGAAAGAAAAATTTCTTTCTAGTGTCCCCTCACTCACCGGGGTTTCCCCACGGTGACATGCTTCATCATTGGGGCCCTCCCAGTTCTCTACGAAAAGGGGCGTGCTGCGACTCACGGACTACGCAGGAGCACTTCAGTGTGAAAATGACTGTGTGGTGCAAAAAAGGATAAGTGGAGTGGGTGTGTGTGAGTATTAAAAATACCATACTTAGTGGGCCTAACTGTTTTATTGAGCTCCTATGCAGGTATATTAAAAGTGGGGTTAATGTCACTGTAGGGCAACCTATAATGTGGTTGACTCAGTGATCAATATGGTCGACATGTTTCATGCTACCCATAGCATTTCTTCGGGACCATGCAGGGTTTCTGAGTAGGTAGAGATACGCGATTTCACCACACAGGATGTAAGTACTAAATCTCTTTCGAAGGAAAAAGCCACTTTATAATACAACGTGATTATTCACGAAAGCGGTATTTCCGACATAACGATTTATGTATATATGTACATCGTTCTTCCAGCAGTGTATCCCATAAGTGAAATTGACCCCCCAGCGTGACCATGAAGTGTCAATTCTCGCTTTAAAAAGTAACTATTGGAGTTCTTCCTAATCTGTGTACTTTGTATATGTTGTGTTTGTTATATGTTTGATCACAATAAGTACTGTCTTGTTTATTTGTGTGAATTCACGAACAAATTTCACGACGTTTTGATTAAAGAAAGCCTGCACGCGCCAATATGGCGCACATCATTCTTTATATACACAGAATGAGAGTGGCTGGCAATGTACTATGGGTACCTCCCCTAGGGGAAGGTCTGTCATTAACAATGTGCTTTATTTTACAGCACCTACTAATTGAGAGGAACAAAAGTATGTATTTTATTAGAAATGCATGCAAATAATATTGCTTTATTTTTATAATTGATTCACTGTCCCCACTATTGGGATTTAGGAGTGGCATATGCAGGGCTGGTCCCTGCATGGTCCCGAAGAAATGCTAGGGGTAGCATGAAACATGTCGACCATATTGATCACTGAGTCAACCACATTATAGGTTGCCCTACAGTGACATTAACCCCACTTTTAATATACCTGCATAGGAGCTCAATAAAACAGTTAGGCCCACTAAGTATGGTATTTTTAATACTCACACACACCCACTCCACTTATCCTTTTTTGCACCACACATAGTCATTTTCACACTGAAGTGCTCCTGCGTAGTCCGTGAGTCGCAGCACGCCCCTTTTCGTAGAGAACTGGGAGGGCCCCAATGATGAAGCATGTCACCGTGGGGAAACCCCGGTGAGTGAGGGGACACTAGAAAGAAATTTTTCTTTCTTGAAGGTATTAAATATAACCATATACCTGAGCTGAGCTAGGTCTCAGAGTCCCATGACTGGGATCCATTCTGTCTCTATGTGCAGGAAGAGACACCTTCCTGCACTTAAACAATCCTCCCCTGCACTCGGGCACCCTTTCACTATGGTGCCAAGGGTGCCTGCGTTGGCGCTAAGTTGCTAAACTTAGCTTCATCGCAGGGGGGAAAGCAAGGCTACACCGCATCCTTGTAAATATTGTGCAGCCTTGCGTTTCAGAAGTAGCCGAGAGAGGCGTTAAGCCAAGGAGGCCAACGCTGCGCTTTACCACTTCCTTGTACATATGGCCTTTAAGACTCACAGGGGGATATGATTTATATCTGTCTTTATACGGTCATGGGACATCCAAATGGTAGATAGCTGTTATCTGTATCCTTATATTCCTCTGTTCTCGGTGAGGTGAATGTACTTGTGAAATGATTGGTTTAAGGTTCTACAGTAGGTCATACTTGCAAGAGTGATGCATCCCCAGTCACACAGTGCCCTCAACAGACCAATAATTGGCATCCCTTTGAACCAAATCTCTGTTCTTTCTTAGCTCTGCTTTTCTGAAGGTTCTTTCCTTGTGTTTGATAAATACCTCTTGTTTAGGGTTGTGTAATTTGTTTTCGCATAATTACATACAATTTAAAACAAGCATTTACAATGCAACGGTTTCGCATTTGCAAAAGTTTGAGCTATTGGCATTGTAAATGACAACATTTTTATTTATGTGTTGGTTTTGAAAACAGATAAATAAATGGCACGGTCATTTACAATGCCAATAGCTTAATCTCTCGCAAATGCCACACATACACACCCACAGAGAGCCCCCCCACACACACACACACCCACACACAGCCCCCCCCCCACACCCACACGTTTGTGACAGACCTCCTGCTTTTGGGATTTAAAAAGATGCCAAATGCCACTGCTGTTCTCTTTTTTGCTGCGACAAAAGTGATGCTCGAGTTTTGTTTGGTATGTTATTTAACTTAAATGGGCGCTATATACCCTGCTAGGAATGCAAACTGCAGGGTGGGTAAGGAGGTTTCGTATTGAAGGTTTGCCGGGCTGGTCCCTTTCGCCCCGTCAGGGTTCAGCCAGCAGGAACCCCAGAGCCCTGCACGGCGCAGCTTTCGACGAGGCGAACTCTAAAAAGTAAGTCCAAACAACCAGGGCTTTAAGTAGGATAAAAAACTGGGGGGGGGTCTCTCAAAGGGGTGTGGCCGATGTAGTTGGGGGCGTGGCTTAAAAAACACTTAAATTGAAATTCTGCGTTTAGCCTAGTGTGTTGCCCGACTGGTATTCTGCTGCTTTAGGCATTACAACCAGATAAATAACACAACAAGTAACATTATACCTACAACAAGCTGGGACTATTGGATTTGTCAACGGTTGTAGTTGCATAAAATAAATAAGCAACAACTATGGCTTTAATAGCATACTAAAAATGCTTCAATTCTGAAATGATGAGAATGAAAGTACTATAACGAGTCTCTTTGAAGTTACATAAAAAGGCAGTGAAGGGTGGTACTACTGCTGCAGAGTTAAGATTATTTTTTCACCCTGAAGGGGAGGGCAAAAATGGAGTGCCCGATAGGGACCGGTCTCAGCACCTGCTTTGTTGAACTGCCGGGTGTTGAGCACCTGCAGGACCCGGCCCGTTTAAAGCCCTGCAAAGAACCCTGATAAAAGTCTGTGGGGCTAACAGTTCATGAGGCAGTCAATGCGGACAATGCCATGCTATGAAAAAGGTAAAAAAAAAAATCTCAAGGCCGTTGCTCGTGAGTGCGCCTGTTAAAATAGGCCTAGAAAGGGGTCGGTTTCTCGTTCTGTAGAGGTGGCACTCCTGGTCTGACTGGTAGCTCCCACCCTGCACAGACAGTGTGCATTACCAGGCCGATAATTATCACATCCAATAAAAATGCGGCACAGAGATGTTGGTGAACAGTGTTTGAGCAGGCATCGTAGTTTATCAGATCACGTGCAATCAAACGCCTAATCTGTCATTCAGTTTCTCCCAAGGACAGAAAGCACATTTGAACCTAACTAGTGTTCTGCATGTAGCCATTCATGGTTAGTCAATGCATCATCACAGCTGGTAAGATAGCTCAATGAGTGCAGAGTTCACTGCTTTGATCTGTGTTTGACATGCAAGCCGCACAATGGGATACCCTCTAATCATTCTGAGGCTGACAGGGCGAATGCCACAAGGACGGGCGACAGCGTCCCTGTGCCAGGAGGCAACTTGATTTGTGTTATAAAGATGGCCGTTATCATAAAATCATAGATCCATGACAACACTGGAAAAGCAAACACACTATTCAGTTCAATGTCGCAGCCTGCTGCTAATGGGACACAGGGACACATTGGAAACGCACTCACGCGCGTGAGAGGCAGTCCTGCTCACGTGCTGCATCACCACCAATCCTTCCCGCACCTTTCACTCGGCCTACCTTCGTCTGGGAGCTCACATGTATGGCCGTGGGGTTTAAACGTGGCTGTCAGTACACCAGAAACTAGGGACAACAAAGCATGCGGGCTGGTGCTAGGGATCGAGCAGGCCTTTATAGTGAGCACCGTACAGCCCTGGTTCGTTCTCAAGTTCTTAGGATCAGCTGTAACTGTTCTGTGACTGACTTCCGAATCTACCGGATTCCTTCAGAAGATGAATCAACATTAAGTTTACATTTGTGTAGGTGAGATACTGGAATTTTCCGCATTAACTGACCGCATCAATTTAATCGATCCGACCACAAAACATTTATACAAGACAGAGGGGCAGTAAGTCTGGCCTTGGTAGGGTTGTGCGGGCGGAGGGAGGGGGGAGCGGGACTAAGGAGAGCTGCGGGCGGGGGGAGGGGGGGGGGAGCGGGACTAAGGAGAGCTGCGGGCGGGGGGGGAGCGGGACTAAGGAGAGCGGAGAGCTGCGGGCGGGGAAGCGGGACTAAGGAGAGCTGCGGGCGGGGGGGGGAGCGGGACTAAGGAGAGCGGAGAGCTGCGGGCGGGGGAGCGGGACTAAGGAGAGCTGCGGGCGGAGGGAGGGGGGGTAGCGGGACTAAGGAGAGCTGCGGACGGAGGGAGGGGGAGGGACTGGAACAGAGCAACAGGTCGTTTCGCCACATGTGAGCAAGCGAAATAGTTACTGTAAGGAAGCTACTTCAGGGGAACCCCTTAACAAATGAAACAGAAGCGAAAATATTTCAAATGGGGACCTTCAAAACACGGCTCTGTCCGCAATCTACTGGTGACGAGCACAAACAAGTCAGGTCCCGGGCCGGCCAGCCAGTCACAGCGCGGCCCGGGGAATGACGTCACGGGGGTGTCCCGGGCCGGCAGCCAATCGCAGCGCGGCCCGGGACAAAGGGGCGGGGCTTAAAAAAAGCACCAGAAACGCCCCCGAATCGCGTTTTCGTGAGAAAGCGCGATTGACAGCCTCTGTCTCCCAATGGCTAGTCTCCATTTATGGAGCTAGCCAATTGGAAACAGAGGCTGTCCTAACCTCACTATTGAAAACAATAGATTTCGATCTGGGAGGGGCTTCGCCCCTCGCCAGGTTTCGAAACCTAAAAAGTGACATGTGATTGCACAAAGTGCATCTCCGGTATCTGGTGCTAAACAATGAGACCTGAGATGCAATCCACGTTGCGCAAGCATGCAACCCATCTTTTTTTCCATCCACTCTGCTCCTTCCTAGCTATAAATGGCGGCTGTCTCGGAACGGGGATGAAAAAACGAAATAAATATACTTACCTTTTTCGCCGCCGCATGAGCTGCGTTGTGATTGGTCTGAGCAACCTGTTTGGCCGCTCAGGCAGTATCTGGGAGGCTGGGCATGTTCTCCACTGGTCTGTGCGTCCCAGCCCAGTGGTGAACATGCTAAATTAAATGCACATGACCGTTTGGCCAGTCCTTCATTCGCACTTAGGGAGTGCAAACCACTCCTGCTTCCTCTGACAGAGGGGAGCCCAGCCCTGCCCCACATCTAACATGGTTTTGAGTGGCACAGAAAAATAAGATGATAATAACTTCTTGTTATTATCATTTTATTTTTATTTTGCACTGCTCACCGAGCAGTGGGCATTGCTCCTCCTCTTTAGCGAAGGAACTGCCACTGCTACCTATGCCTCATGTTCCCAGCTCTACATTCTGGCTCACCACTCCCGTAGTCCACTGCGGCACCAGGGTGTAATGACCTGCCACAATTTTAATGAGTTGAGGTGGTAATGCCATGTTTGTTTTACCAGTGCCACCTCCCGCTCATGTTGGCAGCAGGCTTTCTCATGTAAAAAGTAAATTTATTAATGTGTGTCACACAGTGGCGGCCGCCACTTACAAAGGGTGGTGAGGTGGGTGGGTACAGGCGTGGGGGAGAGCGCAGGAGGGCGTGTTTGTAATGATTTAAAAAAACGTACCTGAAGCTGCCAGGTGCCTCCTGCGTCGCATCGCTCCTGCTGTCCTCTTCCTGGTCCCAGCAGCCCCATGGACAGACTCCTATCCAATGTCCGTGTGGCAGAAGAGCACAGGTTTTGGCCTGAGAGGACTGGATAGACGCTCTGCTGAGGTAATGGAGTCTGTGGGGTTTCTCCAGCCCGGATGCTGAATGCAGCCGGGCTGGAGAAACCTAAGTGCGCATTTGTTTTTTGGTCGGCCTAAGATGGCCGGCCAAACACATGCGCACGTAGTGAGTGCACAATCACTCCCACTTCCCCATCCCATGCCCTGGCCCTCCCTGCACAAGCTGGCATGGAGCCGGCAAACGAAAAATAAAATTATGCTAGAACATAGTTTTATTTTTCCTTTGCTGACTCTGCGCCAGGCAATGGGGCGAGGCTCCTTCACCGTTGCAGAGGAGGCGCCACTGGTGTCATCGTATTCACAGTGAACAGGGATCATTTCAGAGCTGCAATATGCTGGCGCCATTCACTTAAATACATGCACTTTTTGCATCACAGTGGCTTTGTTTCCAAGAAGCAGGCATGTAGTATGTTGGGGTTTCTGTTTACATTTTGGGCAGTTCATTTTGTCCAGAGAGTAGTGAGACATATTGCCAGTTTGACAGGGAGGGTGTAGAACTGGATGATTGGCAGGGGAGAGGAGTGGATGCCAAGTGAATAATACTGACCGGATTCTGTTCCATGGTAAGCTACATATGCTTAGACTGATCCATGGGACATCAGAAGGATAGTCTGATATATCAAGGGTGCACACGTTCCTATATGACATCTGTGACTGTTGCTTGTACATCTCCATCTCTGTGAAGTGCAGTGCATGAAGTTTGAAAGGTATTGGCAAAGCCATTCTGAGTGTCAAAAATTACAAAAATATATGAGTGGAGGAAGAAACAAAGTGTAGGACAAGGAGCTATTTCATTTTTGTAGTGGAGTTGAAGGAGAGAAAAGGAATGGTTAGTCAGGCAGTAAATTTGTTTGCTTGTAAAATACCATTTTGTAGAGAGTACTAATCGCTGTGCTCTTTATCTTTTCTCCTTTGAGGACAACCAAAAAGAACCTAGAAGGGTAAGATGAAAACCACCATATATAATATTAAATTACAATATTATTTAACATCAAAATATGTTTACTAATTTATTACAAAGTTTAATAAAACTTGCAGTCTGCACGAAATCTCTGCCTGACCACTGCCTGCAGCCATATATTGCATAATCCAGTTCTTAAAAAATCAGGCTGATTGCCTGATATTGATATTGCTCGACTCCAACATGCCCCGTCTTCATCCTGTTGTAGGGGAGGTGGCTGAGTAAACTTAGGGGCATATTATCAAGAACGTCGTTAAAAATTATCCCCGGTTTAGCGGCAGAAAACTGCAGCTAAAACAGCGATAATGGGCTTGATAATATGCCCTTGATAATTCCATTAGTAGTCCATGTTCTGGTGTGAATATGGGCTTCTATTGGAATTCTGTTTTGAAAATTCTCCAGGGCATATTATCAAGCCCATTAACGCCGCTTTAGCGGCAGTTTTAACGCCGTTCTTGATAATATGCCCCCCAGTGACTGGCGTGAACTTAGGAATTGAGAATCCGGGAGTCTGGCCTGCTAGTTTACGAGGCTCCATTAGGTTTACCTCTCCCATACCGTAAGTGACCCACGCCAAGTTCACCTCAGCCTGCAACAGTCAGATGCTTGCACTGCCTGCTTGCCAGAATGCCATAATTGGTTTTGTCCCCGCCTTTACCCACCCCCGCCCACGACCAATGACCCCGGACGGGATCCCGAGGATGGAGGGCTGAATCGAAATTTGCCTAGCTTATGTAACGGTAAGTTTCAATTCTATTAAGGACACGGAGGCGAGGATTATGCTATATCTTCCTTCGCTTTATTAACATAAAACTCCACAGCAGCTTAGGAAAATATTCAAAACAGTGAACGAAAATGCTTTAAGTCCCTAAAGCATTTGAAGAAACGTTTTAACAGTCCAAAACCACAACTCCCAAGAGTCTCTTGTGTATTGCCAGTCCATAGTCCTTCCATCATGTCTATCACCGCTAGAAAGCCAGTCCTCTCTTCCTCTTCCTCCTCTTTCTTCGCGCAGATCACACATTCGCCTCATTGATCCTGCTTAGCACCCTCGTTGCCTGCCGGAAAAAAGACAGTGTAAGCGAGGCGGCATAGGCATTTGACCATAAGGCAAAGGAGTATTCAAAGACTAGCCACAGGACAGAAACTGCATAAAGGAAAACGCTTTACTTACTGCCATACGGGTGGGTAGAGAAAACCACTGTGTGTTCTGGGTGGGATAATCCTCGCCTCCGTGTCCTTAATAGAGTTAGCAGTATCAACTGCTCTGCCAGCCAGTACTGGCAAGCTGGGAGTCCTGCTCATGGTGGCACAATCGGTGCTGCAGTCCACGAGAGACACTTAAATGTACAGACCCTGGCACCAAAAACTAGAGACTTGAAAGATACCAGGTGACATTTGTGGGTAGATCAATTGTAACTAGATCTTTTAAGGGTCTGCCCTGGCAAGGCCTTTTTGTTGGGGTGAATATTTTTGCATTCTCATTCAATAAGAATGCATGGGGATTTTCTGCAGTTAAAAAAAAAGTTTTCCCTTTGCCTCCTTCACAGGAGTCCAGTTTTTAGTTTACGCCTCTACTTGATGCCCATTGCAGCCTTCATGCAAAACATAAACCTAGTCTTTGGTCGGGATTCCTGTCATGGGGCTCAAATGGATCATCCCACCTGAATTCCCTAATGCCCTAGTTCTTACTAGGCTGATTGGCATTTTTGGGTCACCTAATGCTATTGGCAGATTAGTTGCACTATTCTGCCTCCACACTAGTGCTTTTGTTTTGAGGGACTGCCATGATGAGGGAAAAAAAGACAGGACCTGATGATTTGTTTGCAGTGGATTGGGGGAAATGTGACTTTAAGAAGGAATTTGGGTTGGTCCCAAGGATAATTACTCGCACTATGGACATGTAATATACACTCTTCAAATGTGAGGGCCTGTAGAATACTAATATTTTGGGGAATATGGAAGGCGACCTTACAAGAGGGAAAACTGTAAAGGGCATTCATGTAGTGGAAGCTGACAGATGACTATTGTGGTAGTCTCTCGTAGGTTCAATACAAGCACTAGTGTGTAGGTAGGACGCAACCAATCCAATAGCATTATGTGACTGAATAGTCTATTGGGCTGGGCCAAGATAAGATTGACGAATCTTAGGCCAATGGCTGAAAAGGAATGGTCAAAGAGAACCAATGGTTAAAAAGGGTGCACCAAAATAGTCCTATATTGTTGGCAGGTCTGTTTGGCCGCTGCTCTGTATAGTGACGCTGGAAGAGTTTTTGTTAAGTAGGAATGTAAAGTGAGAGCACTGGCTAACAACCAAACATTGTTTCAAAGGGTGGGGTTGGAGGAATACCAGAATTCCGAGAACCACTAAAACTGAATTACTTGTGAAGTACAAAGAAAGTTTATGGACAATGACAGCCAATTTGGAAGTGGGAGGTACTGTTTCATGTCTGATGGGTGACTTCTAGCCGCAGATGCTGTACATAAAATAATCCCCAGGCATCAGACTGGATCTGTATGTAAGCTTTATTTTTTGTTGGTAGTAACCCTGTGCAATGGTAGTTGGCGGCGCCTGGCTCCCCCTCTGCCATGCCAGAGATGTAGGCTGTACCCAAATAGGTGCCACCCTGTGTACTGATGTCTGTTACTTTTGAGACTTGTTGATCTGATTAAGACCTCTAGCTGCATTCCTTGCCTTAGAATAGATACCCAAACAATCCTTCACCAGGGGTGGGGTCTGCAAAACCAATTTTAAATGGGAGTCTTGGAAGACTGAACTGGCGAAGAACCTGTTGCAATGGTTTTGGCTGTCCAGACAATAGTGTTTGAACGTGTGCAAGGATGCCCACGTTTCAGCCTGACCAGATTCAAGTGGAATGTACATCAGGGCCCTAAAACGGTGGAAGATCCCAGGAAAGAACTACAACTAGAATCCTGGTGTGAGCCTATTGACATGCCAACAAAAGTCAGAATGTGTGTTCCTCAATAGACACCCATAGTTATCTAAATACTCAGTTGGCTACCAGAGAAGTGGTAGCCTGCCCTAGCAGCCTCAACTACAAAGAACCTCACAAGCCTCTTCAAAGAGCCGCAACTACTATGTAACATCATACACCTCACACCAGGAGCAGGACAATACCAATCCCATGACTACACTTTCAGGGTTTAATGATTATTTAACCGCAGCAGAGTACCTGTCACTTTAATTAGACAACGTACCCAACCACATCTGTTCACCATCCACGCTATCCACTCTAAAAGGAATAGTAGGCGTGGGGGGGAGAAGAAGAGTCTGTTCTGTTTCCTCCTTTGGAGACAAGTCAATATAAGGTATGGTTTTCAGAATACCTAGCAGAGGAGGAAAACGGGAGGGCAGAGACAACCCCTGAGGCAGCTGAAAGTAGAACACCACTCCTGCCCCAGTACATTTCCCCAAGTATAAAATGGAGGTAGGAGAGTGTGCTGTTTGGAAGCAAACATGCCAATTCAAGGCCAACTATCTTGATTTCGTATAAGACTTCTAGGCGAGAGAGTAGTTAATTAAGGATGGGAAGATGTGATGCTACGTCAGTCGGACCATTCGGCCCAGAAGGCCTGCAGAGAATACGGCGAGTGCTCTTGGGGGCGTCGGAAGACGATCTAGTAACTACTGCATGTTGATGTAAGGTTTTAGGAATAGGTTGCCCGTCCTAACCACAATAACCTATCCTTGGATCTAAGTGACTTAACCCCTTCACTGCTAGGCTTCCAACCCTGTGACAAGCCCTTTTTTTAAATTAAACATTTGGGATAGTTTGCGCTTCAGCCCATGTAACTTTTTGTCCACATAATGTATCCACGACAAATCTACGTTCTTTTTCTTCCAACATCTTGAGCATTCTAAAGGTACGCAGGGTTTGTGGATTCCCCTGGAGGGAACTGAGACATTGGCCAAAATACAGCATTTTTTGTGTGTGGGAAAATGGGTTAAAAGTGTAGCAGAAGAAAACGTCTGTTTTCTTTCCCCCCTGCAAAAGGTATCAACAAAGAGTTTGTGGTGCTAAAATCACCATATTCCCAACTTTCGGGAACAGGCAGACTTGTCAGGAAACCAATTTGACACAGTTTTGGCATTTGACTGAAATAGACTTTTTCGCGCTTTCAACCTCCTGTCAGTTAGTGGTAGTAAAGGGTGTGAAAGCAAAAATGGATCCCGGAAAACTATACATTTCTGAATTCAGCATGTGTAATTTGTGTAGACCCTTCAAGGTTTTTCTATAGATACTAACAATTTAAATAAAAAATATTGAAATTGAGTTTAAAAAAACCCAGCCATTTGTGCCAATGTTTTCACTTTGAACTTCTAAGTGTGGCAGATATTTAAAGCGGTATACCTTCATTTCTGCTGGACCTTTCTGGTTGTGGTGATTGTATAGGCCTTGTAGGTTCACCAAGAACCCGAGGTACCCAGAGCCAATAACTGAGCTGCGTCTTTGTAGATGTTTACATACAGACTGCATGACGATTTACATTGGAGGAGCTGGCTATTTGATGGCAGACAGTGGACATTCCAACTACATGACTAATGTGTGGTTGTACTCGTACATTATCTCAGTGTCATGCAATGCCAGCTCTGAGTGGCCAGTTACTATGCACAAGCGGCACCAGTTGTGTCCTCTGTCCTGTTGTGTAAGTGTTGCACTTTGTACCACATTGCCGTCAATGTTGATGTGCTGTGATTGCTATGTGTGTGCGCATTGTGGGAGAGGCGCCCCTGTAGCTCTGATTTTGCGGACCGGTATCCCTTTGAGGCTGTGTGCCTTTGACTTGTGTGCTGTTCGGGGGCTGGAATTTTGCGCCGTCTCCACACTGATGACTTGGCCACCATTTCACATGTGGCGCAGGATTCCCACCTCGAGTCGCCTTTGCTGCCTACCTCTTGGCGGCGAGTTTGTTTGGTCTGGCTTTGCACATCATGCCCGCGCCTCTTGACCGCCTCCATTGACCTCCTCGACACTCCGACTGCATTCACGTTTTTAACGATTGACTGACATATTTCTGTTTGTTTTGCCAATGACACAGTGAAGGTGATGAACAGTTTTTGGTAGTGTTCTATCACCTCTGTTACGCTCTGTTCTTCCTGCGAACTGAACCCACTCTTCCAATTCTCCTCGCCCATCCCCGAACATGCGGTTCCTGGCTGGTCCTCCGTGGGGCTTTTCGGGTTGTCTCCGCACTCTGTCCGGGTGCATCCATTGTGCTATGTAGTTTGGTTTTGTTTTGGCGTGTTTTTGGCGGTTTTTTTTTTGCTGCTTTTATAGTGCATTTTCCTGGGAATTGCAGGCCTGTTGCTGATTTTTGTATCGCAATTTGGGGCATTGCATCTTTTTTAGGTGTTTGCGCTTTGCATTTTTCCGGCGTCACGTTGATTTTTACACAGTCATTTGGCGCGTTATGCTACTATCGCATGGTGCCGCCGGGTTGGGAATAGAACATTAAAACTGTGTTATTTTGTTGCGATATACGAAGTTGCGTTAAGCTAAATTTGCGATGTAGAACACGTTCTTGTGTTCTATCCCCCAAAGAGTGGAAAATTGGTACTAAGGAAACCTATATATTTCCGAAATGGGAACAAAATGTAGAGTTTAGAAGCAGTTATTTGCACATCTCTGAAATTGTGGGTACCCATACAAGCATGTGAATTGGAGGACATTTTTCAAAATTGTTTTTGTTTTTTACACATTGTCTTACATTTGGAAGGCAGAAGTGCAAAGAAAGTCAATCGGCCATCACACTTGTTCTACTATTCTTGTTTCCCCTATGACTCCTGAAAAAAATTGTACCTCATTTGTGTGAGTAGTGCCCGCAACAGGAAATGGCCCAACATGCAGTGTGGACACATCACATTTTTACAGTGAAAACGGACCCATTTTTTTTTTATTTTAGCATGTCCCTAGCTGTGGATTTTGGACTCTAGCTCAGCCGTCACCTAGAAAACCCAGCACATGTATACATTTTTTAAAACTAGACACCCAGGGGAATCCATTATGGGGTGACTTGTGTGGCTTGTAAATGTTCTGTTACCCAGAATCCCTTGCAAACCTCAAACTGTCCAAAAAAATGTCCTCATATTTCTGTGATGGATAGTTCTGTCATCTGCGGTGAGCCACACACTTCCACCCACTCAGCATTCCCCAAGTCTCAAACTAAAAATGGTATCTCACTTGTGTGGGTAGGCCTAGTACCCGTGACAGGAAACGGCCCAAATGCAACGTGGACACATCACATTTTTCCAATGAAAACTGACCCTTTTTTCACAATGTGCCTCGCTGTATTTTGCACCCTAGCGCTGTTGGCACTAAAAGGGAAACCTAGAAAATCTACTATTTTTTTTAAACTAGACATTCACGGGAATCTTGGATGTGGTGACTTGTGACTTGTATGGCTCTCACAAGTCTCTGTTAGCCAGAATCCATTGTAACCCTCAAACTTTGGATTAAAAAACCTATTTTGATCACATTTATGTGATGGAAAGTTGTGATATCTACGTGGAGCCTCGAACTCGCCAAGAATTCCTCCAAGTCTCCCGATAAAAATGGTACCTCACCGGGACAATATGGGAGCCCTCCCACCCCTGGGACAGCCAGTAGAGCAACTTGGCAACATTATTACTATGTTCGTAGAGCCGATACTGAGGCAGTCCTATGGAACAAATCCAGGAGTCCGCGTCTCAGTGCCCCATGGAGGTCCTCCAACTGCTGCATATGAGCTGCAGATGGCAAACTCCCCACGGGACGCTCCATCATGAGTATCTAGGCCTCCATGACTGTAATCATTCCCTGTCACATTTGTGACGGTGGACTGCCCCAAATCCCAGACTGCGGATCACTGTCTTAAATACCTGCCTAAATATGTGAGGGTTTCAGTCAAAGTATTCTGCTGTGGTGACTCAGGAGATCCACCTTGGCCTCCTCCATAAGCCCCCCCAGCATTGATCCTCTAGATGCCCCTTGCACTCTGACTCAAACTACAGCTCACTTAGGGCATGATTGAACAGCCCTCAGGGGAGGTTATGGGTAGTTGCACAAGAGATCAGGAGACTGTGGGCAAAAATAAATAGTCCAGACGGGAGTGCGTCCAGTGTATGCTGCGACCCTCAAGCCTACTGGAACGCCGACACCCTACAAGACTGTCACCCCGAGGTCCACCTCTACTGTTCCTGTGCCTGTAAGAGCTTCAGTTCACCACGCGCCAGTCGTTGCCCGTGCCCCGGCCAGCATCACCACCTGGACGTTTCCCGGTGGAGCCCATGTTTGGAGGCTGCTCCTCAACCCACTCCCAAACTCTGTGCGAATGATCAAAGAAAAATGTTTTCCTTGGAAGAACACCTTTATTTTGGCCAGGAAGAGGAGTATGTAGTGGAGACCCATGTCACAGAGTCGGGGAGCAGGAAGATTGGGCAGTAGTTTTTGAAATCGTTGGGGTCAGTGGAGGCTTTATTAAGGAAGGGTCTGACATCTGCGTGTTTCTATCTGTTCAGGAAGGTTGCTGTGGGGATAGAAGTGTTGAGGATGCTGATCAGTTGCGTGCTTATCAGGTTTGTTGTGAAGTTGTTGGGGTGGTGCCTGCCAAGACACTGCCACATCTCCCAGCACCTGCGCACACTACTGGCTCGCCATCTAAGCTAGAGTCACCATCAAGATGCTAACCCACGCTCACAAGGCCCTCCACGACACCGGACCAGCATACCTGTACAGCCAACTCAAATTCCACGCACGCCAAAGGACCCTACGATCAGCCCAGCTCTCCTAAGCCATGGTCCCCCGCACCAGAAAGACCAGATCGGGAGGCTGCTCCTTCTTCCGTTCGGCCAGAGCCTGGAGCGACCTTCCGCTCCACCTCAGACAGATAACATCGCTCCCCATCTTCGCAAGAAACCTCAAAACCTGGCCCTTCGACAGACCCCCTTCTTGATGGACTGGAACCTGCGTCCCCCCCTCACCTCCCAGTGCCTTGAGACCCTAATGGGTGAGTAGTCGCGCTTAACAAACACCTGATTGATTGATTGATGAATCTGCCAAGTCACATTTTGCCTTCTGTACATGGCAAAATGCATTTTACCAGTAGCAAACGGACTGATGGGCCGTTTGTGACAGGAAAAATGCCTCGTACATCTGGCCCTTAGTAACTTGTTGCTGAATGGCATTTTACTTTTGCGATTCCGTATCAGGAAGGGGCTTGTTTAGGGCGTCCCTGCCTAATACTGAATAGCACTTGTATGTATGAATGTTTTGCAACTAGGAATACAATTGCAAAACAATTACACTTACCCCCAACTTCAGGTTGGTTGTAACCCATTCGGAACCTGGAAGGTGCCCCCAAGGGACCCCTCCCCTTTGTGAATGTGGGCACCAACATTTTTTAAGAGCAGGCAGTGGTCCCACGGACCACTGTCTGCTCTTAAAAAATGAAAATGTAGATTTTCGTTTTCGAAATGCATCCTGTTTTCCTTTAAGGAAAAAGGCTGCATTGTAAAAAAAATATTGCTTTATTTAAAAAGCAATCACAGACATGGTGGTCTCTTGACTCCAGCAGGCCACGATCCCTGTGATTGTAGCCATTCACAATGGGTTGGAAACTGCCACCTGCTTCATGAAAAATGCGGCAGGTCTATTTCTGAGCTACTGCGAATAGCTAACAATGTCAAATACACTGTTGTATATCGCAGTTTGTGATTTCCCTATGGAGAAGCGCAAACACATGATTTCACACATCTGGCCCTAAGTTATTTGCCCAGGTTCACAGGATGTTAAGCCTTCCACCCGACTCGAATCCGGTTCCCCAGCGGCAAAGCCTGCCGCTCTAGCCTTTACGCCACATCCTCTCCCCAAGAAGAAGATTGAAAAATTACTATTCCATAGGGCAGGGGGGGTAAAATTCCTCCAAAGAAAAAACGTCACTGAGTCTCACCGAACTCCTGAATGTGGACTTAAGTTTCAATGAGATGCTTAACCTTCTATGCAACAGCAGTATGGTATGCGGTTTGTCCGCCTGTGTGCTCTCCATTTCTAAGGCTTAGCTGCCCTCTTGTGGCATTTTGCCAGAACTTAAAATCAGCGAGTTCCAGATGCTGCTTAACTGCCTTACTCTTAAGATGCTAGGTGGCGGGAACAAAGTGGAACAATATCTTAACTTTGTTTCCGCACTGATTGAAAAATCTCGCTGTTTCTATCTGGAACCAGCAAGGAAGCTCTAGCATCAAATACTTACTAACATTCTGCAGCCAGAAAGATGTTTTACGGTTTCCAACCGACCAAACAGTTAAGGGATGACATTACCAAAATGGCATCCCCTGACCTTATGCCCGTGGCGATGATGAGATAACGGGAAAGCACAATGGATGACATTAGACCCAATCCAGGAGAATTGAAGGTGTGGCTTTTGATCCCGATGACATTAAGAGAAATAATTTACATGACATAAATAAGACCTTAGAGCGGCGTGGCCACCCATAAAGTCACTGACGCATATCTTCATCAAAAATCGATCTAACTGCGTAACATTGTTGCCATGCGCCCCAGTGCGCACTAAAAATAAGAGCATACAAGTCCGCTAGTTGGGAAGGAAACTACCACACTAATCAGAGTTAAGTAGGCCCCTGTGCCACTGCACCATTGATAGGCACTCCCCTGGTTGCCATTCAGTTACCCAGGTAGTGTCTGCAAGGCATACATTTCTATTTACCTGGCTTTAGAGGATTATTGGTAAATCCCTGCCTGCTCAGGGAGCTAACTTCGACCGTTAACAGGCTTAATTGTTATTTTGGCAACAACCTACAGATTTATTGACGAGCTTACTGCTTTTGTTACAAACAGCTGTGAGTAGCCTAACTGCTAAATTAGTAGGATTGACAAGTAGGCAAGCAGAATTACACAGTGTCCCAACACGTGTCTGCGGCAGCACCCCATAGGTGAATATTGAAAGGAGGGCACTATAGTTGGATCTGTCCTGTTTTTCCTCTCAAGCACCCTATATTTATGTCAAAACAAAGACCGTCTCTAAATCATATAGGGGCATATTCGAAAGAACCTCGTTAAAATTATCGCCGTTTAAGCGACAGGAAACTGCCACTAAAACTGCGATAATGGGCTTGCTAATATGAGTTGTAGAATTCCAATAGAAGCCCAGGTTAATGTGCAGGACATCTAACCTGGGCTTCTATTGGAATTCTCCAGGGCATATTAGCAAGCCCATTATCGCCGTTTTAGCGGCAGTTTTCTGCTGCTAAAACAGCGATAATTTTAACGAGGCTCTTGCTGATATGCCCCATAGTGAAGGGAAATCAGTGATCCTAAACTGGTTGCTTCGTAAATAGACATTCACTGCTGATTTCTAATGTGCTGTTGGGCAAACAGGCTACCTAGTGCTGCACACACACATTTGTCACCACAGTACAAAGATGTATGTGTCTGTGCAATCTAGCATAGGTTTTGTACTGCAAAAGGTAAGCTTTCTGTAAAACAGTCCTATGCTCAAAACGTTTTGAAAAAATATTTAACACATAGGATGTGTGCTGTATAGTGCAGCACAACATTTCACACATTGGAAGTGTGCGGTACAGTTGAGCTCATTTAAGGGTGATTTTTCATGGCAAACACATGTTTGTCCTGGAGAGTAAATACTTTTCTACACTTTGTGCCGCATTTTACCAATTTGTGTGACTTTGCAGCAAAGTAAAGTGTTTATAAATCTGCCCACAGTCTCTAAAGATGTGCACTGAGGAAAGAGTAGCAGCTTTTGTGTTTCTGCAAAAGTAAAGATTTTTCAAAGAGGGCAGAAAACGGTAACGGGATAGTGAGGCATTGGTAAAAGCCCCTCTCGCCACCACAACGTCACTATTACAGATGTTGTGGTGGCAATAGGGTCTGCGCCTTATGTACAAGGCAGTGTTAAGCCACTTAACATGGCTTAACGCTGCCTTGTACATAAGGCACCCTTTCATGCTATGGTTAGCGTGAAAGGGGTGGGCAGTGGGTGTTGTGGTGGGCGTTCCACCACAACACCCATTCATTTTGATGCTGCCCCCTATGTAAAAGGGTGGCGTACATAGGAGGCAGCGCCAAAATTAAGACCAGGTAAATCCTGGTTTTAAGTTGGCGAAATGCATTATTTCTCCTCGTTTTTGTTTTTTCCATGTGTGCTGCCTTGTGTAGCACACATGGAAAAAGCCTTCCCTTCCTGTACATAAACAAACCTTTAAAAAAATCCCATTTTGTCACTTTCATGTGTGCTGCATGAAGCGGCACACATGAAAGTGACAGATTGGCATTTTAGGATTGTTTATGTGCAGGAAGACTATGAAAAAACAGGGGGAGAGGAGGATAATTGAGACTAGGTCGTCCTCCTAAGGGTCAGTAAGAAACAGAATGGATCCCAGTCATGGGACCCTGAGACCTAGCTCAGCTCAGGTATATGGTTATATTTAATCATAATACCTTCAAGAAAGAAAAATTTCTTTCTAGTGTCCCCTCACTCACCGGGGTTTCCCCACGGTGACATGCTTCATCATTGGGGCCCTCCCAGTTCTCTACGAAAAGGGGCGTGCTGCGACTCACGGACTACGCAGGAGCACTTCAGTGTGAAAATGACTATGTGTGGTGCAAAAAAGGATAAGTGGAGTGGGTGTGTGTGAGTATTAAAAATACCATACTTAGTGGGCCTAACTGTTTTATTGAGCTCCTATGCAGGTATATTAAAAGTGGGGTTAATGTCACTGTAGGGCAACCTATAATGTGGTTGACTCAGTGATCAATATGGTCGACATGTTTCATGCTACCCATAGCATTTCTTCGGGACCATGCAGGGTTTCTGAGTAGGTAGAGATACGCGATTTAACCACACAGGATGTAAGTACTAAATCTCTTTCGAAGGAAAAAGCCACTTTATAATACAACGTGATTATTCACGAAAGCGGTATTTCCGACATAACGATTTATGTATATATGTACATCGTTCTTCCAGCAGTGTATCCCATAAGTGAAATTGACCCCCCAGCGTGACCATGAAGTGTCAATTCTCGCTTTAAAAAGTAACTATTGGAGTTCTTCTTAATCTGTGTACTTTGTATATGTTGTGTTTGTTATATGTTTGATCACAATAAGTCCTGTCTTGTTTATTTGTGTGAATTCACGAACAAATTTCACGACGTTTTGATTAAAGAAAGCCTGCACGCGCCAATATGGCGCACATCATTCTTTATATACACAGAATGAGAGTGGCTGGCAATGTACTATGGGTACCTCCCCTAGGGGAAGGTCTGTCATTAACAATGTGCTTTATTTTACAGCACCTACTAATTGAGAGGAACAAAAGTATGTATTTTATTAGAAATGCATGCAAATAATATTGCTTTATTTTTATAATTGATTCACTGTCCCCACTATTGGGATTTAGGAGTGGCATATGCAGGGCTGGTCCCTGCATGGTCCCGAAGAAATGCTAGGGGTAGCATGAAACATGTCGACCATATTGATCACTGAGTCAACCACATTATAGGTTGCCCTACAGTGACATTAACCCCACTTTTAATATACCTGCATAGGAGCTCAATAAAACAGTTAGGCCCACTAAGTATGGTATTTTTAATACTCACACACACCCACTCCACTTATCCTTTTTTGCACCACACATAGTCATTTTCACACTGAAGTGCTCCTGCGTAGTCCGTGAGTCGCAGCACGCCCCTTTTCGTAGAGAACTGGGAGGGCCCCAATGATGAAGCATGTCACCGTGGGGAAACCCCGGTGAGTGAGGGGACACTAGAAAGAAATTTTTCTTTCTTGAAGGTATTAAATATAACCATATACCTGAGCTGAGCTAGGTCTCAGAGTCCCATGACTGGGATCCATTCTGTCTCTATGTGCAGGAAGAGACACCTTCCTGCACTTAAACAATCCTCCCCTGCACTCGGGCACCCTTTCACTATGGTGCCAAGGGTGCCTGCGTTGGCGCTAAGTTGCTAAACTTAGCTTCATCGCAGGGGGGAAAGCAAGGCTACACCGCATCCTTGTAAATATTGTGCAGCCTTGCGTTTCAGAAGTAGCCGAGAGAGGCGTTAAGCCAAGGAGGCCAACGCTGCGCTTTACCACTTCCTTGTACATATGGCCTTTAAGACTCACAGGGGGATATGATTTATATCTGTCTTTATACGGTCATGGGACATCCAAATGGTAGATAGCTGTTATCTGTATCCTTATATTCCTCTGTTCTCGGTGAGGTGAATGTACTTGTGAAATGATTGGTTTAAGGTTCTACAGTAGGTCATACTTGCAAGAGTGATGCATCCCCAGTCACACAGTGCCCTCAACAGACCAATAATTGGCATCCCTTTGAACCAAATCTCTGTTCTTTCTTAGCTCTGCTTTTCTGAAGGTTCTTTCCTTGTGTTTGATAAATACCTCTTGTTTAGGGTTGTGTAATTTGTTTTCGCATAATTACATACAATTTAAAACAAGCATTTACAATGCAACGGTTTCGCATTTGCAAAAGTTTGAGCTATTGGCATTGTAAATGACAACATTTTTATTTATGTGTTGGTTTTGAAAACAGATAAATAAATGGCACGGTCATTTACAATGCCAATAGCTTAATCTCTCGCAAATGCCACACATACACACCCACAGAGAGCCCCCCCACACACACACACCCACACACAGCCCCCCCCCCCACACCCACACGTTTGTGACAGACCTCCTGCTTTCGGGATTTAAAAAGATGCCAAATGCCACTGCTGTTCTCTTTTTTGCTGCGACAAAAGTGATGCTCGAGTTTTGTTTGGTATGTTATCATTTAACTTAAATGGGCGCTATATACCCTGCTAGGAATGCAAACTGCAGGGTGGGTAAGGAGGTTTCGTATTGAAGGTTTGCCGGGCTGGTCCCTTTCGCCCCGTCAGGGTTCAGCCAGCAGGAACCCCAGAGCCCTGCACGGCGCAGCTTTCGACGAGGCGAACTCTAAAAAGTAAGTCCAAACAACCAGGGCTTTAAGTAGGATAAAAAACTGGGGGGGGGGTCTCTCAAAGGGGTGTGGCCGATGTAGTTGGGGGCGTGGCTTAAAAACACTTAAATTGAAATTCTGCGTTTAGCCTAGTGTGTTGCCCGACTGGTATTCTGCTGCTTTAGGCATTACAACCAGATAAATAACACAACAAGTAACATTATACCTACAACAAGCTGGGACTATTGGATTTGTCAACGGTTGTAGTTGCATAAAATAAATAAGCAACAACTATGGCTTTAATAGCATACTAAAAATGCTTCAATTCTGAAATGATGAGAATGAAAGTACTATAACGAGTCTCTTTGAAGTTACATAAAAAGGCAGTGAAGGGTGGTACTACTGCTGCAGAGTTAAGATTATTTTTTCACCCTGAAGGGGAGGGCAAAAATGGAGTGCCCGATAGGGACCGGTCTCAGCACCTGCTTTGTTGAACTGCCGGGTGTTGAGCACCTGCAGGACCCGGCCCGTTTAAAGCCCTGCAAAGAACCCTGATAAAAGTCTGTGGGGCTAACAGTTCATGAGGCAGTTAATGCGGACAATGCCATGCTATGAAAAAGGTAAAAAAAAAAATCTCAAGGCCGTTGCTCGTGAGTGTGCCTGTTAAAATAGGCCTAGAAAGGGGTCGGTTTCTCGTTCTGTAGAGGTGGCACTCCTGGTCTGACTGGTAGCTCCCACCCTGCACAGACAGTGTGCATTACCAGGCCGATAATTATCACATCCAATAAAAATGCGGCACAGAGATGTTGGTGAACAGTGTTTGAGCAGGCATCGTAGTTTATCAGATCACGTGCAATCAAACGCCTAATCTGTCATTCAGTTTCTCCCAAGGACAGAAAGCGCATTTGAACCTAACTAGTGTTCTGCATGTAGCCATTCATGGTTAGTCAATGCATCATCACAGCTGGTAAGATAGCTCAATGAGTGCAGAGTTCACTGCTTTGATCTGTGTTTTACATGCAAGCCGCACAATGGGATACCCTCTAATCATTCTGAGGCTGACAGGGCGAATGCCACAAGGACGGGCGACAGCGTCCCTGTGCCAGGAGGCAACTTGATTTGTGTTATAAAGATGGCCGTTATCATAAAATCATAGATCCATGACAACACTGGAAAAGCAAACACACTATTCAGTTCAATGTCGCAGCCTGCTGCTAATGGGACACAGGGACACATTGGAAACGCACTCACGCGCGTGAGAGGCAGTCCTGCTCACGTGCTGCATCACCACCAATCCTTCCCGCACCTTTCACTCGGCCTACCTTCGTCTGGGAGCTCACATGTATGGCCGTGGGGTTTAAACGTGGCTGTCAGTACACCAGAAACTAGGGACAACAAAGCATGCGGGCTGGTGCTAGGGATCGAGCAGGCCTTTATAGTGAGCACCGTACAGCCCTGGTTCGTTCTCAAGTTCTTAGGATCAGCTGTAACTGTTCTGTGACTGACTTCCGAATCTACCGGATTCCTTCAGAAGATGAATCAACATTAAGTTTACATTTGTGTAGGTGAGATACTGGAATTTTTCGCATTAACTGACCGCATCAATTTAATCGATCCGACCACAAAACATTTATACAAGACAGAGGGGCAGTAAGTCTGGCCTTGGTAGGGTTGTGCGGGCGGAGGGAGGGGGGAGCGGGACTAAGGAGAGCTGCGGGCGGGGGGAGGGGGGGGAGCGGGACTAAGGAGAGCTGCGGGGGGGGGAGCGGGACTAAGGAGAGCGGAGAGCTGCGGGCGGGGAAGCGGGACTAAGGAGAGCTGCGGGCGGGGGGGGGAGCGGGACTAAGGAGAGCGGAGAGCTGCGGGCGGGGGAGCGGGACTAAGGAGAGCTGCGGGCGGAGGGAGGGGGGGTAGCGGGACTAAGGAGAGCTGCGGACGGAGGGAGGGGGAGGGACTGGAACAGAGCAACAGGTCGTTTCGCGACATGTGAGCAAGCGAAATAGTTACTGTAAGGAAGCTACTACAGGGGAACCCCTTAACAAATGAAACAGAAGCGAAAATATTTCAAATGGGGACCTTCAAAACACGGCTCTGTCCGCAATCTACTGGTGACGAGCACAAACAAGTCAGGTCCCGGGCCGGCCAGCCAGTCACAGCGCGGCCCGGGGAATGACGTCACGGGGGTGTCCCGGGCCGGCAGCCAATCGCAGCGCGGCCCGGGACAAAGGGGCGGGGCTTAAAAAAAGCACCAGAAACGCCCCCGAATCGCGTTTTCGTGAGAAAGCGCGATTGACAGCCTCTGTCTCCCAATGGCTAGTCTCCATTTATGGAGCTAGCCAATTGGAAACAGAGGCTGTCCTAACCTCACTATTGAAAACAATAGATTTCGATCTGGGAGGGGCTTCGCCCCTCGCCAGGTTTCGAAACCTAAAAAGTGACATGTGATTGCACAAAGTGCATCTCCGGTATCTGGTGCTAAACAATGAGACCTGAGATGCAATCCACGTTGCGCAAGCATGCAACCCATCTTTTTTTCCATCCACTCTGCTCCTTCCTAGCTATAAATGGCGGCTGTCTCGGAACGGGGATGAAAAAACGAAATAAATATACTTACCTTTTTCGCCGCCGCATGAGCTGCGTTGTGATTGGTCTGAGCAACCTGTTTGGCCGCTCAGGCAGTATCTGGGAGGCTGGGCATGTTCTCCACTGGTCTGTGCGTCCCAGCCCAGTGGTGAACATGCTAAATTAAATGCACATGACCGTTTGGCCAGTCCTTCATTCGCACTTAGGGAGTGCAAACCACTCCTGCTTCCTCTGACAGAGGGGAGCCCAGCCCTGCCCCACATCTAACATGGTTTTGAGTGGCACAGAAAAATAAGATGATAATAACTTCTTGTTATTATCAGTTTATTTTTATTTTGCACTGCTCACCGAGCAGTGGGCATTGCTCCTCCTCTTTAGCGAAGGAACTGCCACTGCTACCTATGCCTCATGTTCCCAGCTCTACATTCTGGCTCACCACTCCCGTAGTCCACTGCGGCACCAGGGTGTAATGACCTGCCACAATTTTAATGAGTTGAGGTGGTAATGCCATGTTTGTTTTACCAGTGCCACCTCCCGCTCATGTTGGCAACAGGCTTTCTCATGTAAAAAGTAAATTTATTAATGTGTGTCACACAGTGGCGGCCGCCACTTACAAAGGGTGGTGAGGTGGGTGGGTACAGGCGTGGGGGAGAGCGCAGGAGGGCGTGTTTGTAATGATTAAAAAAAACGTACCTGAAGCTGCCAGGTGCCTCCTGCGTCGCATCGCTCCTGCTGTCCTCTTCCTGGTCCCAGCAGCCCCATGGACAGACTCCTATCCAATGTCCGTGTGGCAGAAGAGCACAGGTTTTGGCCTGAGAGGACTGGATAGACGCTCTGCTGAGGTAATGGAGTCTGTGGGGTTTCTCCAGCCCGGATGCTGAATGCAGCCGGGCTGGAGAAACCTAAGTGCGCATTTGTTTTTTGGTCGGCCTAAGATGGCCGGCCAAACACATGCGCACGTAGTGAGTGCACAATCACTCCCACTTCCCCATCCCATGCCCTGGCCCTCCCTGCACAAGCTGGCATGGAGCCGGCAAACGAAAAATAAAATTATGCTAGAACATAGTTTTATTTTTCCTTTGCTGACTCTGCGCCAGGCAATGGGGCGAGGCTCCTTCACCGTTGCAGAGGAGCCGCCACTGGTGTCATCGTATTCACAGTGAACAGGGATCATTTCAGAGCTGCAATATGCTGGCGCCATTCACTTAAATACATGCACTTTTTGCATCACAGTGGCTTTGTTTCCAAGAAGCAGGCATGTAGTATGTTGGGGTTTCTGTTTACATTTTGGGCAGTTCATTTTGTCCAGAGAGTAGTGAGACATATTGCCAGTTTGACAGGGAGGGTGTAGAACTGGATGATTGGCAGGGGAGAGGAGTGGATGCCAAGTGAATAATACTGACCGGATTCTGTTCCATGGTAAGCTACATATGCTTAGACTGATCCATGGGACATCAGAAGGATAGTCTGATATATCAAGGGTGCACACGTTCCTATATGACATCTGTGACTGTTGCTTGTACATCTCCATCTCTGTGAAGTGCAGTGCATGAAGTTTGAAAGGTATTGGCAAAGCCATTCTGAGTGTCAAAAATTACAAAAATATATGAGTGCAGGAAGAAACAAAGTGTAGGACAAGGAGCTATTTCATTTTTGTAGTGGAGTTGAAGGAGAGAAAAGGAATGGTTAGTCAGGCAGTAAATTTGTTTGCTTGTAAAATACCATTTTGTAGAGAGTACTAATCGCTGTGCTCTTTATCTTTTCTCCTTTGAGGACAACCAAAAAGAACCTAGAAGGGTAAGATGAAAACCACCATATATAATATTAAATTACAATATTATTTAACATCAAAATATGTTTACTAATTTATTACAAAGTTTAATAAAACTTGCAGTCTGCACGAAATCTCTGCCTGACCACTGCCTGCAGCCATATATTGCATAATCCAGTTCTTAAAAAATCAGGCTGATTGCCTGATATTGATATTGCTCGACTCCAACATGCCCCGTCTTCATCCTGTTGTAGGGGAGGTGGCTGAGTAAACTTAGGGGCATATTATCAAGAACGTCGTTAAAAATTATCCCCGGTTTAGCGGCAGAAAACTGCAGCTAAAACAGCGATAATGGGCTTGATAATATGCCCTTGATAATTCCATTAGTAGTCCATGTTCTGGTGTGAATATGGGCTTCTATTGGAATTCTGTTTTGAAAATTCTCCAGGGCATATTATCAAGCCCATTAACGCCGCTTTAGTGGCAGTTTTAACGCCGTTCTTGATAATATGCCCCCCAGTGACTGGCGTGAACTTAGGAATTGAGAATCCGGGAGTCTGGCCTGCTAGTTTACGAGGCTCCATTAGGTTTACCTCTCCCATACCGTAAGTGACCCACGCCAAGTTCACCTCAGCCTGCAACAGTCAGATGCTTGCACTGCCTGCTTGCCAGAATGCCATAATTGGTTTTGTCCCCGCCTTTACCCACCCCCGCCCACGACCAATGACCCCGGACGGGATCCCGAGGATGGAGGGCTGAATCGAAATTTGCCTAGCTTATGTAACGGTAAGTTTCAATTCTATTAAGGACACGGAGGCGAGGATTATGCTATATCTTCCTTCGCTTTATTAACATAAAACTCCACAGCAGCTTAGGAAAATATTCAAAACAGTGAACGAAAATGCTTTAAGTCCCTAAAGCATTTGAAGAAACGTTTTAACAGTCCAAAACCACAACTCCCAAGAGTCTCTTGTGTATTGCCAGTCCATAGTCCTTCCATCATGTCTATCACCGCTAGAAAGCCAGTCCTCTCTTCCTCTTCCTCCTCTTTCTTCGCGCAGATCACACATTCGCCTCATTGATCCTGCTTAGCACCCTCGTTGCCTGCCGGAAAAAAGACAGTGTAAGCGAGGCGGCATAGGCATTTGACCATAAGGCAAAGGAGTATTCAAAGACTAGCCACAGGACAGAAACTGCATAAAGGAAAACGCTTTACTTACTGCCATACGGGTGGGTAGAGAAAACCACTGTGTGTTCTGGGTGGGATAATCCTCGCCTCCGTGTCCTTAATAGAGTTAGCAGTATCAACTGCTCTGCCAGCCAGTACTGGCAAGCTGGGAGTCCTGCTCATGGTGGCACAATCGGTGCTGCAGTCCACGAGAGACACTTAAATGTACAGACCCTGGCACCAAAAACTAGAGACTTGAAAGATACCAGGTGACATTTGTGGGTAGATCAATTGTAACTAGATCTTTTAAGGGTCTGCCCTGGCAAGGCCTTTTTGTTGGGGTGAATATTTTTGCATTCTCATTCAATAAGAATGCATGGGGATTTTCTGCAGTTAAAAAAAAAGTTTTCCCTTTGCCTCCTTCACAGGAGTCCAGTTTTTAGTTTACGCCTCTACTTGATGCCCATTGCAGCCTTCATGCAAAACATAAACCTAGTCTTTGGTCGGGATTCCTGTCATGGGGCTCAAATGGATCATCCCACCTGAATTCCCTAATGCCCTAGTTCTTACTAGGCTGATGGGCATTTTTGGGTCACCTAATGCTATTGGCAGATTAGTTGCACTATTCTGCCTCCACACTAGTGCTTTTGTTTTGAGGGACTGCCATGATGAGGGAAAAAAAGACAGGACCTGATGATTTGTTTGCAGTGGATTGGGGGAAATGTGACTTTAAGAAGGAATTTGGGTTGGTCCCAAGGATAATTACTCGCACTATGGACATGTAATATACACTCTTCAAATGTGAGGGCCTGTAGAATACTAATATTTTGGGGAATATGGAAGGCGACCTTACAAGAGGGAAAACTGTAAAGGGCATTCATGTAGTGGAAGCTGACAGATGACTATTGTGGTAGTCTCTCGTAGGTTCAATACAAGCACTAGTGTGTAGGTAGGACGCAACCAATCCAATAGCATTATGTGACTGAATAGTCTATTGGGCTGGGCCAAGATAAGATTGACGAATCTTAGGCCAATGGCTGAAAAGGAATGGTCAAAGAGAACCAATGGTTAAAAAGGGTGCACCAAAATAGTCCTATATTGTTGGCAGGTCTGTTTGGCCGCTGCTCTGTATAGTGACGCTGGAAGAGTTTTTGTTAAGTAGGAATGTAAAGTGAGAGCACTGGCTAACAACCAAACATTGTTTCAAAGGGTGGGGTTGGAGGAATACCAGAATTCCGAGAACCACTAAAACTGAATTACTTGTGAAGTACAAAGAAAGTTTATGGACAATGACAGCCAATTTGGAAGTGGGAGGTACTGTTTCATGTCTGATGGGTGACTTCTAGCCGCAGATGCTGTACATAAAATAATCCCCAGGCATCAGACTGGATCTGTATGTAAGCTTTATTTTTTGTTGGTAGTAACCCTGTGCAATGGTAGTTGGCGGCGCCTGGCTCCCCCTCTGCCATGCCAGAGATGTAGGCTGTACCCAAATAGGTGCCACCCTGTGTACTGATGTCTGTTACTTTTGAGACTTGTTGATCTGATTAAGACCTCTAGCTGCATTCCTTGCCTTAGAATAGATACCCAAACAATCCTTCACCAGGGGTGGGGTCTGCAAAACCAATTTTAAATGGGAGTCTTGGAAGACTGAACTGGCGAAGAACCTGTTGCAATGGTTTTGGCTGTCCAGACAATAGTGTTTGAACGTGTGCAAGGATGCCCACGTTTCAGCCTGACCAGATTCAAGTGGAATGTACATCAGGGCCCTAAAACGGTGGAAGATCCCAGGAAAGAACTACAACTAGAATCCTGGTGTGAGCCTATTGACATGCCAACAAAAGTCAGAATGTGTGTTCCTCAATAGACACCCATAGTTATCTAAATACTCAGTTGGCTACCAGAGAAGTGGTAGCCTGCCCTAGCAGCCTCAACTACAAAGAACCTCACAAGCCTCTTCAAAGAGCCGCAACTACTATGTAACATCATACACCTCACACCAGGAGCAGGACAATACCAATCCCATGACTACACTTTCAGGGTTTAATGATTATTTAACCGCAGCAGAGTACCTGTCACTTTAATTAGACAACGTACCCAACCACATCTGTTCACCATCCACGCTATCCACTCTAAAAGGAATAGTAGGCGTGGGGGGGGAAGAAGAGTCTGTTCTGTTTCCTCCTTTGGAGACAAGTCAATATAAGGTATGGTTTTCAGAATACCTAGCAGAGGAGGAAAACGGGAGGGCAGAGACAACCCCTGAGGCAGCTGAAAGTAGAACACCACTCCTGCCCCAGTACATTTCCCCAAGTATAAAATGGAGGTAGGAGAGTGTGCTGTTTGGAAGCAAACATGCCAATTCAAGGCCAACTATCTTGATTTCGTATAAGACTTCTAGGCGAGAGAGTAGTTAATTAAGGAAGGGAAGATGTGATGCTACGTCAGTCGGACCATTCGGCCCAGAAGGCCTGCAGAGAATACGGCGAGTGCTCTTGGGGGCGTCGGAAGACGATCTAGTAACTACTGCATGTTGATGTAAGGTTTTAGGAATAGGTTGCCCGTCCTAACCACAATAACCTATCCTTGGATCTAAGTGACTTAACCCCTTCACTGCTAGGCTTCCAACCCTGTGACAAGCCCTTTTTTTAAATTAAACATTTGGGATAGTTTGCGCTTCAGCCCATGTAACTTTTTGTCCACATAATGTATCCACGACAAATCTACGTTCTTTTTCTTCCAACATCTTGAGCATTCTAAAGGTACGCAGGGTTTGTGGATTTCCCTGGAGGGAACTGAGACATTGGCCAAAATACAGCATTTTTTGTGTGTGGGAAAATGGGTTAAAAGTGTAGCAGAAGAAAACGTCTGTTTTCTTTCCCCCCTGCAAAAGGTATCAACAAAGAGTTTGTGGTGCTAAAATCACCATATTCCCAACTTTCGGGAACAGGCAGACTTGTCAGGAAACCAATTTGACACAGTTTTGGCATTTGACTGAAATAGACTTTTTCGCGCTTTCAACCTCCTGTCAGTTAGTGGTAGTAAAGGGTGTGAAAGCAAAAATGGATCCCGGAAAACTATACATTTCTGAATTCAGCATGTGTAATTTGTGTAGACCCTTCAAGGTTTTTCTATAGATACTAACAATTTAAATAAAAAATATTGAAATTGAGTTTAAAAAAACCCAGCCATTTGTGCCAATGTTTTCACTTTGAACTTCTAAGTGTGGCAGATATTTAAAGCGGTATACCTTCATTTCTGCTGGACCTTTCTGGTTGTGGTGATTGTATAGGCCTTGTAGGTTCACCAAGAACCCGAGGTACCCAGAGCCAATAACTGAGCTGCGTCTTTGTAGATGTTTACATACAGACTGCATGACGATTTACATTGGAGGAGCTGGCTATTTGATGGCAGACAGTGGACATTCCAACTACATGACTAATGTGTGGTTGTACTCGTACATTATCTCAGTGTCATGCAATGCCAGCTCTGAGTGGCCAGTTACTATGCACAAGCGGCACCAGTTGTGTCCTCTGTCCTGTTGTGTAAGTGTTGCACTTTGTACCACATTGCCGTCAATGTTGATGTGCTGTGATTGCTATGTGTGTGCGCATTGTGGGAGAGGCGCCCCTGTAGCTCTGATTTTGCGGACCGGTATCCCTTTGAGGCTGTGTGCCTTTGACTTGTGTGCTGTTCGGGGGCTGGAATTTTGCGCCGTCTCCACACTGATGACTTGGCCACCATTTCACATGTGGCGCAGGATTCCCACCTCGAGTCGCCTTTGCTGCCTACCTCTTGGCGGCGAGTTTGTTTGGTCTGGCTTTGCACATCATGCCCGCGCCTCTTGACCGCCTCCATTGACCTCCTCGACACTCCGACTGCATTCACGTTTTTGACGATTGACTGACATATTTCTGTTTGTTTTGCCAATGACACAGTGAAGGTGATGAACAGTTTTTGGTAGTGTTCTATCACCTCTGTTACGCTATGTTCTTCCTGCGAACTGAACCCACTCTTCCAATTCTCCTCGCCCATCCCCGAACATGCGGTTCCTGGCTGGTCCTCCGTGGGGCTTTTCGGGTTGTCTCCGCACTCTGTCCGGGTGCATCCATTGTGCTATGTAGTTTGGTTTTGTTTTGGCGTGTATTTGGCGTGTTTTATTTGCTGCTTTTATAGTGCATTTTCCTGGGAATTGCAGGCCTGTTGCTGATTTTTGTATCGCAATTTGGGGCATTGCATCTTTTTTAGGTGTTTGCGCTTTGCATTTTTCCGGCGTCACGTTGATTTTTACACAGTCATTTGGCGCGTTATGCTACTATCGCATGGTGCCGCCGGGTTGGGAATAGAACATTAAAACTGTGTTATTTTGTTGCGATATACGAAGTTGCGTTAAGCTAAATTTGCGATGTAGAACACGTTCTTGTGTTCTATCCCCCAAAGAGTGGAAAATTGGTACTAAGGAAACCTATGTATTTCCGAAATGGGAACAAAATGTAGAGTTTAGAAGCAGTTATTTGCACATCTCTGAAATTGTGGGTACCCATACAAGCATGTGAATTGGAGGACATTTTTCAAAATTGTTTTTGTTTTTTACACATTGTCTTACATTTGGAAGGCAGAAGTGCAAAGAAAGTCAATCGGCCATCACACTTGTTCTACTATTCTTGTTTCCCCTATGACTCCTGAAAAAAATTGTACCTCATTTGTGTGAGTAGTGCCCGCAACAGGAAATGGCCCAACATGCAGTGTGGACACATCACATTTTTACAGTGAAAACTGACCCATTTTTTTTTTATTTTAGCATGTCCCTAGCTGTGGATTTTGGACTCTAGCTCAGCCGTCACCTAGAAAACCCAGCACATGTATACATTTTTTAAAACTAGACACCCAGGGGAATCCATTATGGGGTGACTTGTGTGGCTTGTAAATGTTCTGTTACCCAGAATCCCTTGCAAACCTCAAACTGTCCAAAAAAATTTCCTCATATTTCTGTGATGGATAGTTCTGTCATCTGCGGTGAGCCACACACTTCCACCCACTCAGCATTCCCCAAGTCTCAAACTAAAAATGGTATCTCACTTGTGTGGGTAGGCCTAGTACCCGTGACAGGAAACGGCCCAAATGCAACGTGGACACATCACATTTTTCCAATGAAAACTGACCCTTTTTTCACAATGTGCCTCGCTGTATTTTGCACCCTAGCGCTGTTGGCACTAAAAGGGAAACCTAGAAAATCTACTATTTTTTTAAAACTAGACATTCACGGGAATCTTGGATGTGGTGACTTGTGACTTGTATGGCTCTCACAAGGCTCTGTTAGCCAGAATCCATTGTAACCCTCAAACTTTGGATTAAAAAACCTATTTTGATCACATTTATGTGATGGAAAGTTGTGATATCTACGTGGAGCCTCGAACTCGCCAAGAATTCCTCCAAGTCTCCCGATAAAAATGGTACCTCACCGGGACAATATGGGAGCCCTCCCACCCCTGGGACAGCCAGTAGAGCAACTTGGCAACATTATTACTATGTTCGTAGAGCCGATACTGAGGCAGTCCTATGGAACAAATCCAGGAGTCCGCGTCTCAGTGCCCCATGGAGGTCCTCCAACTGCTGCATATGAGCTGCAGATGGCAAACTCCCCACGGGACGCTCCATCATGAGTATCTAGGCCTCCATGACTGTAATCATTCCCTGTCACATTTGTGACGGTGGACTGCCCCAAATCCCAGACTGCGGATCACTGTCTTAAATACCTGCCTAAATATGTGAGGGTTTCAGTCAAAGTATTCTGCTGTGGTGACTCAGGAGATCCACCTTGGCCTCCTCCATAAGCCCCCCCAGCATTGATCCTCTAGATGCCCCTTGCACTCTGACTCAAACTACAGCTCACTTAGGGCATGATTGAACAGCCCTCAGGGGAGGTTATGGGTAGTTGCACAAGAGATCAGGAGACTGTGGGCAAAAATAAATAGTCCAGACGGGAGTGCGTCCAGTGTATGCTGCGACCCTCAAGCCTACTGGAACGCCGACACCCTACAAGACTGTCACCCCGAGGTCCACCTCTACTGTTCCTGTGCCTGTAAGAGCTTCAGTTCACCACGCGCCAGTCGTTGCCCGTGCCCCGGCCAGCATCACCACCTGGACGTTTCCCGGTGGAGCCCATGTTTGGAGGCTGCTCCTCAACCCACTCCCAAACTCTGTGCGAATGATCAAAGAAAAATGTTTTCCTTGGAAGAACACCTTTATTTTGGCCAGGAAGAGGAGTATGTAGTGGAGACCCATGTCACAGAGTCGGGGAGCAGGAAGATTGGGCAGTAGTTTTTGAAATCGTTGGGGTCAGTGGAGGCTTTATTAAGGAAGGGTCTGACATCTGCGTGTTTCTATCTGTTCAGGAAGGTTGCTGTGGGGATAGAAGTGTTGAGGATGCTGATCAGTTGCGTGCTTATCAGGTTTGTTGTGAAGTTGTTGGGGTGGTGCCTGCCAAGACACTGCCACATCTCCCAGCACCTGCGCACACTACTGGCTCGCCATCTAAGCTAGAGTCACCATCAAGATGCTAACCCACGCTCACAAGGCCCTCCACGACACCGGACCAGCATACCTGTACAGCCAACTCAAATTCCACGCACGCCAAAGGACCCTACGATCAGCCCAGCTCTCCTAAGCCATGGTCCCCCGCACCAGAAAGACCAGATCGGGAGGCTGCTCCTTCTTCCGTTCGGCCAGAGCCTGGAGCGACCTTCCGCTCCACCTCAGACAGATAACATCGCTCCCCATCTTCGCAAGAAACCTCAAAACCTGGCCCTTCGACAGACCCCCTTCTTGATGGACTGGAACCTGCGTCCCCCCCTCACCTCCCAGTGCCTTGAGACCCTTATGGGTGAGTAGTCGCGCTTAACAAACACCTGATTGATTGATTGATGAATCTGCCAAGTCACATTTTGCCTTCTGTACATGGCAAAATGCATTTTACCAGTAGCAAACGGACTGATGGGCCGTTTGTGACAGGAAAAATGCCTCGTACATCTGGCCCTTAGTAACTTGTTGCTGAATGGCATTTTACTTTTGCGATTCCGTATCAGGAAGGGGCTTGTTTAGGGCGTCCCTGCCTAATACTGAATAGCACTTGTATGTATGAATGTTTTGCAACTAGGAATACAATTGCAAAACAATTACACTTACCCCCCAACTTCAGGTTGGTTGTAACCCATTCGGAACCTGGAAGGTGCCCCCAAGGGACCCCTCCCCTTTGTGAATGTGGGCACCAACATTTTTTAAGAGCAGGCAGTGGTCCCACGGACCACTGTCTGCTCTTAAAAAATGAAAATGTAGATTTTCGTTTTCGAAATGCATCCTGTTTTCCTTTAAGGAAAAAGGCTGCATTGTAAAAAAAATATTGCTTTATTTAAAAAGCAATCACAGACATGGTGGTCTCTTGACTCCAGCAGGCCACGATCCCTGTGATTGTAGCCATTCACAATGGGTTGGAAACTGCCACCTGCTTCATGAAAAATGCGGCAGGTCTATTTCTGAGCTACTGCGAATAGCTAACAATGTCAAATACACTGTTGTATATCGCAGTTTGTGATTTCCCTATGGAGAAGCGCAAACACATGATTTCACACATCTGGCCCTAAGTTATTTGCCCAGGTTCACAGGATGTTAAGCCTTCCACCCGACTCGAATCCGGTTCCCCAGCGGCAAAGCCTGCCGCTCTAGCCTTTACGCCACATCCTCTCCCCAAGAAGAAGATTGAAAAATTACTATTCCATAGGGCAGGGGGGGTAAAATTCCTCCAAAGAAAAAACGTCACTGAGTCTCACCGAACTCCTGAATGTGGACTTAAGTTTCAATGAGATGCTTAACCTTCTATGCAACAGCAGTATGGTATGCGGTTTGTCCGCCTGTGTGCTCTCCATTTCTAAGGCTTAGCTGCCCTCTTGTGGCATTTTGCCAGAACTTAAAATCAGCGAGTTCCAGATGCTGCTTAACTGCCTTACTCTTAAGATGCTAGGTGGCGGGAACAAAGTGGAACAATATCTTAACTTTGTTTCCGCACTGATTGAAAAATCTCGCTGTTTCTATCTGGAACCAGCAAGGAAGCTCTAGCATCAAATACTTACTAACATTCTGCAGCCAGAAAGATGTTTTACGGTTTCCAACCGACCAAACAGTTAAGGGATGACATTACCAAAATGGCATCCCCTGACCTTATGCCCGTGGCGATGATGAGATAACGGGAAAGCACAATGGATGACATTAGACCCAATCCAGGAGAATTGAAGGTGTGGCTTTTGATCCCGATGACATTAAGAGAAATAATTTACATGACATAAATAAGACCTTAGAGCGGCGTGGCCACCCATAAAGTCACTGACGCATATCTTCATCAAAAATCGATCTAACTGCGTAACATTGTTGCCATGCGCCCCAGTGCGCACTAAAAATAAGAGCATACAAGTCCGCTAGTTGGGAAGGAAACTACCACACTAATCAGAGTTAAGTAGGCCCCTGTGCCACTGCACCATTGATAGGCACTCCCCTGGTTGCCATTCAGTTACCCAGGTAGTGTCTGCAAGGCATACATTTCTATTTACCTGGCTTCAGAGGATTATTGGTAAATCCCTGCCTGCTCAGGGAGCTAACTTCGACCGTTAACAGGCTTAATTGTTATTTTGGCAACAACCTACAGATTTATTGACGAGCTTACTGCTTTTGTTACAAACAGCTGTGAGTAGCCTAACTGCTAAATTAGTAGGATTGACAAGTAGGCAAGCAGAATTACACAGTGTCCCAACACGTGTCTGCGGCAGCACCCCATAGGTGAATATTGAAAGGAGGGCACTATAGTTGGATCTGTCCTGTTTTTCCTCTCAAGCACCCTATATTTATGTCAAAACAAAGACCGTCTCTAAATCATATAGGGGCATATTCGCAAGAACCTCGTTAAAATTATCGCCGTTTAAGCGACAGGAAACTGCCACTAAAACTGCGATAATGGGCTTGCTAATATGAGTTGTAGAATTCCAATAGAAGCCCAGGTTAATGTGCAGGACATCTAACCTGGGCTTCTATTGGAATTCTCCAGGGCATATTAGCAAGCCCATTATCGCCGTTTTAGCGGCAGTTTTCTGCTGCTAAAACAGCGATAATTTTAACGAGGCTCTTGCTGATATGCCCCATAGTGAAGGGAAATCAGTGATCCTAAACTGGTTGCTTCGTAAATAGACATTCACTGCTGATTTCTAATGTGCTGTTGGGCAAACAGGCTACCTAGTGCTGCACACACACATTTGTCACCACAGTACAAAGATGTATGTGTCTGTGCAATCTAGCATAGGTTTTGTACTGCAAAAGATAAGCTTTCTGTAAAACAGTCCTATGCTCAAAACATTTTGAAAAAATATTTAACACATAGGATGTGTGCTGTATAGTGCAGCACAACATTTCACACATTGGAAGTGTGCGGTACAGTTGAGCTCATTTAAGGGTGATTTTTCATGGCAAACACATGTTTGTCCTGGAGAGTAAATACTTTTCTACACTTTGTGCCGCATTTTACCAATTTGTGTGACTTTGCAGCAAAGTAAAGTGTTTATAAATCTGCCCACAGTCTCTAAAGATGTGCACTGAGGAAAGAGTAGCAGCTTTTGTGTTTCTGCAAAAGTAAAGATTTTTCAAAGAGGGCAGAAAACGGTAACGGGATAGTGAGGCATTGGTAAAAGCCCCTCTCGCCACCACAACGTCACTATTACAGATGTTGTGGTGGCAATAGGGTCTGCGCCTTATGTACAAGGCAGTGTTAAGCCACTTAACATGGCTTAACGCTGCCTTGTACATAAGGCACCCTTTCATGCTATGGTTAGCGTGAAAGGGGTGGGCAGTGGGTGTTGTGGTGGGCGTTCCACCACAACACCCATTCATTTTGATGCTGCCCCCTATGTAAAAGGGTGGCGTACATAGGAGGCAGCGCCAAAATTAAGACCAGGTAAATCCTGGTTTTAAGTTGGCGAAATGCATTATTTCTCCTCGTTTTTGTTTTTTCCATGTGTGCTGCCTTGTGTAGCACACATGGAAAAAGCCTTCCCTTCCTGTACATAAACAAACCTTTAAAAAAAATCCCATTTTGTCACTTTCATGTGTGCTGCATGAAGCGGCACACATGAAAGTGACAGATTGGCATTTTAGGATTGTTTATGTGCAGGAAGACTATGAAAAAACAGGGGGAGAGGAGGATAATTGAGACTAGGTCGTCCTCCTAAGGGTCAGTAAGAAACAGAATGGATCCCAGTCATGGGACCCTGAGACCTAGCTCAGCTCAGGTATATGGTTATATTTAATCATAATACCTTCAAGAAAGAAAAATTTCTTTCTAGTGTCCCCTCACTCACCGGGGTTTCCCCACGGTGACATGCTTCATCATTGGGGCCCTCCCAGTTCTCTACGAAAAGGGGCGTGCTGCGACTCACGGACTACGCAGGAGCACTTCAGTGTGAAAATGACTATGTGTGGTGCAAAAAAGGATAAGTGGAGTGGGTGTGTGTGAGTATTAAAAATACCATACTTAGTGGGCCTAACTGTTTTATTGAGCTCCTATGCAGGTATATTAAAAGTGGGGTTAATGTCACTGTAGGGCAACCTATAATGTGGTTGACTCAGTGATCAATATGGTCGACATGTTTCATGCTACCCATAGCATTTCTTCGGGACCATGCAGGGTTTCTGAGTAGGTAGAGATACGCGATTTCACCACACAGGATGTAAGTACTAAATCTCTTTCGAAGGAAAAAGCCACTTTATAATACAACGTGATTATTCACGAAAGCGGTATTTCCGACATAACGATTTATGTATATATGTACATCGTTCTTCCAGCAGTGTATCCCATAAGTGAAATTGACCCCCCAGCGTGACCATGAAGTGTCAATTCTCGCTTTAAAAAGTAACTATTGGAGTTCTTCTTAATCTGTGTACTTTGTATATGTTGTGTTTGTTATATGTTTGATCACAATAAGTCCTGTCTTGTTTATTTGTGTGAATTCACGAACAAATTTCACGACGTTTTGATTAAAGAAAGCCTGCACGCGCCAATATGGCGCACATCATTCTTTATATACACAGAATGAGAGTGGCTGGCAATGTACTATGGGTACCTCCCCTAGGGGAAGGTCTGTCATTAACAATGTGCTTTATTTTACAGCACCTACTAATTGAGAGGAACAAAAGTATGTATTTTATTAGAAATGCATGCAAATAATATTGCTTTATTTTTATAATTGATTCACTGTCCACACTATTGGGATTTAGGAGTGGCATATGCAGGGCTGGTCCCTGCATGGTCCCGAAGAAATGCTAGGGGTAGCATGAAACATGTCGACCATATTGATCACTGAGTCAACCACATTATAGGTTGCCCTACAGTGACATTAACCCCACTTTTAATATACCTGCATAGGAGCTCAATAAAACAGTTAGGCCCACTAAGTATGGTATTTTTAATACTCACACACACCCACTCCACTTATCCTTTTTTGCACCACACATAGTCATTTTCACACTGAAGTGCTCCTGCGTAGTCCGTGAGTCGCAGCACGCCCCTTTTCGTAGAGAACTGGGAGGGCCCCAATGATGAAGCATGTCACCGTGGGGAAACCCCGGTGAGTGAGGGGACACTAGAAAGAAATTTTTCTTTCTTGAAGGTATTAAATATAACCATATACCTGAGCTGAGCTAGGTCTCAGAGTCCCATGACTGGGATCCATTCTGTCTCTATGTGCAGGAAGAGACACCTTCCTGCACTTAAACAATCCTCCCCTGCACTCGGGCACCCTTTCACTATGGTGCCAAGGGTGCCTGCGTTGGCGCTAAGTTGCTAAACTTAGCTTCATCGCAGGGGGGAAAGCAAGGCTACACCGCATCCTTGTAAATATTGTGCAGCCTTGCGTTTCAGAAGTAGCCGAGAGAGGCGTTAAGCCAAGGAGGCCAACGCTGCGCTTTACCACTTCCTTGTACATATGGCCTTTAAGACTCACAGGGGGATATGATTTATATCTGTCTTTATACGGTCATGGGACATCCAAATGGTAGATAGCTGTTATCTGTATCCTTATATTCCTCTGTTCTCGGTGAGGTGAATGTACTTGTGAAATGATTGGTTTAAGGTTCTACAGTAGGTCATACTTGCAAGAGTGATGCATCCCCAGTCACACAGTGCCCTCAACAGACCAATAATTGGCATCCCTTTGAACCAAATCTCTGTTCTTTCTTAGCTCTGCTTTTCTGAAGGTTCTTTCCTTGTGTTTGATAAATACCTCTTGTTTAGGGTTGTGTAATTTGTTTTCGCATAATTACATACAATTTAAAACAAGCATTTACAATGCAACGGTTTCGCATTTGCAAAAGTTTGAGCTATTGGCATTGTAAATGACAACATTTTTATTTATGTGTTGGTTTTGAAAACAGATAAATAAATGGCACGGTCATTTACAATGCCAATAGCTTAATCTCTCGCAAATGCCACACATACACACCCACAGAGAGCCCCCCCACACACACACACCCACACACAGCCCCCCCCCCCCCACACCCACACGTTTGTGACAGACCTCCTGCTTTCGGGATTTAAAAAGATGCCAAATGCCACTGCTGTTCTCTTTTTTGCTGCGACAAAAGTGATGCTCGAGTTTTGTTTGGTATGTTATCATTTAACTTAAATGGGCGCTATATACCCTGCTAGGAATGCAAACTGCAGGGTGGGTAAGGAGGTTTCGTATTGAAGGTTTGCCGGGCTGGTCCCTTTCGCCCCGTCAGGGTTCAGCCAGCAGGAACCCCAGAGCCCTGCACGGCGCAGCTTTCGACGAGGCGAACTCTAAAAAGTAAGTCCAAACAACCAGGGCTTTAAGTAGGATAAAAAACTGGGGGGGGGGTCTCTCAAAGGGGTGTGGCCGATGTAGTTGGGGGCGTGGCTTAAAAACACTTAAATTGAAATTCTGCGTTTAGCCTAGTGTGTTGCCCGACTGGTATTCTGCTGCTTTAGGCATTACAACCAGATAAATAACACAACAAGTAACATTATACCTACAACAAGCTGGGACTATTGGATTTGTCAACGGTTGTAGTTGCATAAAATAAATAAGCAACAACTATGGCTTTAATAGCATACTAAAAATGCTTCAATTCTGAAATGATGAGAATGAAAGTACTATAACGAGTCTCTTTGAAGTTACATAAAAAGGCAGTGAAGGGTGGTACTACTGCTGCAGAGTTAAGATTATTTTTTCACCCTGAAGGGGAGGGCAAAAATGGAGTGCCCGATAGGGACCGGTCTCAGCACCTGCTTTGTTGAACTGCCGGGTGTTGAGCACCTGCAGGACCCGGCCCGTTTAAAGCCCTGCAAACAACCCTGATAAAAGTCTGTGGGGCTAACAGTTCATGAGGCAGTCAATGCGGACAATGCCATGCTATGAAAAAGGTAAAAAAAAAAATCTCAAGGCCGTTGCTCGTGAGTGCGCCTGTTAAAATAGGCCTAGAAAGGGGTCGGTTTCTCGTTCTGTAGAGGTGGCACTCCTGGTCTGACTGGTAGCTCCCACCCTGCACAGACAGTGTGTGCATTACCAGGCCGATAATTATCACATCCAATAAAAATGCGGCACAGAGATGTTGGTGAACAGTGTTTGAGCAGGCATCGTAGTTTATCAGATCACGTGCAATCAAACGCCTAATCTGTCATTCAGTTTCTCCCAAGGACAGAAAGCGCATTTGAACCTAACTAGTGTTCTGCATGTAGCCATTCATGGTTAGTCAATGCATCATCACAGCTGGTAAGATAGCTCAATGAGTGCAGAGTTCACTGCTTTGATCTGTGTTTGACATGCAAGCCGCACAATGGGATACCCTCTAATCATTCTGAGGCTGACAGGGCGAATGCCACAAGGACGGGCGACAGCGTCCCTGTGCCAGGAGGCAACTTGATTTGTGTTATAAAGATGGCCGTTATCATAAAATCATAGATCCATGACAACACTGGAAAAGCAAACACACTATTCAGTTCAATGTCGCAGCCTGCTGCTAATGGGACACAGGGACACATTGGAAACGCACTCACGCGCGTGAGAGGCAGTCCTGCTCACGTGCTGCATCACCACCAATCCTTCCCGCACCTTTCACTCGGCCTACCTTCGTCTGGGAGCTCACATGTATGGCCGTGGGGTTTAAACGTGGCTGTCAGTACACCAGAAACTAGGGACAACAAAGCATGCGGGCTGGTGCTAGGGATCGAGCAGGCCTTTATAGTGAGCACCGTACAGCCCTGGTTCGTTCTCAAGTTCTTAGGATCAGCTGTAACTGTTCTGTGACTGACTTCCGAATCTACCGGATTCCTTCAGAAGATGAATCAACATTAAGTTTACATTTGTGTAGGTGAGATACTGGAATTTTTCGCATTAACTGACCGCATCAATTTAATCGATCCGACCACAAAACATTTATACAAGACAGAGGGGCAGTAAGTCTGGCCTTGGTAGGGTTGTGCGGGCGGAGGGAGGGGGGAGCGGGACTAAGGAGAGCTGCGGGCGGGGGGAGGGGGGGGAGCGGGACTAAGGAGAGCTGCGGGGGGGGAGCGGGACTAAGGAGAGCGGAGAGCTGCGGGCGGGGAAGCGGGACTAAGGAGAGCTGCGGGCGGGGGGGGGAGCGGGACTAAGGAGAGCGGAGAGCTGCGGGCGGGGGAGCGGAACTAAGGAGAGCTGCGGGCGGAGGGAGGGGGGTAGCGGGACTAAGGAGAGCTGCGGACGGAGGGAGGGGGAGGGACTGGAACAGAGCAACAGGTCATTTCGCGACATGTGAGCAAGCGAAATAGTTACTGTAAGGAAGCTACTACAGGGGAACCCCTTAACAAATGAAACAGAAGCGAAAATATTTCAAATGGGGACCTTCAAAACACGGCTCTGTCCGCAATCTACTGGTGACGAGCACAAACAAGTCAGGTCCCGGGCCGGCCAGCCAGTCACAGCGCGGCCCGGGGAATGACGTCACGGGGGTGTCCCGGGCCGGCAGCCAATCGCAGCGCGGCCCGGGACAAAGGGGCGGGGCTTAAAAAAAGCACCAGAAACGCCCCCGAATCGCGTTTTCGTGAGAAAGCGCGATTGACAGCCTCTGTCTCCCAATGGCTAGTCTCCATTTATGGAGCTAGCCAATTGGAAACAGAGGCTGTCCTAACCTCACTATTGAAAACAATAGATTTCGATCTGGGAGGGGCTTCGCCCCTCGCCAGGTTTCGAAACCTAAAAAGTGACATGTGATTGCACAAAGTGCATCTCCGGTATCTGGTGCTAAACAATGAGACCTGAGATGCAATCCACGTTGCGCAAGCATGCAACCCATCTTTTTTTTCATCCACTCTGCTCCTTCCTAGCTATAAATGGCGGCTGTCTCGGAACGGGGATGAAAAAACGAAATAAATATACTTACCTTTTTCGCCGCCGCATGAGCTGCGTTGTGATTGGTCTGAGCAACCTGTTTGGCCGCTCAGGCAGTATCTGGGAGGCTGGGCATGTTCTCCACTGGTCTGTGCGTCCCAGCCCAGTGGTGAACATGCTAAATTAAATGCACATGACCGTTTGGCCAGTCCTTCATTCGCACTTAGGGAGTGCAAACCACTCCTGCTTCCTCTGACAGAGGGGAGCCCAGCCCTGCCCCACATCTAACATGGTTTTGAGTGGCACAGAAAAATAAGATGATAATAACTTCTTGTTATTATCATTTTATTTTTATTTTGCACTGCTCACCGAGCAGTGGGCATTGCTCCTCCTCTTTAGCGAAGGAACTGCCACTGCTACCTATGCCTCATGTTCCCAGCTCTACATTCTGGCTCACCACTCCCGTAGTCCACTGCGGCACCAGGGTGTAATGACCTGCCACAATTTTAATGAGTTGAGGTGGTAATGCCATGTTTGTTTTACCAGTGCCACCTCCCGCTCATGTTGGCAGCAGGCTTTCTCATGTAAAAAGTAAATTTATTAATGTGTGTCACACAGTGGCGGCCGCCACTTACAAAGGGTGGTGAGGTGGGTGGGTACAGGCGTGGGGGAGAGCGCAGGAGGGCGTGTTTGTAATGATTAAAAAAAACGTACCTGAAGCTGCCAGGTGCCTCCTGCGTCGCATCGCTCCTGCTGTCCTCTTCCTGGTCCCAGCAGCCCCATGGACAGACTCCTATCCAATGTCCGTGTGGCAGAAGAGCACAGGTTTTGGCCTGAGAGGACTGGATAGACGCTCTGCTGAGGTAATGGAGTCTGTGGGGTTTCTCCAGCCCGGATGCTGAATGCAGCCGGGCTGGAGAAACCTAAGTGCGCATTTGTTTTTTGGTCGGCCTAAGATGGCCGGCCAAACACATGCGCACGTAGTGAGTGCACAATCACTCCCACTTCCCCATCCCATGCCCTGGCCCTCCCTGCACAAGCTGGCATGGAGCCGGCAAACGAAAAATAAAATTATGCTAGAACATAGTTTTATTTTTCCTTTGCTGACTCTGCGCCAGGCAATGGGGCGAGGCTCCTTCACCGTTGCAGAGGAGCCGCCACTGGTGTCATCGTATTCACAGTGAACAGGGATCATTTCAGAGCTGCAATATGCTGGCGCCATTCACTTAAATACATGCACTTTTTGCATCACAGTGGCTTTGTTTCCAAGAAGCAGGCATGTAGTATGTTGGGGTTTCTGTTTACATTTTGGGCAGTTCATTTTGTCCAGAGAGTAGTGAGACATATTGCCAGTTTGACAGGGAGGGTGTAGAACTGGATGATTGGCAGGGGAGAGGAGTGGATGCCAAGTGAATAATACTGACCGGATTCTGTTCCATGGTAAGCTACATATGCTTAGACTGATCCATGGGACATCAGAAGGATAGTCTGATATATCAAGGGTGCACACGTTCCTATATGACATCTGTGACTGTTGCTTGTACATCTCCATCTCTGTGAAGTGCAGTGCATGAAGTTTGAAAGGTATTGGCAAAGCCATTCTGAGTGTCAAACATTACAAAAATATATGAGTGGAGGAAGAAACAAAGTGTAGGACAAGGAGCTATTTCATTTTTGTAGTGGAGTTGAAGGAGAGAAAAGGAATGGTTAGTCAGGCAGTAAATTTGTTTGCTTGTAAAATACCATTTTGTAGAGAGTACTAATCGCTGTGCTCTTTATCTTTTCTCCTTTGAGGACAACCAAAAAGAACCTAGAAGGGTAAGATGAAAACCACCATATATAATATTAAATTACAATATTATTTAACATCAAAATATGTTTACTAATTTATTACAAAGTTTAATAAAACTTGCAGTCTGCACGAAATCTCTGCCTGACCACTGCCTGCAGCCATATATTGCATAATCCAGTTCTTAAAAAATCAGGCTGATTGCCTGATATTGATATTGCTCGACTCCAACATGCCCCGTCTTCATCCTGTTGTAGGGGAGGTGGCTGAGTAAACTTAGGGGCATATTATCAAGAACGTCGTTAAAAATTATCCCCGGTTTAGCGGCAGAAAACTGCAGCTAAAACAGCGATAATGGGCTTGATAATATGCCCTTGATAATTCCATTAGTAGTCCATGTTCTGGTGTGAATATGGGCTTCTATTGGAATTCTGTTTTGAAAATTCTCCAGGGCATATTATCAAGCCCATTAACGCCGCTTTAGCGGCAGTTTTAACGCCGTTCTTGATAATATGCCCCCCAGTGACTGGCGTGAACTTAGGAATTGAGAATCCGGGAGTCTGGCCTGCTAGTTTACGAGGCTCCATTAGGTTTACCTCTCCCATACCGTAAGTGACCCACGCCAAGTTCACCTCAGCCTGCAACAGTCAGATGCTTGCACTGCCTGCTTGCCAGAATGCCATAATTGGTTTTGTCCCCGCCTTTACCCACCCCCGCCCACGACCAATGACCCCGGACGGGATCCCGAGGATGGAGGGCTGAATCGAAATTTGCCTAGCTTATGTAACGGTAAGTTTCAATTCTATTAAGGACACGGAGGCGAGGATTATGCTATATCTTCCTTCGCTTTATTAACATAAAACTCCACAGCAGCTTAGGAAAATATTCAAAACAGTGAACGAAAATGCTTTAAGTCCCTAAAGCATTTGAAGAAACATTTTAACAGTCCAAAACCACAACTCCCAAGAGTCTCTTGTGTATTGCCAGTCCATAGTCCTTCCATCATGTCTATCACCGCTAGAAAGCCAGTCCTCTCTTCCTCTTCCTCCTCTTTCTTCGCGCAGATCACGCATTCGCCTCATTGATCCTGCTTAGCACCCTCGTTGCCTGCCGGAAAAAAGACAGTGTAAGCGAGGCGGCATAGGCATTTGACCATAAGGCAAAGGAGTATTCAAAGACTAGCCACAGGACAGAAACTGCATAAAGGAAAACGCTTTACTTACTGCCATACGGGTGGGTAGAGAAAACCACTGTGTGTTCTGGGTGGGATAATCCTCGCCTCCGTGTCCTTAATAGAATTGAAATTTACCGTTACATAAGCTAGGCAAATTTCGATTCTATGTCAGGACCGGAGGCTTCAGATTATGCTAGTTCAAAGCTTACTTACCACCAACTGGGTTTAAAATAAAACCTCTTAAAGGTGGAGTCCGAGGACCAATCCGCCGCTCGCATTAGATCTTCCAGGCGAGCACCTACAGAAAACGCCTTAGAGGCCATGGCTCCTCTGGCAGAGTGTGCCCCAAAAACACTCGTATTGATGCCTGCTTCTTGCATGACCCAACGCACCCACCTAGCAATAGTGGGGGAGGAGACCGCTTTGTGTGGCTTCCGCAAGGCAATCAACAATTGACGCTCGCCCGGGGGGCGCAATTCCAATGTCAAATCCTCCTATGCTTTGAGGCATTGCACAACACACAACTTAGGAGTGTCAAGAAAAGCTGGATAGGAAATGGAGCGTGACGACGTTTTAGTACGTCGACCCACGGTAAAAGTAACCCCATCCGGGGAGAAGATGCGTGCAGATATATCCAGGGCACGCACGTCAGACACACGTCTACAAGAGACTAAACATAACAACATGGCCAACTTTGCCGAAATTTCCTTAAGAGACAGATAGGAGTTGACCGGCCAAGAAAGGAACAAATTCAGGACCAAATTGACGTCCCAAAGGACGGAATACCTGGGCTCCGGAGGCAATGCAAGTCGAATAGCCCGCAGAAGACGACAAACAAAAGGATGCTCACCTAACGGAGAGCCATCGATGTTGTCATGGCCTGCCGGAATCGCTGACCGAATTGCATTAATTGTTCTGTAGGCAAGGCCTTTGTCGGCTAGTTCAGCCAGGAAATTCAGAACGGGAACGAGGCCCGCGACCAAGGGATCCAAATCCCTTCGAAGACACCAACGCATCCACTTAAGCCAAGCGGATCTGTAGCGCTTCGTCGTACTATCGGCCCATGCTTTGGAGAGAATGTGCTCAGCTGACCCCGAAAGGCCTGGGAGCGTCCAACGTCTCCTGAGAGCCTCCACGCCATGAGGCGAAGCGAGCCCCGCATGACGAGAGGATGCGGTTCCTGATCCGGATTCCTCAGGAGGAGAGGAAACAGGGGGAGTAGGATTGGAAAATCCCAAGAAAGTTCCAGAAGAACCGGAAACCATACTTGAGACCTCCAAAGCGGTGTAATCAACACCAGCTCCACTCTTTGGCGGCGTACCTGGGCCGCTGTCCGCACCACCATGGAGAACGGGGGGAACGCAAACGGTTGTTCCCGACCCCAATCCTGCAGGAAGGCGTCCGTGGCTTCCGCAAGAGGGTCCGGTCTCCAACTGAAAAAACGCGGCAGTTGATGGTCCAGACGGGACGCGAACAGGTCCACTGAAAACGGACCCCAAAGGCTTTGTAGCCACCGGAAGACCTCCGGATCCAGTTTCCACTGACTGGCATCCTTGAGGTACCTGGAGTGCCAATCCGCTACCTGATTGGCCCGGCCTGGCAGGTACTCCGCTGTCACAGCGATGTGGTGCGACAGGCAGTAATCCCAGAAGTCCTTCACCAAATTCGCCAGAGCGCGAGAACGAGGACCCCCTAGATGGTTCACATAACGAACCGCCGAAACATTGTCCATTTTCAGTAAAACACAGGCCTTGACCGAATCCTTGGTCCAGCAACGGACAGCGAAGGAGCCCGCTAGGAGCTCCAGACAATTGATATGTAATCGTTGTTCGTCTGAAGACCAGGCGCCGCCGGTGGAGAAATCCCCGCACCGGGCGCCCCAGCCCGACCTGCTGGATTCTATGACGAGATCCGGCACCGACCCGAAGATCGCCCGACCATTCCACGCCTCCATGTGAGACAGCCACCAAGACATTTCCTCCTTCACCTCCTCCGTGAGAGGAACCAACTGATCGTAGCTCATTCCTCTTCGGAGGTGCTGAGCCTTGAGGCGTTGAAGCGCCCTGTAATGTAGGGGCCCCGGAAAAATCGCTTGAATGGAGGACGACAGAAGTCCTACCACCTTGGCGACATGTCGTAAGGACGTGCGATCCTTGGTGATCGTCTGCCGAAGCAGATGTCGGATCTTCGCGATCTTCCGGGGCGGAAGACTCAGAACCGCCTCCTCCGAGTCCACCACGAACCCCAGGAAGGTAAGTCTCTGAGTGGGGGCCAAAACCGATTTTGAGCTGTTGATAACAAACCCCAGTTTCTGAAGAAGTTGTACGGCCTGTTGCAGCTGCCCAGCCAAGATCACCGGACATTGCCCCATAAAGAGGATGTCGTCCAAGTAGACCAACATCCGCACTCCTTGACCCCTGAGGAACTCCACCACCGGATGCAGCACCTTCGTGAAGCACCAGGGGGCCGATGAAAGGCCGAACGGCAGCGCCGCGAACTCGAACACCCTGTCGTTCCACAAAAACTGAAGGAAACGACGATGCGGTGGGTGGATAGGAACGACTAGATAAGCATCCCTGAGATCCAGCCTCACCATCCAATCTCGAGGGAGGAGCACGTCCCGAAGGAGGTGGATACCCTCCATCTTGAAGTGCCGATAGATCAACCACCCGTTGAACTCTTTGAGGTTGATGACAGGTCTCTTGCCCCCGTCTGTCTTGTCCACTAGGAAGACATTGCTGATAAAACCATTGGGGTGGCGCGTTGATAGACGGATGGCACCTTTGCGAAGCAACTCTGAGACCTCTCCGTCTATCAAAAGCGCGTCGGACTCCGAAAACACCATCGGCCGTGGGACCACTTCTTGAGTGGGTTGGTCGTAGAACTCTATATGGAACCCACGTATGGTTTGTAAAACCCAAGCGTCGGCAGTGAGCAATTCCCACTCCTCGTAAAAGGCTGCCAACCTCCCTCCTATCGGAACTTGATCTAAACAAAGTACACTCACCGGAGGTATTTCCTTGACCGGAATTCTTCCTGAATCCTCTGCCGCCGAAGCGTTGCCCTCTGGTAGGGTAGAAATTATTGAAGTTTGCAGAGGTCTGGTACTGGCCTCTGCCGGAGCCTTGCCCTCTATTATTGGCCTGCTGGCCACGGCCGGTCGCGCGGCCCCTGCCGCGACCGGCCCCTCCAGAAAAACGCTGGTGAAAAACGCGCTTGATGCTGGATTGTGCCTTGTCCAGCGATGTAAAAGTGGACACGAACTTGCCCAGCTCTCTGATAAAGGGCTCGCCGAAGAGGCCTCCCTGGGCTACCGCCCCCGCCTCCGACGAGGCCAGGTCCCCCAACTTAGGGTCTAATTTAATTAGCAAGGAACGCCGGCGCTCGGTGGACAGGGCGCAATTGGCATTACCCAGGAACACGATAACACGTTGTGCCCAATTCGAAAGCACCTCCGGGGAAATGACCGTGCCATTCGCCTTCGCCTCCTCCGCCATGTCGAGGATTTTTGTGGCAGGCCCCACGGCATCTAGCAACTTATCCTGACAGGACCGCCAGGAGCGGTCAATACCCTTCCGTGGATCCTTCATGAATTTGGCCAGGAAGGTGGCCATTTTCGCATCTAACTCGGGGGTCATAGCCACCTTCCCTTCCAAAGACGGTCGCGGGCATTCCCCTCGCAGACAACCTCTGGCTTCCTTCTCTAGCGGTTTGCGCAGTCGACCCGCCACGAACTTTGCCACCGTCTCTCCCGGTGTCCAAGCTGCGGACCGTGGATGAACGATCTCATCCGGGTCCAACATGCCCGATTCATCCCGAGGGAGCTCCGTGGCTGAGCTCGATGGCCGCCAAGAGCGTACCGACTCTCCATCATCGTCAGTGTCCGGTGAATCATATATTGGAGAAGCGGGGGCTGTGCCAACGTCCCCTGCAGTGTCAGGAGCCGCCGGGGGGGCAGGGGGTGCAGCAGTCGCCTTTGCCAAAAATGCGTCACGGAGACGCTCAAAGGCGCCTCTGTCCACCCCCTGCGCCTCCGAGGACGGTCCCTCCCTGCAGGGTTTCTTCGGCGCGGGCGGCTTCCCGCCCGACGTTCCCGGGGGATCAGTAGACACCCCCGAATGCGCAGACGCTAACTTTGCGCATTCCTCCACAATGCGTGCGGAGAGGCGGTCCTCCATGGGACCCACCACCTCCGTCACACAGCGGTAAATGGAGTTATCCACCGCTTGGTAGAACTCATCGTCCTGTAAGTAGGAATAGGGCTCATTCTCATATTCCCCTTCCATCATGAACTCACAGAACCAACCCCACAGGCACCCAAAGGGGTGTTAGTCGAGAGACAGCTCGAGTTTGGGCAGACAAAACTGACTGCGATCACTTTTATGGCCAACAGATGTGGCAGGTAGGGCTGCACCGACCCTCAGCGCGTGGACTCTCCTCACCGGGACCGAGTCTTGCTGCCCCTCAAACGCGCAATGCCACACAGAAAATCAGCGAGGTGCACAAAAGGCGCCTGAAGGCGTTTTACGCGGTCTAAGCCGCAATACAGACCCCAGCGGGGCATCAGGGAAAAGGAATACCGACCCGGTAAACCAGGCGTCAGAGGGGCAACCGAGGGCAGGCTCCGGCGCAGGCAGACTCCTCAGCGCGGTCCCCGTTGACTGAGGAGACGTGCCGAAGAGCCGGCGAGACGCGTGGGCGCCCTCTGGCGGCTTAATCAGTCACCGCACGTATTTGGGAAAACAGAGTCACGTAGAACATTCCCGCGACCGGGGACTCTGCAATGGAAAAAATAAACCATGCGACAAGCCCCCAACAAAGTGCATATACGATACAACCAGTAGAAATCACATAAAAGGAAACAAGAAAAAACACTTATCTGGCTGCGGGAGCAGCGAAGAAAGAGGAGGAAGAGGAAGAGAGGACTGGCTTTCTAGCGGTGATAGACATGATGGAAGGACTATGGACTGGCAATACACAAGAGACTCTTGGGAGTTGTGGTTTTGGACTGTTAAAACGTTTCTTCAAATGCTTTAGGGACTTAAAGCATTTTCGTTCACTGTTTTGAATATTTTCCTAAGCTGCTGTGGAGTTTTATGTTAATAAAGCGAAGGAAGATATAGCATAATCTGAAGCCTCCGGTCCTGACATAGAATTACACTGGAGCCGCCTCGGAGTGGGGAGAGGCTGAAGGAGTGTTTGCAACAGGGTTGAGGGAGAGTATGGCAGGAGACAGGAGTCAACCCAAGAACACCAGAGAGCCTCAGCAACAACCTACGTCTTGTGCGTTCCGTGCCTGGTGGTGTTTGTCTTGGCTGCAGCCAGACAAAATGGCCCTTCTTGAAGCGGCTGCAAGAGCCTCTGCCCTTTCATTGCTACCAGGGCTGGACTGGGAACCAAAACCAGCCCTGGCAAAGTGCTCGGCTCGGGTACGACCGCGCTCGTTGCCAGGGCCGGCTTTCGGCCGATTTTGTTACAGGGCCGTTTTTGCAGCAATGCTGCAAAAACGTCCCCCAGGGGCCCAAAACCGGCCCCCACCCTTGCGGCGCACCGGGGGATTGCCCGGTGCCCGCAACGGCCAGACCGGGCTGATTGCTACCTTGCTGTGATTGTGGAGCAGCCGGTAGGTAGCTCAGTAGTAAATGGCCTCCAGTCTACTATGACTCTGGGGCCTTGTGGAGAGCAAATCACAGCCTGTAGAGAAAGCTGAGCTTAGCAGAGCTAAGTGCATCTAATAACGTAATGTGGCATTTGAGCTTCTGAAATCCAACTAGGCCTTTGCCCCTCCTGTGAAATTTCCAGCTCCCCTTTTTCTGGTCTGCACCTGTGGGGTATCTGTGCCTGGTAAGAAGTTTATATCACTTTTCCAGAGTCATACCACCTGACAGTTCATACAAACAGCCAGGAAAGAGGAGAAAGATCTACAGAGCAAAATTGGTGTTAGCAAAAAACAAGAGGACTGCCTAAATCCACAGTTAGCCGAGTTCCTGGTCATCCCAGCTTGCAATCTCCTGCAGAAGCGGCTGGGTGCGCTCCTGGGGCATGAGCTCTTTTGCTCTGTGTCCGGCATGGTCCATCTAACCCCCTTGGTTTCTTCACACCTTGCACACAGGAGTTGATGTTGGGTGGGGCTGAGGTGGGGCAGAGGTTACAGTTTAGTAGCCGGAAGTGCAGGAGTTTAGAGACCTGGCAAAGGAGGTCCCAGTGTGGCTTGCAGTGAGGCCTGTGTCCTTCCAGGATCAGTGAGAACTACCAGGCCAGGAATTCTCCCATTGATCCCCCCCTCCAAAATAATATCTCTGGTGCGGACTGGGTCACCCATTTTGCCTCTATTTACCACACTAAGGAGGAGCCAATCCTGCCCGCTGCTCTTCACACCACATTGCAGAATTTGCCCCTTTTTTGCTAACTTTAGAGGAAGTTGAGCCTGCCATGCGGCACAGTAAGGGAGGAAAAGCAACAGGCCCAGACGGGGTACCGATGGACCTGGTGAAATCCAAGCCCGAAATGTGGGGCCCTCGCATTACGAATACTTTTAACACTTCTCTATCTCTTTCTATCCCTCCCTCATGGTCTTCTGCAAACGTAGTCCCCATATTCAAAAAGGGAGCCCAAATGTTATCGACCAATTTTCCTCATTGATAGCATGATCAAAATCATTGGCAGAGTCATTTACGACGGCTTGGTCGAATGAGCGTCTGATAAGGACATACTCTCCCCTTTTCAATTTGGGTTTCGACCTTAATTAGGTACGAACGAACAATGTCTGAATTTGGCTTTGACAATCTCAAAATATATTAGGGCTAAGTGCTCCCCCATCTATTTAGCTGTTATGAATTTATCCACTGCCTTTGATTCAGTGAACAGAACCAAACTTTGGTTAATATTTCTGGATAACCCCCTGGTGAATTTTGTATACTGTCTGCACTCGGACCTCACTGCCCGGATCCGTTTAACTCTGCTTGGCGAGCTTTCTTCCGAATTCTCCTTAAAGAGTGGGGTGTGGCAGGGTTGCATATAGGCGCCTCTTCCATTTATTTTATATATTAACGGTTTTACAGCTCACCTTGGGCTAGAGGTAGGTAAATAGGTTTTACCGATTCTAAAATTCCGAATTTTACCGATTCGGTATTTTAGAATCGGTAAATCCTATGTAGGTAATTAATCGGTAAAATACCGAATCGGTAAGATTCTGTATTTACCGAATCGGTAATTACCGATTCGGTATTTGCCATTCATTCCCATAGGAATGAAGGAATGAATGTCAATTACCGAAACGGTAATTACCGATTCGGTAAAATTGGGAAAAATTCAAGGGTGGCAGTGTGTCACTTTGACACCCTGTTGCACCCCTGATAAGTGCTGGTGTGCACATGGGGCATACATACATGCCCTAAGGGCATGTATGTCTGTCACATGGCACAGGTGTAAATGCACATTTATGCATTTACATATGAATTCCTTATTTACCACCAACTAATAGTTGGTGGTAAATAACAAATTCTTAAAGCCCAGAAGCACTGTGCTTCCTACATCTCATTTTTTTTTCTTTTTTTTTTTTTGCAGAGTTTTATATAGCGCAAACTAGACCCGAGCCGAATCAGGTATCAGAGCGCTTTACATAGCACCAGTTACGTTACATGAGGATGGACACACATTCATTTTAGGCATGGGGAGATTAAGTGATTTGCCCAGAATCACAGGAGGTTTTGGCGTCGTTACCGAGACTCAAACCCAGATCCCCAGGTCTGAGGTCGAGCGCCCTAGCCGTTAGGCCAACTCCTCTCCCAAATTTACCGATTCGGTAAATACCGAATCCGTAAATGATGATTCGGTAAATACCGATTCGTTATTTACCGAATCGGTAAAATAGCCTCCTACATAGGAAAAGGCTTTTACCGGTCGGTAACGGCCGACCGGTAAAAGCCTACCTACATCTGGCCCCTAATCTCTTTCCTCACAGATATACCTAGAATCACAGGCTCTCCAGTTCCCGCTCTGATATATGCGGACGGTGCAGTATTGTTGGCCCTTACCACAAAAGCCCTGAGACACCAGGTGAACTGTTTTTTTCCCTTTATGCATAAGCTGAACTTTAACACTAATTATTCTAAGTCGCACATTATGGCCTGTGGCCCAGGTAAGCTAAGACTAAATATAATCAGTATTAACAGGCATGTTATGACATCCGTTGAGAACTTTGACTACCTGGGATTACATTTTAGTTCCTCAGGGTCATGGGATCCTCATTGTGCTCAGGTCTGTAGCAAGTTAAGCAAAACTGCAGGCACAGTTAGCAACCTGATCAGACTGCAAATTAGGGGGACACTGTCTTCACCTTTGAAAGTGTTTAACTCCCAATGTATCAGCGTGGCCACTTACGGAGCGGGAGTTTGGGGTTCTAGCAAGTGCTGCTCCATTCAGGCAGAGGGAAACCGCTTTCTCCGAAGGCTTTTAAGTGCACCCCCTTCCACCACCACTCTCACCATGCACTTCGAGTTAAACCCGGGTTTTATTGAGGATATGATTCAGATGGTGCCACTTTTATTAAGGGTTAGCATCTGGTTGAATCCAGCCACCAAACTCTGTAAGGATATGATATCCGACTGTATAACGTTGGACAAGACTTTCTCCATTACATGTTTGAGCTATTTACGAGATACTTTCAGATTCCTCTGCATACCCTGGTGGTACTCTGAACCCAGCCGTATTCCCAATAACGCCACGTCTGAGGTGAAATCATTATTTAAGGCTCACCGAGTTAAAATCAGGCTTAAATCTGAGCAATCCAAACCCTTGGTGCTGCAATACTATAGTGTCCTTTATACTGGTGACTCCTCAGTGTATTTGGCCTTGGAGTTGTCTAGATGGGAGCGATCTTTAACTTCTCCGCTTCAGAACTGGGCCAATCTATTGGTCTCTCTTTTAAAAAAAAATTTAGATCCAGAAGGGAACACAGGGGCATATTACCAGCGATTAGCGATATTTATCCCTAACTAGTCTTAGCAACGAATTTTTTATCGCTAAGCATCGGCAGAAATGATCGCTGAGATAACTTGCTATTAGCAAGGTTTATCTCCAAAGCGATACATTTTCCGGCGATAGCGTGAATATCACTGAGAATACAGCGATATTCACGCATTAGCGACAAAATGTTCTTAGCCATGTTATCCACCTCCCATTGGATAACATGGCTAAGAACTCGTCTGAGCAGGCGTTTTTGTAGATATTCGCGCTTAGCGCGAATATTTCCAACGCTACGCCTGCCTTGTTAATAGGCGATAGCGATGTTATCGACTGCTTTCAGTCGCTAACGGGTTGGGTATGCCCACTTTGCATGTCATTAGCGATAAACATCGCTGACATGCAAAGCGGGCCCCAAACCGCTTGCTATCGCCTAAAAGCTGTCGCTAACATCAGTTAGCGACAGCTTGCTAATGGGGCGATAGAATTATCGCCGCTTAGCGGCCGAAAACGGCCGCTAAATCGGCGATAATTGTCTATCGCCCCTCCTTGGTAATATGCCCCACAGTCTTCTGTTGTCCCTGCAATAGTCACACTGCACAATTTTATTTGTTTTTGATATTTTTCAGCAATTTGCACAGTTTAGCACAACAGCACTTTCTGATTTCCCTATTAAGGAGGCTAGGACTCCGTCGCTGCAGTCCCGCTCTCCTTCACTTACAATCCTTGTGCTCCCCTGAAATTGTCTTTCCTTTCTGTACCTTCTTGAAAGCAGCAATTAAGACCAGAAACACCATGGGCCATATTATTAAGAAAGGGCGATACATTTTCGCCGCTTTTATCGGCAGGAAACTGCTGCTAAAGCGCGATAATGGGCTTGATCATATGCCCTTGTGAATTCCCATAGAAGCCCAGGTTAACACCAGAACCTGGGCTTCTATGGGAATTCATGAGGGTATATTATCAAGCCCATTATCGCCACTTTAGTGACAGTTTCCTGCCGATAGAAGCGGTGATAATGTATCGCCCTTTCTTGATAATATGCCCCTATGTTGGGCTAGTCCAACAGAGCATTATGTGCAGCATGGCATAGTGCACTGAATCCAGTAGAAGCATAGGGTTTACTTAATGGGGGATAGTAGGAGTGCATGGCAGACACTATCTGAGGTTTTTTGCCCTCTCTCTATTCCCCCCTCTTGGTGCTTTAATTCCAGCTTGTATCCCTTATTCTGTAACAGCACACTGCAATCTGATTCTGTTTTTGCATCTTAGGTTCCCCATTTTCTGATGTCTAATGTTTTTTTTTATATATTACTTTTGAATCCTGAATTGCTCCCTGTGCACCTTGCTAAACACTTTTTTAACTTCTGCTAATTTTAATTCTGCTTGTGTGTTTATAGCTATGTGTAATATGCTTATGTCATTTTATCGTCATGTTGTTCAGCTCGCTTGGATATCTGATGTATTAGCTGACGTGTTAGTCTCGTACCTCAAAAGTCTTTTTTAGTACTTTTAAATACTCCTTATTATACAACTATTTTAAACTCCTATGTGTGTTTACAGTTATGTGCATTATTTTAATGTACTTTTATGGTATATTGTTCTTAAAACTGAATAAAGGTTTTTGAATTGAATTGAATACCAGACAACTTTTAAATCTAAGAGCTCAGGCCAGCGTTGGATTGGTACGGCAGCCACTTGGGCAGTGGCAGAAGGGCCAGTATCCAAGTTCCAGCTGTGGGCCACTTGTTTGGGCAGCCTGGGGCTTTCTGTGTTGTTCGGATGCCACCAGCGGCCTGAGTGTCTATTCTGGAGGCATATGGGTGGAGGTGTCACTCCCTTTCTCTCGCTGGACCTGCTCATTAATGTATGCAGATTGAGCAAGTGCAGGAGGTCTGAGAAGATGTGGTCTCACTTGCATTCATGTGTGGTTCAGCAGTGTGAACTAATCCATGCATTTATTTAGCTTAGTGAAAGGAAGAAAACATCCGCAAATGTGGGCCACTTTTTTTTAGCGTGCCCAGGCCTATTTTTGATCCCAATCCAACCCTGGCTCAGGCTGAGCAAGAGCTTGCAGCCAGCAAACAGTGTCACCGCAGGAACCGGAGTCTGTTCAATGCCAGCGATTAATGTGAACCACAAGCAAACTTCCAAAAAGCTACAACAGGTCACACATATGACGAGAGAGAAGCTGAGGAAGGAGTTCCAAATGTTAAATCACCAGCCCCTAGTGGTCTCAAGAACCTGAGGTGCATATTCACAAGCCTCTATCGCCACCAAAACGCCACTGTCAGTGACGTTGTGATGGCCTCAACTAAATCACAAGGCAGTGTAAGCTACATTGTTAAGCCACTTAACGTGGCTTAATGCTGCCTTGTGAATAAGGCACCCTTTCACGCTGTATTTAGCGTGAAAGGGGAGGGTAATGGGTGTTGCGGTGGGCGTTCCTCCACAACATCCATTGATTTTGACACTGCCCCCTATTCACAAGGGCAGCGTAAACAGGAGGCAGAGCCAAAATGAAGACCAGAAAAATCCTGGTCTTAAACAGGCGAAACGAGGAGAAATTTTTTATTTCTCCTTGTTTTTGCTTTTTCCATGTATGCTGCCTTGTGCGTCACAAAAAGTGATTCAACGGCAGCATAAGGAACTCATAAATAAGCCCCTCAAAGTTTTGCGTAAACTGCTGTATATGGAATTCTGCTTGTAGGGAGCACTCCTTGTCAATCCAGGCTGTGAGCGAGAGAAACCATAGATGCAGCCAATACTTGCCATTATGAGGACCGTGTGCCGATCCATATAGTAGCTGAAGCCTTAACTTCACAAATGTCGAAACTAGATTACCAAACTGCAATCATGTGTAAAATACCTACTAATATAGTGCTAATAGTCATGAGAATGCACACAATGGAAGAAGCAGTAACTGATTCAATAAAGAACAAAAGTACAGTAAGAGGACCATGCAACCTCTGAGCAACCTTGCCAAAATGAGGGGAAGTTCTAGAAGTAATCAAATCGATCATAGTCAACTGCAAGAAGAGCCTACATAACGAGAGGCCCATTAAATAGGATCCATCGAGTGGAAAAGATAGTTCCACTGGTTGCAGCAGGTACACCACTAATGGTTTACCACCCCCCCCTATGAATTGATCTCTTCTGGAATTATTAGTAAGTACAACATCCAATAATAAGTTAATCCTGCATTAACTGCTCCTAGCCCACGGTGTGAAAAGGAAAAACGAAACTAAGGGCCATATGTATCAAGCAAAATTGCATTAGCAAACGCCGAAATTCGCAGAATTTCTGTGTTTGCAAATGCAATTTCCCAAATGGTATGTATTAAGGCAAAATAAGGAATCGCAAAATTTGCGATTCCTTATTTTGATATTGCATTTAAGGAATCGCAAATTTTGAGATTCCTTAAATGCAATGTAAGAAGCACCAACAAAGTGCAATTTGGCCTTAAGGAATCGCAAATTACCACCAACTTCAAGTTGGTGGTACTTTGTGATTTCTTTGAAAAATGCACTTTTTTGCATTTTTCAAAGTGCAATGTGAAGCACATACATGCGCCACATGTGCACCCATGCTTATTTCAGGGGTGCATCAGGGTGTCCTTTTGACACCCCTGCACCCTTGAAATTATTCTCAATTTGCGATTCTCAAATTGCGAATTGCAAATTGAGAATAACTTCCCATTCATTCCTATGGGCCTCCTGGCCCATAGAAATGAATGGGAAAGTATTCCTTAATTGTGAGAAATCGCAAAAAAAATTAGATTTTTTTTACATACATCCCTATTTGCAATTCTCAAATAGCGATTTCTAAAAAATCGCTATTTGAGAATCGCAAATCAGGATGCTGATACATATGGCCCTAAGAAACATAAGTACACAACTTTCAAAAAAGCACGGAGCATGATATAAGAAAAAATCAACTGACAAAAGTGGTGAGTTGGTCATGGGTGAGAGCGTACCTTTTTTGCTGGAAGGAAACTCAGAACACACTTAACTATACTAAATTACTCAACTAGCCTCATACATTCAATCAAATTCTCCCTTGAATAGCACCAACAAAACTACTGAGATGACAAAGCATGATCTGAAATGTGACATGCTCTGCAGGGAGCATACCCATGATCCAAGAATTCCAACAGGCCCTAGAGTGATATCAGTTTCTCCTCCTCCTTCACTGGGCATTCTATCTTCTTTTCATTCGCTACCGACCTCACTGACTTTAAGCATCCATTGTCAAACGTGCCTGCAACTAATTTCATCAGAATAGTTATAGCAGTTCAACAAGGCCATCATAACCTAACGTGCCTGCAACTAATTTCATCAGAATAGTTATAGCAGTTCAACAAGGCCATCATACCCTAACATCAGTTAAGCCAGTCATTAATGCAGGAATCAATGTAGACGACGATTGTTACCATCACCAGTTGCAGCCAGTGTGCTGGAAGAGTGGCGGGGCTGGCGGAGGGTAGGGGGGCATAGGGGTTGTGGGTGATAAAACCCCCAAAAAAACGTACCTGCACCACGTTGTGCTCTTCTGCAGGCTACCAGAATGTCCTGCGGCCAATCTGAAGCTGCTCTCACGCATGAGAGCAGCTTTAGGATTTGCCTGAGTGCCCTCTATTTGCGTTCCAGGACAACTGTGAGTCTGTGCCTGCTCTCTCCAACCCAGGTGCGTTGCTGGGTTGGTGAGAGCTTTCACTGCACATGATGGTTGTCCGGCCTAAGACGACCGGCCAAACCTTCATAAAAAAAGAATAGAGGCATATTAGCAAGAATCTCTTTAAAATTATTGCTGTTTTAGTGGCAGGAAACTGCCGCTAAAACGGTGATAATGGGCTTGCTAATATGCATTATAGAATTCCAATAGAAGCCTAGGTTAGATGTCCTGCACATCTAACCTGGGCTTCTATTGGAATTCTATAATGCATAGTAGCAAGCCCATTATCGCGGCAGTTTCCTGCCACTAAAACGGCGATAATTTTAACGAGGTTCTTGCTAATATGCACCCTAGTGTTTATTATCGTTTTATTTTTCCTTTGCAGTTGTTTGTGGGGTGCAACGCCCTTCCACCATAGCGGAGGAGCCGCCGCTGACCATCACGTCTCTATGGAAGCAAGCTCAGTGAGACCTAGAATGCCGGACTTATAGACAAATCGAAATCAATGCTGTTAATCCAATTCTTAAGTCTGCTAGCCCCACAAACAGTCTTCGGGGACCTTTCAAGCTATCTGAATGACTACTGTGTATCCAGTAACTTCCTGTAACAAGCACACTTTAAAGTTTTGAAATTGAAAGTCAGTTTGGCCCCCTGCAGCTGGATAGGTCAGCTAAATCCAATGATGCCCTTTACCAAAGAGGGAAATCTAAAATCAAACAAATTATTCTCTACACATCTTTAGCATCCTCCCCAGCCCGGTAGCATGTAAATGAAACCCCACACACACGTAGCTCTGTAAGTGATGTATTTTTTCTTCAGCGTACTATCACACAACTCCCCTAACAATAAGCATCACATCATGTTTTAATAGCCACACTTTAACACCTCCCAGCAGCCTACATAATCCCTGTCTGAAGTCCTCTCAGAACCACGAGCGTCCTAATGATCATAACAGACAGACTTCATCTCCCTCTTTCTTAAATAAAAAGTACAAATAAGGGGGCGTGGCTAGCAGCCAACGATGGCGGCCGCAGCTTAGGGAGGCTCCAGCGGTAGGGCGGCTTCCCACCTAAATCCGGCACATTAATCCGTGCATTTATCCACGCTTTCGGGGCGGAAAGGGTCTGGTGACCGTGCGGCACCCAGCGTGAAAGTTTGGGAGAGTCAGCGGCTCCGCAACCGGCAAAACTCCGAGGCGAGAGGAGGGGCCTGCAGCCTTCACTGAGACAGCGAGGTAACCTGTGGATGGTGGCTGGGCGGAAGTGAGGTGAGGCCGGGTGCTGACGCCGGAAGTGGCGGACCCCCGGCGGACTTGCTGGCTGCGCGAACGATCTATCCCCCTGGAGAGCCTGTGGACTGGCGGAAGGTGTGGACGCCGGTGCCGCGATACCAACGCGGCTCCGGGGACGGGACGGCGGCCGAGAGCGGCAGAGCGGCCCAAGCGTCGGCGCACCTGGGGCTCGGTCATCCGGAACCTCAGGCGGGTAGGTCCGCCACTGAGTGCAGAAGAGGGGGCCCCGGAGGTGTATGAAGCGGAGAACGGGAGGGAAGATCTGCAGTGGGCCGCGAGACTCCGCGAGGCGCCACACTCCCCCCCTCCCCCTCACGTTCTGAAGCGCCGGACAGCGCCGACGTCGGCCTCCTTAGTCCAGCCGTCCCGCTGAGGGCCTTCCCCTGACAACGGAGATTTCCGCAACGCAGCGCAGCACAGACACGAGGTGAGGGGGGCCAGAACTTTAAGCCTTGGTCCACGACTTTCGGATTGCCTGAGGTGTTGGTGGACCTTGAGAGTGGGGGTCACATAGGCGGGCTGCAGCATAAGTGAGAAGCAGTCGCGAGTCCTGAACAGCAGTCGCCGAGTGTGAAGATACCGTCCAGGAGGCACAAGTGCGACCTCTGCCCCAATCAAGTGACGACCCCAGCTTGTGCTCAATCTACTTGCCGGCTGTCCAATATGGCGAATAGGGGCCCTAGAAACAGCTCCACGCAAGCCAGATTAGACAAATTTGCATATGAAAAGCACACTCCCCCGCAGGAACAGCGCAAGCAGCCTGTGAAATCGACGGACGTGGAAGGATCGAAGAAGGCTACACTAGAGGACGTCCTGACGGCGCTTGCTCAAGTGCAGGCGACGGTGGGGGCGACGGCAACGGAAGTTACCCTTATCCGCGCAGACCTCCAGAAGATTAATGAGAGAGTGAAACAGGTCGAGGTGGTAACCAAGTCACTGGTTGAGGATGTGGCAGACCTCCAAATTGAAATGGGTAAGCTACGGGCGGACAACAAACTACTCAAGGAGAAGCTGGACGACCAGGAAGGACGATTGCGACGGAACAACGTCCGCATTTTAGGGGTGCCGGAATCCGAAACTACGGGAGCAATGGACCTCTATGTGGAGGATATGATCAAGAACAGACTGCAACCGAAAGGCCTGTCGCATTTCTTTTCAGTGGAGAGGGCACACAGGGTGCCGGGGGGAAAGCCAAAAACGGGAGGACCCCCGAGGCCGATCCTGGCGAGACTCTTCAACTTCAGAGACCGGGACGCCATTTTACAGGCAGCTAGGGTGGCACCGGCCATTCAGATTCAAAACTCTAGGGTATCCTTCTTCCCGGACTACACAGCGGAGGTATCCCGAAGACGGAGGACCTTCCACGAGGTAAAAAAGACGCTACGTGAAAAAGAGCTGCCCTACTCCATGCTATTTCCGGCCAGGCTCCGTGTAGTTGCTGACAAAAAAGTCTGGTTTTTTGACTCCCCTGAGGTGGCTAGAGATTGGCTCGAGGGCTGGCATACTACGGACAGGAATCGGAGGAACCATAGACGCAATACTGATCAACGTGCGGACAGCCGGACGGGGTCACAAACCTCAGGAAGAGGAGGGCCGGGAAGGTCCCCAACTCAGGACCTCGTGGAAGCGGATGGAAATGAACACTTGGAATAAGAAAATGGTGCACCGCTGTCTCTTCATTAAGGAACTACTGTTTTATAGCTGCAATTGGACGCTGGCCTGATCTCCCCGGGAGTGAGCAGGGATGCCGCCTGCCGAGGGAGACATTCTCCCCCCTACACGCAAGTATTCTGGTTTTGGGAGGGGATAAGCACTCTGCTAAGTTGGGGAGGCGGGCAGTTGGAAGTCCGTTAGGCAGGGGGGCAGGGAGGGGGGTTTGTTTTGAAGTTGATGGGAGCACACATGTATGGTCAAGAACTGAACCTCAACACTCACGTGATGTAACGGAACATTGGTTGAAACGAAGGCGTAAGGGCTGCGCTATCAGAATGCAAGCTGAACATTTTAGAGACTTTGTAGCCATACATGGCGGATAACCCTTCAATTGCACTGGGGGACATAGACCCGAACCCCCCTTAAGACTAATGACATGGAATGTACGAGGGCTAGGGGATGAGATCAAACGGGGATTAGTGTTGACCACACTGAAAAGACAGAAACCCACTATAGCGATGTTGCAAGAGACACATTTAACGGGTGGGACGACTAAGGCCATGGATAGGAAAGGGTACAAAATGCTAGTACACTCGGAATTTACGTCCGGATCACGGGGCACCGGTATACTAATACAGAAATCCTCACAGTTCATTCCACTACAGACTAAGATTGATGATCAAGGATGCTTTGCCGCAGTGCAGGGGCAATGGGAGGGTAGACTCCTTAATCTAGTGTCGGTATACATTCCCCCTGCGCTCCACTCGGTGCAGCTCCCGAAATTGGCTGACTTTTTACTGGCCCTTCCCGGGGGAGAGGTGATTCTAGGGGGGGACTTCAACGCCATAGTGGACGCCCAGCTCGACAGATTCCCGGCGGGCGACCCCACCGGGGGATCTTCCCACTTCCAGCGCTTCATGTCTGCCATGGGTCTCATAGACATATGGAGACGTTCCCACCCCCAGTCCCAGCAGTTTACCTTCCACTCCGCAGTGCACGGAAGCCTTTCGAGAATAGACCATTTCCTGACCCCCGGTAACAGCACCCAACACATAGACACCGTAGACATTCACCCCAGGGGTATCTCTGACCACTCCCCGATCACTCTGACAATATCCACCCATGAGAAGGCACGCCGGCGAATATTCCCTATACACGCTACATACCTAAAAGATCCCCAGGGTCCGAAAGGCTCTTAAGACGGTGACAACACAGTATTTCGCCGAGAATGTGGATTCGGTGCGCTCATCGGATGTCCTGTGGGAGGCCTACAAGGCGATGCTTAGGGGACAAGCAATAACCTCGATCACGGGTCACAAGAAAGAGAAAGCCTTAGAACTCACCAATTTAGAAATTACTTTACAGGAACTGACGACAGCACACGAACGGCAACCCACGTCAGCTACAGCACACGCACTTACCATTCAACAGCAACTCTACACGGATCATTTGAGAACTCAAGTGAAAGGCCACATCTCTGACGCACAAAATAGGGTCTATGAGGTGGGGGATACGGCGGGTAGAATCCTGGCCTGGTTAGACAAGCGGGAGGGTGGCTCCAGGGGCATCCAGCAGGTGAGGAACAGTCAGGGGGTATCCCACGCGAGCCCTGAACTCATAGTCGAGGCGCTGGCGGCTCACTTCGAGGGGGTATACACCCCTGAACGGAGTGTAACAACTGAAATGGCCAGAGAGGCGTTGGAACGGATTGAGGTCCGGACGCTCTCCGCAGAGGCTACGGCGGACTTGGAGGCTGACATCACGGCAGAGGAGATACAGCTGGCGATTAACGCATTGAACCCGGGCAAGGCACTTGGCCCAAATGGTATACCTATTGAATGGTATCAGGCGAAGAATGTCTAGAGAAGGGAATGCTCCCGTCAGACCAAAGACTGGCCACTATAGTAGCAATCCCCAAACCGGGGAAACCGCCGGAGGACTGCTCCTCTTACCGCCCCATCTCGCTGCTTAATGCGGAAGTTAAGATCCTCGCCAAACTCTTGGCGACCAGACTTGCACCGCATTTGCCCGATCTTATACACCCAGATCAGTCCGGGTTCATGCCTCACAGGAACACGGCGCTGAACCTGCGCCGACTGCATGGGATACTGGCGCGGGCAGCGGTGATTACGTCGCCGGCGGTTATACTGACCCGTGATGCCAGGATGGCCTTTGACCTGGTGGAGTGGAATTACCTGTTTGAGGTCCTGTCTCGGTTGGATTTCGGCCCCCAGATTATTGCTTGGATGAGATTACTATATACTGACCCGGTTGCCAAAGTGGTGGCCAATGGCCATGTCTCGCGTACGTTTCCTCTGGGGAGGGGCACCCATCAGGGGTGTCCACTCTCGCCACTGTTGTTCGCAATTTCATTGGAACCATTGGCCACCCTGATACGAACCACTCCACTGTTGAAGGGGATCAGCTGGGCGGAGGGCTGGGAGGACCGGCTCTCCCTTTATGCGGATGATATGCTGGTATATCTAACTGATCCGGAACAGGGGTGCCGGCCCTTCTACAACACTGTGACAGCCACGGGAGTATTTCTGGCTATACAATCAACTGGACCAAATCGGAGATGTTTGTCCTGAGGGGCCCGACTCCAGTGCTGAGTATAGATTGCCCTCTGAGGATCGCAGGGTCCTCATTCAAATATTTAGGCATCCATGTCACTAGGGATCCAGCGGAGTTTATGGACAAGAATTTGGGGCCCCACATTGAGCGGCTAAAGCAGGATGTTAAATTCTGGGCAGGGCTGCCCCTCACATTGCTAGGGAGAGCCGCTCTGTACAAAATGATGTCCTTACCCCGCTTTCTGTATGTACTCGAAAATACCCCTTATCCAGTGAACCCTAGATTCTTTCAGAAAGTGGCGGCGCTGGTGTCGAATCTACTGTGGGGCAATCTCCCACCACGTATCGCGCAAGCCAAATTGAACAGAGGATGGTATGACGGAGGAATAGCGCTCCCCAACTTGAAACTGTATTATTGGGCTGCGCAGTTAAAGCATATCAACTACTGGATACATACTTCACAGTCTGAGCCGGCATTTCAAGCAGACAGGGCGCAACTAGGCACGAACAGTCTACTGGCCCCACTATATGATAGCACTAAAGCGCGTAAACTGGAGGGGCCCACCAGACTAACCGCAGCGCTGTGGCATACGGCAACAGCAGCGTTGGGCTGGAAGGGGAAAGTAACGAAACTCACGCCATTGTGGGACTCAAAAGCCTTTGGCAACATGCGAAGCAGCAGAGGCTTCTCTCACTGGGACATGATAGGAATCTCCACGGTCGGGGATCTTTGGGAGAAGGGCGCAGTAGTTACTTTTGACAGATTGCGAGAGCAATATAACCTGGGAGAGAGGGAACTATACAGATACATTCAGATACGACACGCACTGCTAGCGGTCATTCCCCTTGACAGTACCTTGCCGGAGGCATCCCCACTTGAAGACAGGCTTCTCACGGAATACATGGTTGAGAGGGCAACCTCCCTTACATACCGTAAATTACTCAACAACCTACCGGATCCACTAGCTAGACTGAAGGAGCAATGGGAAAGGGACGCAGGGGAGATGGACGAACATGAGTGGAATGAGGCGATAGCATCTCCTAAAGAAGTGGGTATCTCGGCAAGATTGAGACTAGTGCAACTGAAAGTCCTGCATAGAGTTTACTATACTAGAACCATGCTCCATCGCATACACAGAACACAACACCCTTTCTGCCTTCGTGGATGCGGGGAAGAGGGCACATTTTTCCACACTATATGGGACTGCCCCCGTATCCAGGAGTTTTGGCGACAAATAATGCGGACGATATCACAAGCGTTAGAGATTCCGCTGTTGCCCGCTCCGAGGCGGTGTCTCCTAAATATATGGGAGGCGACTGACGTCTCTAGACATGATCAAACATGGGTCACAGTGGGCTTAATAGTGGCCAAACGAGACATCGCACAGAAATGGGGCGCAGCCGATGCACCTAAGGCGGCACAATGGGGTCTTAACATGGATAGGGTCATGGTGACGGAGCGAGCAGTATACTCCAACAGGGCATGCCCGGGGAAAGGGAACAAAATTTGGTCCAAGTGGAACACATACAGAGGGGAGATTTGTGATCCCTTAGCAGAGGAGGAGCAGGACGAGTCTGAAGATGATGAGGATACGGGATAAGGGGCCACTTGGAACCCACGAGGGGGAGGGTTCACGGATTTTAGAATGCATTGGAACACACCGGACTTGTCCTGGGTGTCAGAGTAGTGGCGTCACCATATGGATGACACCTGGAAGGTCCCGCGCACACCTGATAATAGGTTTTGGGGATGGGGGGAGGTTCACGAAAGGGAATGAGTACAAGGGGGGAACATCCCTACGTAGTCATGGAACCTAAGAACCAATAATGTACGACTATAATGTGCTTCCTTACGTTTTATTGTTATGTTCTTGTTTTTGCAAAAAAGAAAAAAACCAAAAACCACACTGATTGACTGAATAATGGAATAGCTGTGCCTTTTCTCTGAGGCGGTGATACTGTAATGTAGGAAAAACGACAATAGGATTTGCATTGAATATTACTGCATGCTGACAATGTTACTGTGATGGCGGCCAGCCCGGATGGGTTTTAGGCCTATAGATGTGTAACTTGAAAGGTACAATAAAGGTTTTTGAAAAAAAAAAAAAGTACAAATAAACTCCACATAATATTCCCTGAATGAGTCATCGAGGCACTCACACTGGTCTGCCGGATCAAGTAGTATGAGGTAGTTGAGTGGTACAAGGACTATTCGCCAATGACATAGGCTAAGAGGTTTGATCTGGACATTCAGGCAGGTTTACCTTACTCACTTTCTCAGGAGTAGATGAACACCAAGTCAAATGTCTAATGTGTCATGAATCCCTTGTGATCGACTTTCCAGGATGACTTGCAGTCACCCTGCGTCCTTTGGTCTTTACAACTCTCAGTGGGTGAAGAGCAAACAGAGTGTCCATTTTCCGCTTCTGTTTCTGTTTGACCAGTACCCAGTCGCCTCAGACAAAGACTGTTTCCTGGGTGCGTTGGCGCCAATCATCATAGGTTTTCATTTTGCACTTTTGAAAAGTGTCCGTGACATGAACTGTGTCAGCATTTATTGAGTGGCCTGATGCCCTTTGTGGTAACCTATTTCCTTTGGCTCTCCCAAATAGCAAGGTGGCAGGACTCTCACCAGTGGTGGAATGAGGAGTTGTCCGACAGGCACAAAGAGCTTGACACATGGCTTATTTCAGATATATTTTTCCCAACAATACTTGCTTAATTATTCTTTTGAGGGTTCCCTCAAATCATTCGACAACACTGTTGGCCTGGGCCTAGAACGGTGTGTTCGTTTGATGCTTGATGTTGAGTTGACCTCGAAACTCTTTGAATTCCTTCCTATTAAAAGGCGGACCATTGTCTGTTTTGAGAATTCTTCTACCAATAAAAAACATGAGTATTCATCAATGATGACCATAAGATGAAACCCATTGCCTAGAAGTCCAAAGAAATCAACTGCCACTTTCTCCCAGGCATGTGCAGGAAGGTCAGACATAATCAATGCATGCTGTGTCACTTTGGGAGTTTAGCAGTTACACAGATGATATGCTTTTTTTTCTCCTTTTTTCAGAGTTTTATATAGCGCAAACTTGACCAAAAGGTATCAGGTATCAGAGGGGCATATTATCAAGGGGGTTTATCTCCGCTTTTTTGGCTTTAAAAGCCAAGAAAGCGGAGATAAAATTATCTCCCTATTACCTAGCTGTTGCTAACACCAGTTAGCGACAGCTAGTAGGAGATAACGACCATCTTGGGCCCCACTTTGCATGTCAGTGATATTTATCACTAATGACATGCAAAGTGGGCGTGCCAAGATGTTAGCGACTGGAAACAGTCGCTAACATCGCTATCTCCTATTACCAACTTTTGGAGATATTCGCGCTAAGCGCGAATATCTCCAAAAGCTAACACCTGCCCTGAGCAGTTCTTAGCCATGTTATCCAATGGGAGGTGGATAACATGGCTAAGAGCATTAGCTCGGTAATGCATTAATATCGCTGACTTTTCAGCGATATTCATGCATTGCGGCCGTTTTTTATCGCATTTGCGATAAACCTTGGTAATACCAAGGTTTATCTGCGATAATTTCTGACGATGCTTAGCGTTAAAAAATTCGTTGCTAAGCATCGTTAGCGATAAATATCGCTTAACGATGGTAATATGCCCCAGAGTTTTTTACATGAGCACCAGTGACTTTACACAAGGACACATTCATATTTTTGTTAGGCACGGGGAGATTGTGGGGCATATTATCAAGGACAGGCGATACATTATCGCCGCTTTTATTGGCAGGAAACTGCCGATAAAGCGGCGATAATGACCTTGATAATATGCTCTATGAATTCCAATCGAAGCCCATGTTAGATGTGAACACATCTAACATGGGCTTCGATTGGAATTCATAGAGCATATTATCATGGCCATTATCGCCACTTTATCGGCAGTTTCCTGCCAATAAAAGCGGCGATAATGTGTCGCCTGTCCTTGATAATATGCCCCTAAGTGATTTGCCCAGCATCACAGGATATTGAGCGTCATTGCCAAGACTCTAACCCGGTTCCCCAGATTTGATATTGACCTCCCTAGCCTGTTAGGCCACACCCTCTCCCCAGTCTCCTCCATCTCTCTTTCAGTTCTTTCTCAACTTATTAATTGAGGTGAGGGAACCACACTTTGGGCCAGATGTACGAAGCCTATTACTGGATGCAAACGGCCCATCAAGCCAATTGCAACTGCTAAAGTGCATTTTGCTATGTATAAAAAGGCAAAATATGACTTGGTAACTTGTTTCTGAATTGCAATTTGCATTTGCGATTCGATATTGGGAAGAGGCGTTTTTAGGGCATCCCTTCCTAATAACAAATAGTACTTGTTGGACCTGCGATGGGCAAGCCCAGCACAAAGGGGGTAGCTTGGCTCAAGTGTCAAGGCAGTGAAGGCTGTAGGGCTAAGCCGGCTCTGACCCAATAATAACCCCCGCACAGTCACAGCAAAAAGAAGGACACCACACCACTGCTGTAGAAAAATACGATTCCTTTATATAAAAGTTCTCTGCTGTAAATAGGGATCAATTGGGGAAGCACATTCACATTTCATTTGTTACAGCACTCTGGGATTCAGGTTGAGAATAAATACAGTAAATAGGACTTCAGGAACACTGGTGTTGCATAAATATTAGGAATAGCTCTATCAATAAATAAAATGAATATCAGGTTTATATATCACCAATACATGGAATAATAAAGCCTGGTTCATTTAAATGCATAACCACATTTTCATTCTGGTATCGCTGCCACCAATTAAATAAATCAGGAAGTTTACATTTGCAAGATAAACCCACTTTGAAAAGGATAACAGTACTTGTGGAATCATGGGGAATGCATGCGGGCTTCTCTGGATTCACGGTGCACAGGGGGACTCTTTTATGTTCACGCGGGGCCCATGCGCGTGTACCTAAAGACAAGGAAACACGGTAAATATGACATTTGGCCCTCCGCTGCCACCGGGGAAGGATGTCCGCTTGCCGGTGTGGTTTACTTGAGCCTACGGCAATATCGCAGGCACCAGGGTAGCACAGTTCGAAGTCAGTAGACGAACGAACGGCTGCCAGCGGGGTCACTCAGTCTCTGCGCTCGCTCAAATCAACGCCGGTGCACAGTTCCTTGATAACGCGGCACCCCTCCAGGGGAAACGGCCCACCTCACTACGGCTGCAAGCGAATAGCGATTCAGTCGGGGCACAGCACTTCCTACGCCAGCATCAGGGTTCTCAGGGGCTTCACGGACCTCCCTCCGACTTCCTCATACGGGGGCTGGTCCCGCCCACGGCAACAGTTTCCCGGGTCTCTGGGAAAGGGCAGGGACGCTAATCCCGCCCAATGAAGGCCGGCCTCTCCCCGCCCCGGCGCACCACCTCACCTTCGATCACTGCACAACCAGGAAGCGCGCAACGCCAGTGGGGCTCGGAGACGTCCGAGTCCTCCGCGATAGGCGCTATTCACGAAGGGGGCTCTGTGGAAGGTTGCGACTCGACTTTTCTTCACGATTTCGCCACCGGGGGGGCGGGGAGGCACATAAACTTGGCCACAGTCTTTTGGGGCAATGAGGCACTAGCTGGGCAGGCGCTGTAGGCGCAAGGTTACTGGAACATGTCTGACTGGAACGCCAGTCAGGAATCAGGCTATTAACCCTTGCCACTCTACTGCCTGTGCTCTCAGCCACCTCAGGGGTCAGCAGGGCAGGTGTCACTCTGGTGTCAAGTCTGGAATCTGAATTACATCTAAAATGGCCGCCAGGGACTGGGCTTTATATAGCCAGTGCCCTGAGGTACTGGCACGAGCCAGAAGGTTCTAGAACCTTCCCTGGCTGTGTCAATGGCATGGCACTTTTGAGGTGTCTTTTGGTCACTCAGAGCCACCGTACTGGGGCTCTGGAGCAGCCATTTTGTGTACCTGAGGAAAGTTATGAAATTCCTGTCAGGAAAGCGCGCCAAAACCTCAAAAGGTCAGGGTTCAAGGAGGCTCCAATGGGAGTCACTCACATGAGGGAAATATGTGTCCACCATTTTAAGGTTAAACACACACAGGTTGCCAACCTCAGTTTTCATGTCCACAGGTTTCGCCAGGCGCCTTGTACATAGGTGCCAGAAACCTTGTGAGCAACTGGGTGTCAAAGAACACCTAGCCCCATGAAACAACACACAAAAAGGTCCTGGTAGACAAATAAAAAGCGGCAAATTTTGGGAGGTTCAGGGGAACAAAAGAAATCATATTGGTGAGGGGACTCTCAGAAGCAGACGGGTCCAACACGTGTCCCCCCCAGCCGAAAGTGGGGAGAACTACCCAACCCCTTGGGAGTCCTCAACACTAAGGCGGAAATACCTGGAGAGACCGTCTGCATTGGCGTGGTCAACTCCGGGCCGATGTTCCACCCGAAAGTCCATTCCCTGTAGGGAGATAGACCACCTCAACAGTTTTTTCCCCCTTCATCTGCATGAGCCAGCGAAGGGGTCGGTGGTCTGTCTGAACAAGGAAGTGTGAATCAAACAAGTATGGTCGCAGCTTCTTCAGTGCCCAGACTACCGCAAAGGCTTCCCGCTCAATGGTACTCCACCTCTGTTCCCGGGGAAGCAGTCTCCGTGACAAAAAGACCACGGGTTGATCCAGACCCTCTTCATTGAGTTGCGATAACACCACCCCAATGCCAATATCGGATGCATCTGTCTGGACAATGAACTCTTTCGAAAAATCTGGAGCCTTCAGGACTGGAGCTTTACACAATGCTTGTTTCAGAGTGTCGAAGGCTCGCTGGCAAGCCTCCGTCCAGATGACTATCCTGGGTTGCTTTTTGGCCGTGAGTTCTGTAAGGGGTGCCACGATAGTGCCATACCCCTTCACAAACCGTCTGTAGTAACCTGTGAGGCCCAGGAAGGCTCGGACCTCAGTCTGGGTCTTGGGGGGTTTCCAGGCCATGATTGCCTCAATCTTCGCCTGAACGGGCTGCACCGTTCCCCGGCCCACCAAGTGACCTAAGTACACTACCGACCCCTGTCCAATCTGACATTTGCTGGCCTTGATCGTTCCAGAGCCTGGATAACGGCTTGCAAGTGCTGCAAGTGATCCTCCCAACTGCTACTGAAGACAGCTATGTCATCCAAGTAAGCAGCAGAGAATGACTCCATCCCGGTCAGGATCGTGTTCACCAGCCGCTGGAAAGTGGCAGGAGCGTTCTTGAGCCCGAAAGGCATAACGCAGAACTGATAGTGTCCATCAGGTGTGGAGAAGGCTGACCTTTCCTTGGCTCCATCAGTCATGGGAATCTGCAAGTACCCTGCAGTGAGGTCAATGGTACTGAGATATTGGGCAGCTCCCAACCGGTCAATCAATTCATCCGCCCGAGGGATCGGATGAGCATCGGTTTTCGTTACCGAATTGAGTCCTCGGTAATCCACACAGAATCGTAATTCTGGTGGGGTGCCAGGTGGGGCAGCTTTGGGTACCAAAACCACCGGGCTGGACCAAGGGCTGTTCAAAGGTTCGATGACTCCTAGCTCCAGCATCTTGGCTACCTCGCTTCGGATGCTGGCCTTCACCTTGTCAGACAGCCGGTAAGACTATGACTTCACAGGTGGGCTGTCTCCTGTGTCCACGTCGTGGGTACACAGATGGGTCTTACCCGGGACAAGGGAGAACAGCGGAGCGAATGTCCCCAGGACCTGGCGACATTCCTCCTGCTGCTCAGGAGTCAGGGATGGTGAGAGTTGTACTCCCTCCTCTGACCCATCCTTTTCTTGAGACGCAAGGAGGTAGGGGAGAGGCTCTGTGTCCTCTTCCTCCGATCCGTCAGTCACCATTACCAACATGACTTCGGGCCTCTCGAAGTGGGGCTTGAGGCGATTGGCATGTAACACCCGATGCGGATGCCGAGGGGTCCTTACGTCCACCAGATAGGTAGACTTGCCCATCTTCTCCAATACCTCATAGGGGCCTGTCCAACGGTCCTGGAGAGCACTCAGCTCCCCCGGCTCCATCACCCACACCTTCTGTCCAGGCTCCAACTCCACTGGGTGAGCATTGTGGTCATACCACGCTTTCATAACTGCTTGACTGGCTTCCAAGTTGTCAGAAGCTTGCTTCCACAACTTAGCCATTTGGCTTCGGAAGGCCAGCATGTAGCTCACCACATCCTGGGGAACTTTCCGGGGATACTTTTCCCAGGAGTCCCTCACCAGGCTGAGAGGTCCACGTACAGGGTGCCCGTACAAAAGCTCGAAGGGGCTGAAGCCCACTCCCTTCTGTGGCACTTCCCTGTAGGAAAAGAGCAAACAGGGTAGGAGGACGTCCCATTTCCTCCGCAGGCTTTCGGGTAGACTTCTGATCATACTCTTTAAGGTTTGGTTGAACCTCTCCACGAGGCCATTGCCCTGTGGGTGATAAGGAGTGGTGAACCGGTAGGTCACTCCACACTCTTTCCACATTGCCCGCATATACGCTGACATGAAGTTGGTCCCCCTGTCAGACACAACTTCTTTGGGGAATCCAACTCGGGTAAAGATCCCCATCAGGGCCTTCGCCACTACCGGTGCAGTAATGGTTCTCAGAGGAACTGCCTCTGGATACCATGTGGCGTGATCCACCAGTACCAGGATAAACCTGTGACCGGATGATGTTGGTGGATCTAGGGGCCCGGCAATGTCGATGCCCACCCTTTCAAAGGGGGGTGCCAACGACGGGAAGTGGTTCCAGGGGAGCCTTCAGCTTCATCCCTGTTTTCCCACTGGCTTGGCATGACACGCACGACCGACAGTATGTGTCGGACGCCACCCTCATTCGAGGCCAATAAAAGTGGGGGACAAGCCGGGCAAAGGTCTTGTCCTGACCCAAGTGTCCTGCCAAGGGAATCTCATGAGCCAACTCTAATAGGAAGGCTCGGTAACACTGTGGGTCTACCAGGGCCCGTGACAGTCTGTGCACTGGCGCCCTGGGTTCACTGTAGAGGAGACCTTCCTCCCAGTAAACACGATGGTTCCCAGACTCGTTACCTGCTGCCTGGGCTTCAGCCTGTTGCCTCAGACCCTCGAGGGTGGGACATTCCCTCTGTCCCTTGCTTAGTTCCTCCCTGGACGGTCCTCCCTCCACTCGCCACTCAGCGGGGATAGGTAGGTCCTCCATCAGAACCATGTCCTCCTCCGCGGACTCCGGGTCCACCTCCACAGGTGGCCTATCCGTCTCACGGGGCACGGACATCGAGGCAGGCTCCTCCTGTCCTCGAGATGCTCCCTCATCAGAAGTTGGGTGGGCCATTGTTCCAGGCTCCAACCCATGTGACTTCTCCTCCCGAGCAGCCGCAGACCTGGTACTCACACAGGCCCAATCAGGTGTACCCAGCATCTCAGAATGAGTCCGGTATTCCACCTCCTTCCAAGCATTGTGCTCCATATCATTGCCCAGTAGACAGTCGACTGGCACGGCAGGGCTTACGGCAACTCGAAGTGAACCTGCAACCCCTCCCCACTCAAAGGGAACCTCGGCCACGGGATAGTGGCACATTCTGCTGTCAGCCATCGCGACTGGGTGAAGTACGCCTGAAATCACCTGCTCTGAAGACACCAGATGACTCCTTACCATAGTCATACTGGCTCCTGTATCTCTCAGAGCTTCCCCTCTATGGCCGTTGATGGTGACCCACTGCCCATACTTGGTAGTATTTGAGGGCACCTGGATCTTTGGAACCATCTCCCGATCACCCAGGGACACTAAGGTGACACCCGCCCACTCCCCCCCCTTAACTAAGGGCATCTCCTCCCCGAGCACTACACTAGCGACTCCCGGGGCTTTTCCTCCAGTGGGAGGGGGTGGTCTCTTTGGGCATTTCACGTCTCCTTTATAATGTCCAACACCACCGCACTCAAAGCAATGGACAACCCTTGGCTGCTGACTCTGGCCAGGATTAGGGTTCTTTAGCGGGTTAGCCTTAGAGTTAGGAAAGGAACTTGTCCCCTTAAAATTATTTTGGGGGCCTTTGGAGAACTCCTTTTTCTTGTTATCTCCCCCCTCTTTCTTCTGGGGAGCGCCCTGTCCGGACTTCTGAGAATCTCCTCCCGTCCCCCTCATGGACACTCGGGTACTTGTCCAAATGTCCGCCTCCTCAGCAAGCTTACGGGGGCAAGTAAGTTTGCTGTCTACCAGGTGTTGCCTCAGCTCGGGAAGACATTTCTCGAGTAGATGTTCCTTGAGTATTAGGTCGTACAACCCTCGATAGTCTTCCACCTCACTACCTTGGACCCACCCATCTAGGGCTTTCTTGGCATAATCCAGGAAGTCAACCCAATTCTGTGAGCTCAGTTTGTGGCTGCCCCTAAACCTCTGCTGGTATTTCTCTGGGGTCAACCCAAACTTTCTGATGAGCGCCACCTTCATGGCGGGGTAATCTACCTGCTCCTCCCGGTCTAGGGCCAATAGGGCATCCCTACATGTCGGAGGCATGTACCGGTATAATCCACCACCCCAATGCTTCTCATGGATCCCATGGGCTCTTAAGGAGACCTCATAGGCGGTCAGCCACTTGGCTATGTCGTCTCCAGCGGTATAACTGGCGACCACGTCCTTGGGTAAATGAGGCCTGGGCTCCCTGACAAATTCCTTTGACTCGACACCCCCCGGAGTGATGTTACGGGCCTGGAGGTCGAGCTCTCGTAGCTTGAGCTCATGTTCCATCCTCCTCCCTTCTCTCTCTCTCCTATCTTCCATCTCCAGCTTGGCCAACTCCCATCTGAACTGTCTCTCCTCTCTCCTGTCGGCTAACTCGGTCTCTGACAACCCTCTTGAGGATACACTGCTGCTCTCCCGTGAGGCTACCTTGGGGCTGATTGACATCTCACCCACCCCCAGGGGACATTCCGCAGTTCCCTCAATGACAGTACCTCTGTCTGACTCCTCCTCCTCTACCGTTCCCTCCGGGTGTTCTTCCACCCAGGCTCGCAGACTAGTACGGAGCTCCTCTCTTTTGGCCCCTCGCCTAACGAACACTCCCCTTTCCTGACAGAAATCCTTGAGCTGTGCCACAGTATAGGTCTCCAGCTCTGACATTTCGAATTCCATCTTGTCAGTGAAAAGTGTGGACAACCACCACGAAGTAGGTTATAAGGATATGAGACTCTGAGGGTCACCTCCACCCACCTCCAGAAGAGAATTTGGAAAAAACAAAATGTTAAATCAGAGGGCTGCTGGGAGAAAACTCCGGGTGTGTACCTGTGACGCACACTGAATTATTATGGGGTACAGAACAAGCACGGCTCGCAATCCCAACCGCTGAGCACCAATTTTATGTTGGACCTGCGATGGGCAAGCCCAGCACAAAGGGGGTAGCTTGGCTCAAGTGTCAAGGCAGTGAAGGCTGTAGGGCTAAGCCGGCTCTGACCCAATAATAACCCCCTGCACAGTCACACCAAAAAGAAGGACACCACACCACTGCTGTAGAAAAATACGATTCCTTTATATAAAAGTTCTCTGCTGTAAATAGGGATCAATTGGGGAATCACATTCACATTTCATTTGTTACAGCACTCTGGGATTCAGGTTGAGAATAAATACAGTAAATAGGACTTCAGGAACACTGGTGTTGCATAAATATTAGGAATAGCTCTATCAATAAATAAAATGAATATCAGGTTTATATATCACCAATACATGGAATAATAAAGCCTGGTTCATTTAAATGCATAACCACATTTTCATTCTGGTATCGCTGCCACCAATTAAATAAATCAGGAAGTTTACATTTGCAAGATAAACCCACTTTGAAAAGGATAACAGTACTTGTGGAATCATGGGGAATGCATGCGGGCTTCTCTGGATTCACGGTGCACAGGGGGACTCTTTTATGTTCACGCGGGGCCCATGCGCGTGTACCTAAAGACAAGGAAACACGGTAAATATAACATTTGGCCCTCCGCTGCCACCGGGGAAGGATGTCCGCTTGCCGGTGTGGTTTACTTGAGCCTACGGCAATATCGCAGGCACCAGGGTAGCACAGTTCGAAGTCAGTAGACAAACGAACGGCTGCCAGCGGGGTCACTCAGTCTCAGCGCTCGCTCAAATCAACGCCGGTGCACAGTTCCTTAATAACGCGGCACCCCTCCAGGGGACACGGTCCACCTCACTACGGCTGCAATCGAATAGCGATTCAGTCGGGGCACAGCACTTCCTACGCCAGCATCAGGGTTCTCAGGGGCTTCACGGACCTCCCTCCGACTTCCTCATACGGGGGCTGGTCCCGCCCACGGCAACAGTTTCCCGGGTCTCTGGGAAAGGGCAGGGACGCTAATCCCGCCCAATGAAGGCCGGCCTCTCCCCGCCCCGGCGCACCACCTCACCTTCGATCACTGCACAACCAGGAAGCGCGCAACGCCGGTGGGGCTCGGAGACGTCCGAGTCCCCCGCGATAGGCGCTATTCACGAAGGGGGCACTGTGGAAGGTCGCGACTCGACTTTTCTTCACGATTTCGCCACCGGGGGGGTGGGGAGGCACATAAACTTGGCCACGGTCTTTTGGGGCAATGAGGCACTAGCTGGGCAGGCGCTGTAGGCGCAAGGTTACTGGAACACGCCTGACTGGAACGCCAGTCAGGAATCAGGCTATTAACCCTTGCCACTCTACTGCCTGTGCTCTCAGCCACCTCAGGGGTCAGCAGGGCAGGTGTCACTCTGGTGTCAAGTCTGGAATCTGAATTACATCTAAAATGGCCACCAGGGACTGGGCTTTATATAGCCAGTGCCCTGAGGTACTGGCACGAGCCAGAAGGTTCTAGGACCTTCCCTGGCTGTGTCAATGGCATGGCACTTTTGAGGTGTCTTTTGGTCACTCAGAGCCACCGTACTGGGGCTCTGGAGCAGCTATTTTGTGTACCTGAGGAAAGTTATGAAATTCCTGTCAGGAAAGCGCGCCAAAACCTCAAAAGGTCAGGGTTCAAGGAGGCTCCAATGGGAGTCACTCACATGAGGGAAATATGTGTCCACCATTTTAAGGTTAAACACACACAGGTTGCCAACCTCAGTTTTCATGTCCACAGGTTTCGCCAGGCGCCTTGTACATAGGTGCCAGAAACCTCGTGAGCAACTGGGTGTCAAGGAACACCTAGCCCCATGAAACAACACACAAAAAGGTCCTGGTAGATAAATAAAAAGCGGCAAATTTTGGGAGGTTCAGGGGAACAAAAGAAATCATATTGGTGAGGGGACTCTCAGAAGCAGACGGGTCCAACAGTACTGGTATGTATGAATGTTTTGCGACCGGAATGCAGTCACGAAACATTCATAATTTACCGACTCCATAGAGGAAGCAGTAACCCATTCGTAAACAGTAAGGGGTAAGCTAGGGATGTCTTCCCCTTTGTGAATGTCGGTGAGCGTTCATATAAAGTTGAACTCACCTGTGGCTATGCTCCCTGCGAGAGGCTGTTGAGGCTTCTGAAACCAATATTTTTGTGAGGTGCTGATGATCTTAATTTACGGAACATAGGGGCATATTATCTAGGGGGTTTATCTCCGCTTTTTTGGCTTTAAAAGCCAAGAAAGCGGAGATAAAATTATCTCCCTATTACCAAGCTGTCGCTAACACCAGTTAGCGACAGCTAGTAGGAGATAGCGACCATCTTGGGCCCCGCTTTGCATGTCAGTGATATTTATGACTAATGACATGCAAAGTGGGCGTGCCAAGATGTTAGCGACTGGAAACAGTCGCTAACATCGCTATCTCCTATTACCAACTTTTGGAGATATTCGCGCTAAGCGTGAATATCTCCAAAAGCTAACACCTGCCCCTGAGCAGTTCTTAGCCATGTTATCCAATGGTAGGTGGATAACATGGCTAAGAGCATTAGCTCGGTAATGCATGAATATCGCTGACTTTTCAACGATATTCATGCATTTCGGCCGATTTTTATCGCTTAGGAGATAAACCTTGATAATAGCAAGGTTCCTAAGCGATAAAAATCGCCGCAGCTCGGCGATACAAATATCGCCACTAAACCAACATAGCGATAATTATCGCTAGTTGTTGGTAATATGCCCCATAATCTCTCCGGATTTGGGGATCTCTCAAATTTTGAATACATATATACAAAAACAGGAAGGGCAGAAGGTCTTCTACTTTCCATACACAGTTGCTGCTAACCACTGTAGGGAGACTGAAGGACAGGCCTTCACCCAAAAATGCAGCACATGCGACTCACGCCTCTTCTATTTGAAGATATTACCATCATTCACTGGTAGGTGTTCACCTGGAGGCCATATGGTAAATATATGCTATTACCGACAGATGGGGTCTGTCTCTAAGTGAGCATACCTTTTTTATGATGATTTTTTTTCCCTCTGTTTCTTTCCTGCCCAGCCCCGTTTTCCCTTCATTTTTACGGTGCACAATTGGGCGACACATGGGTCCTCATGCCCGAATTAATTTGCCTGTAAATTGATTTTGGCGATTAAACATGTCAGTCATTCGCAACATTCTGGTCTAGACATGTTATAGTATTTTTAATCATGAGCCTGGGCATATATAGTAAAGTATGTCAGAGATGTCTTTTAGCCTCATTTTAAAGAATTTTTGTTGTGAGGGGAAGTAACTATCCTCGTATTTTTGAGGACCAGTGTATCATTGGATGCAGGAACCTGGTGTAATTTTAATAAATTGATCAGCTTGGGGGTGTGGCTTGAGCGCCGACCGTCATGGCCTTACGCGTGCGTTAAGGCTCCAACCCTTCAAGGCCTAAAATCTGCTGTATATCCGTCACATTATCCGCAAAGCACCCCAGAAGCCTAGCAGAGGAATTACACTACCTCTACTGCAGTGCAGCAGTCAACTGAGGCACCGACACAGTTACAGTGGCAGTAACCTTTCGGACATCCGCGAGGCCAGAGAGGCCCCCGGCTAGAGTTTGGAGCAAGCCGCGGGTGACCTTTGGGTGAATTAACCCTTGCCATAGAGGCACCGTAACTCTTCACGCAGCCTGCCTGCAGAAAGTCGAGTACCCAGGACTGACCCTGCGAGACACCAGCTCCCCTCCTGGGCACGGGAGATGGGGGAGGAGTGTTGAGGGGCCAGCTGATTTGCCGAAATCCTGTGCACATCGGAGAGCGGGTTGCGCGAAAAGGCAGCAGGTGTGTGCCTGCAGATTGGATGCACCATGCGCCCCGGTGGGTGATCCTCAGTGGGGGCAGCAGAATTGTATTGGGCTGCGCTTGGCCAGATGGTGACCCCTATGGATGGAGTGACCACTCGGAGGGGCCTTGAGCACAGCATAGAGGCGTGTACAGAAGCAGCAGCGGTGCACAGACATTGCACCATACGTTGCACCTGCCTCCAGTAGGAAGTCGTTGTTATCATCCATGAACATTTCAGCCATCCAATTAAGTAAAGGGAAAGAACATACATGTTCCTCGATTGCCGTTAGCCCGAGAGGACGACTTGGGCTAACTTCAAGATTGCTGCACGCCAGAAAGTCATTGGCCGCAGTCCAAATGTTCCAATTGCCTAGAACCCCATGAGCCGCTGCGCAGGCCCTAATCCTGGCACTAGAAGAATCTAGTTCATGAGCATCTAAGGGACTCATTAGTAGATTAAAATCCACATCAGGAGACAACGTGTTGCAGAGACACAAATCCAGGGCCCATTCAAATCCACAATCCAGGCAATGGAAAACAGGGTGCACGCAAGTGAAGAATGAAAACCGGAAAGATAAACCATACACCACACTCAGTCGCCAGAGACAGCGAATCATAGTATTCTAGCATCCGGTTACGAAGGTGGAGCAGCCGGGACAGATCGTCGTGGGGCACAGTCTGTGCATCCATTTTGCAGTAAACAAATTTAACAGCAGTATGCCCGCACCTAAAGCCAGGAGCAAAGGGAAACTGCCAAAGACACTGGAAAAAATCAAATGAAAAAATGCAGGGATCACACCAAATATAGTTTGAAACGAGGTCACAAGGCCAGAACATACTACTTTAAAAAAATGTGCCAGGCCCGTGGTCGACGAGGCATTTAAGATTGTGTGAATCAAAGCACCGAAATGCAGGGGCAGGTCTGTGTTTAACAAGGCATTTACCTCAGTATGAGTATTTGCAACATGAAGTACGAATGTCTCACGTGCAGATGTAAGGGGGACTTCCTTCTAGGATATAAGAGCTCTTATTCGACTCATCTTGTTGAACTCTGCTTTCAAGGTCGGAATAGAGGGCCAGATGGAAACATCGAGCCTGCCGTGCGGAGGAGGGAACAACACATTCTTACAGCAAACTACACGCTGGGAAACCATAACGATATAAGGAATTCCAGCATGCATCCCACAACAATCTTCATTATTTATTAATAAATAACTACCGTTTGCAAGCAATGTGAATGTCGGTGTAATGGCCGGGACTGGAGTAACTTTTACAACGCAGGCAAGGTTCGGTTCTAGCACATTGCAAGAACCGTGCAATTGAAGATTTCTGCACACTAATGAATGATCTGGTGTTGTGGTGCAATCTTCGCCATTTAAATAAACTTCCTTTCCTTCTCTAAAACACCTGTATGTGAACAGGAGATTCCAGACTTCATAAAGATAAGCACCACCCAGGGGTTCAAACCTGCCTATTGCACAGTGTTTCATGCAGGCCTCAAACTTGAAAAGGGGAAAAGGCAGAGTTATCAACCCATGGATGAGCCAAACTGCCGAATTGGATTCTGCTACTGAAAAGGGTAAAGGTTCTAACTTATCAATATGCAACAGTGAAAACGTTGCATCTTTCATTGACATAAATTACTGTTTAAGAGTCAAATTGAAAGGCAGAAATAATAAACTCGTGTTCATGTAATCCCATGGAACTCGGCCATTCTTCAAAGTTTGTAGGGTCCAAGCAAACTGCATAACAGAACGCAATTGATTTTGCCCATGATACAGTACAGCAACATCTTCTTGCACAATATCAACCACAGACAATACAATATTATCCAAAGTGTAAATTCGGGAAGAAAGGGTGTTAATACTATTATCTACAATGGCAAGCCCTTTTTCTAAATTGGCCTGATCAATAGCTCTAAACCTAGAAGCCGCTTCGATTTGGGACAGCTTCCAAACCTCATTGTAAGCAGCATATATCCATCTTTTCGATCTGCCTGCTGCAGGACGTTTAACAAAATCATTTAAGTCGACAGTGTCAGTGAGTTTGGATAAATGTAGCTTAACAGACGCTAAGGATGAATGTCTGAGCCAACTCTGGCACTATTTGCCTTCAGAATAGGTGGTGACTGAATGTTGAGTCTGAAAGTGGGGATCAACTCTAACCTCTGTATAGCCAGGGGTCAGACCCAGAAAACGGTGCTAGCAGGAATCTGCACTTTTTTGCCATAGCAACCAGCCTTCGGGATTAATGCTGAAACATTAAAATAAGAATTTCTCAACAGGGCTTGTAAATCACTCAGGGAAGTACTGGTATAATTATTCCAATGGGGAAATTAACCCAAATCAGGAAATGAAGGAGCATTACATTTTTTAGAAGTAGCCAATCCAAAGATGGTGGTTTGTGAAATAGTGTCATTCAGAAACAACATATGGTTTGGGATGAGACATGCACAATGTAAATCCTCAGTGCCTTGCACTTGCCAACTTTTAGATCAATAGTATCTTTCACAGTTCATAGCCCCCAACAGCCAACTGGTCAATAAAGGACTTTGAATACAGTAATTTAGTGTGGGTAAGTCTAACCTTGGAGGAGGATTTCTCAGTCAACTTAAAATAAAATGCATTAGGGTTTGATTGATCAAAATCAGTAAAATAGGAAAACTTTTTCAAAAATGTTTTCGAGCTGCCTTCCACTGGTGTGGGACAGTGCTCCCACTGGGCCCGATTCACAGAATGAACTTAAGACTCAATCCTGAACTTACTACTATTTTGGTATTCACAGAATGCACTTACTACTTTTGGCATTCACAGAATGAACTTACTACTTTTGGTATTCACAGAAGTTAGGATTCTGTCTTAAGTTTGTCTTAAGACAAACTTAAGACAGACTTAAGACAGACTTAAGACAGACTTAAGACAAACTTAAGACACACTTAAGACAGACTTAAGACAGACTTAAGACAAAATCCTAACTTAAGTCTGTCTTAAGTCTGTCTTAAGTTTGTCTTAAGTCTGTCTTAAGACAAACTTAAGACAAAATCCTAACTTCTGTGAATACCAAAAGTAGTAAATTCATTCTGGGAATACCAAAAGTAGTAAGTGCATTCTGTGAATGCCAAAAGTAGTAAGTGCATTCTGTGAATACCAAAATAGTAGTAAGTTTAGGATTGAGTCTTAAGTTCATTCTGTGAATCGGGCCCACTGTGTGTAGTTAACCACATTTCTAAATGAATTTGTCTTATGCAGAAAGCGATTGCCAAAATGATGGTAACAGTACAAATCACCAAAATTCGTAGATTCCAAATATACATCGTCAGCATCGAAAGCAGCAAAGTATTTCAAATCAGAAAACAAAGCTTCTATAGCTTTAACGTCCCAATCATCAGAGCAAATATTTAGTTTAACCACATCCCCCATAGAAACACGGAGGGGCAGATTTATGAGGCCCTTGCGCCACGTTTACGCCGCTGTTGCGTCACGCAAGGCGGCGTAAATGTGGCGCATCCCTGCGAACGATTTACAATGTGACGCATCTAGGCAGATGCGTCACGTTGTAAAGCCCTGCGCCGCTTGTGGGCGTTCCGGCGCAGGGTGGGCGTTCCTGGGTAGGTGCGCCTCGCAAAAGTGGCTGAGTGAAATCTATAAGATTTCACTCAGTCACTTTCAGGCCAATGCTGCGTCAAAAGCCTACGCCTGCTTGAAGCAGGCGTAGGTCTTGATGCAGCATTGGTCAGATAGGGCACCCCCGAGCCTTGCTGGAACTGCGTCGCGCTTGCGACGCAACTCCAGCAATGCGCCGCCTTTACGGCACAGATGCGTCACGCATCTGTGCCGTTTTTGCCCCATGGTGCGCCGCATTGTAAATGCGGCGCACCTTGGGTGGCGGAGCTGTGGCGCACTGTGGCGCACATTAACTGGCGCATCCCTGGGGATGCGCCAGTTAACATAAATCTGCCCCGGAGTACATTGGGAACATTAATAACCTCTGTGGGACCATATATCTGGAACTTCACAGCATCCCATACAATCCCATCTAAAACAGGCCAAGCAGTTATATTCACAAAAGTCTGGTCCCTCGTCATGATGTGCGAAGAGGAGTGGGGAGCCAACGTTTCATCAATCATTCTAATTGAAGTTCTTTCTTGAACGTAGTGTCCATTGATAAAACTGAAAAAATACACTACAAATCCTATGGACATGAATAAAACAATTGCAATAAGCACCAGCCAAATGTAAGTCCATGGAGGAATCAAAAAATGTTTTTTAAACCACGCAGTAAAAATCAAAACCTTTGAAGGGGACTTGGATGTGGAAGAGCCAGTTTCAAATGAAACAAGCATTTGCAATGCAATAGGTCTCGCATTAGGAAAGTTTGAGCTATTGGTATTGTAAATGACAAATATTTTATTTATGTGTTGGTTTTGAAAATAGCAAAATTAATAGCTTTGTTATTTACAATGCCAATAGTTGTAAGCTTCGCAAATGTGACACCTATAGCATTTGTAATGCAATATGTGTTGTATTTACGTACCTTAGATGTATAAATATATCGTAAAATGTTTGTATTAACTATGTACAAATTGACCGAAATGATTTGGGCCAAGAAGATAAAGGTGCGAGTCATAGGACATTGAGAAACATATGCAGGGCTTTTATTTATTCGTGTGATACACCAAGTTCTGTAGACAACCACCAGAGGGCGCCCGAACACTTCCATTGTGATCCTTATCATGGGATTATTTTATAGCTTGGATGATCATTCAGGAAAAAGAATGTATCTTTATTTTAAATTACTGATTTTGTTTTGGTTTGTTTGCCTCGGTTTGAAATGCTATCATAATTAAACACGTCATGTCTTAGCATGCAGAAGGGAAGCAGGTTCTCATTGGATCTGTGATTGGCTTCATTGTCCTTAATCTAACCAGCACGTACACAGAGGTGAGACCATCTAAACTTTGATAACAACTTGTAAACGTTTATGAGTGAAACAATTTAAACTTTGATAAACACTTGTAAACATTTATGGCAGAGCAATATTTAGGGAAAGAGAGGTCTTCCATTACGTTCCGGATATTAACGGGCCATTGGACACACAATATTGTTTCATACCTGTGATTTAATTCACACGACACTTCTGTGAGAGGCGCCGGGGAGCTCAGAGGCTGACAAACAAGATATCTTCCCTCCAAGCCCACCGCTCCAATCAACTGGGCTGCAACGTTTTCGCGGGAGATTAGAAAAAAGTCCCGCTGAATAACCCGGCGGCACTTTGAAACTATCAATAGAACGGACGTGTAGATCTTACACTGAACTTTAAAAACATGAGATTGAAATTGAGGCAAATGAGCAACCCCGTTAAGAAACAACAACAACAGGTTGTCTTTCATGTAGTACTCATACTGCACTTCTGCAGTTTCAGCGTTACTATATTAGCGACATTCAATTTGCCCGCTTCGAAAGGATAGAAGGCAGAGTGGGCCTTGCCGGGTTCTGTACGCGCGCGACGCGATCCGATTCTTTGGACAGGAGCGGCGGTGAAAGATGATCTGAATCTGGTCGGCCCGCGCCTGCCTACCGTAAGGTTCAGCCTCCAAGTGACGTCAGGCGGGCGCACGCATTTCCGCGCAGGCGCAGAGTGTTCTTGGCCGCTTCTCCGGCTCCGCTTGCTGATGGCGTACAAGAGGCAATGGATGGCACTGGAGTCCCTGGCCGCGTCGCCCCCGCCCGCCGTAGCAGCACTGGAACCCCTGGCCGCATCGCCCCTGCCCGCCCGCCCATCCATCCATTGGGAGCCAGGTAGAAGGAGCCCACAAGAAAACAGGGCAAGAAAAGAGCCCGGTGAGGTAAGAGGGGGGGGGGAAGCGTGTGCGTATGCAGTGTGTGTGTGTGTGCGGGTGTGTGTATGCGACGGCGGGTTCTCTGTATGTATGGGTGCGTGCATGGGCGCTCGTGTGTCTCTGTGTATGCGCATGCGTGTTGGAGCTTCCGAGGCAGGAGATGGGCACGGCGCCGTGCGCGCCCACGAGGTAAAATCTGCGCTCGTGCCCATCTCGTGTCCACATTCCCAAAAACGGCTGACAATAGTCGTCGAGCAGACAGCAATCAATGCTTCGCATTGATTGCACGTCTAGCTCGACCTAAAAAGGGATTGATTAGCCACACGGGTCTCCAAATGAGGCATAGACAAGCCAGGGGGATAAGTATATTCAGTGTCATCAAGAGGATCACCAGCAGGTAGATTCAATAAATGATTCGTAAGTGGACTCATTTCAACGACATCAGGCCCGATGGCAGGATCCGGGGCCAAAACAGAGTGTCGCACCATTGCTGGACACAAAACCGCAGGCGTCATACTATAGAGAATCGGCCACCATGTGTGGTTTGACATTGTCAATGGAAATGTACCTGTTCCCCTTTCACTCAGGAAGAGGAGGTAAATTGACTGTTCTTGTACCCTGCACACCAATCACGGCAACTGGAGCTCGATAGGAAGGAGTCCATATTATCAAGAAAGGGCGATACATTATCGCCGCTTTTATTATCGCCGCTTTAGCGGCAGTTTCCTGCCGATAAAAGCAGCGATAATGTATTGCCCTTTCTTGATAATATGGCCCCAAATTCTTTCTTGTTGTCGATCTTCTCTCGGACCAGTTCTCCAACTTGGGGTAGCCAGCCAACTACCAGAATCTGCAACACAGCTTCAGACGTGGAGAGCAAATGTTCCTTTGCAAGACTGTCTCTGGTCTTTTGTAGGTTCTGCAAAACATTAGAATGTTCATCTACGTCAAAGGATGCGGCTACCGCCGCCATGTCTAGACCACCAAGCTCCGTAACAAACATCTTGATGCCAAAGAGCATTTCGTATGGGGTCCGTCCACCCAGAGACCTTCTAGGGAGATTATTTAGTGCACGTTGTACGCTATTGAGATGGGATAGACAGTCTCTGCCAGCACCTAAAATGTTTGCTGTCAAGGATTGCTTTAAGTCACGGTTTATCCGCTCCACAACACTATTACCCTCAGGCTGGTATGGAGCTGAAAATTTGACCTGGACCCCCAATGAAACCATGGCATCCTTGTACGCCTTAGAGGCGAACGCTGGACCCTGGTCCGAATGGAAGGTACCACACGCAAACATTCCCAGAAAGACACGCAAATCCCTTACGACAGTTCTAGAATCAGTGTTCCATCGAGGCCACACCCAGACAAAGTGCGTGCAAGAGTCAACTGCTACTAAGATGTACTTATAAGCAGTATCAGAGGAGAAAGACCGCAGTGATCTAAATAAACACACACAAGTGGTTTATTAGAGATGTACAACTGAGTTTGGGGCGGGTGTGCAGCAGAAGAAGGTTTAATTTGCTGACAAATGCCACGTTGAAGGGCAAAATCACGTGTCTGTTTGTACAAACCTCGCCACCAGTATCGTTGCTGGAGAAGAGATACAGTTGCTGACACGCCGGCGTGCGCCGAAGCCATCCCGGCGTGGGCTGCTATAATCAAAGCCTGTCTGCAGTCCGCATTGGGAGTCAACCTGTCACCAACTTTGCTATTTCTCACATAAGGAACTTTATCAGGACTTAAATGATAAGAGTATTTAGAAGGGAAACCCTTAGGGTAATTACCTCCCTTCTCTGTCACGGCAATAGCTGCCAAGATGTCATCATCAATCTTACTTTTGGAACATGCAACCGCTGCCAACGCAAATGTTGCAACTGCTGTCTTCGCAGCCTCATCTGCGAGACAGTTGCCAACAGCGTGAACCCCAACACGCTGATGACCCAGAGTATGAATTACAAAAATGAGTAGGAGTCGTTCTTTGAGCTTAGCCACTTGAACCCAGATCATTTTATGTTTTATTGTGCGACCCTTGGAGTCACGATAATCATTTTGAGTCCAAAAGGGCAGATTGTCATTGTATGACTGAACACAGTAGTAAGAGTCACTCAAATAAGAGTAGTCACACTGGGGACGGCGTACTACAATGCAAGCATCAGAGCACAAAGTTCTGCCAACTGGGCGGTACAGTCCCCTAATGTCTGTGTATGCACGACATCGGACTTGAATTCACCATCCACCATAGTACCAACCACAATTGCGCAGGCCGAAGAATACGCGTGTTTTGAATCCGTAGCTGCTTGCGCACTACCATCAGTGTAGATGATACAGCGGAAATCCTCAAGTGGGTGCATAGTCAGAGGAGAAGGATGAACAAATTCATACTGCAAGTACTCTTGAGTCTGTAGTGAGGAATCAAAAATAAACGTAACATCCGGGGATGAGAAGGACGTAGCCCACTGTATCCACGAGGGTGCAAAGCTTTAGAATTCGGAACACTGGCTTTCGTCACTGCCTCCAAGGCAGGATACGGAGTAACAACCAAAATGCATTTTCTCTGCGACAGTGCACGTTCCTTAAGAATCACCATTTGCACTGCTGGCAAAACTTTTTCCACAGTGGGAAACCGCAACTCAGCCGAAGTGTACAAGTGAGCGATAGGGACTGTGTTACCTTCATTAAAAGTGAGGTACGTGAAACCGACCGCCCCTGGCACGATTCTTATCACCAGGTTGGTGTGGTTATCACGAGTCAACAAGAATTTAGATTCAAGAAGATCAGCCTGCAAAGATTGCAAGATGGCTGAATGTTCTGGAAGCCAGCACGATTTGGAAAAAGAAGGTAGTATCAATGCATAAAGCGGCTTGATATACTGGGCATACTCCGGAATGTAGGTACGACCGAAATTCAAAAAGCCCAGTAAAGATTGTAGCTTTTTCAGTGTTGTGGGAGCTCGCAAAAGTGCGCATTTTTCAGGAAGTGAGGAGCCAAACTTCGACTTTCATTGTTGAGCTCGTAGCCCAAGAACAACACTGTGTACTCTGCAATGTGCGATTCTCCAAAGTTAAATTTATAGCCTATGTCCGCAAAACGGCAAATTATGCCGTCAACATGGCACAGATGTGGCCATAACTCGTCGTCCGTGAGATAAATGTCATCCACATTTGAGCATGCATCTGGGTCGAGCCTCTCCAGAAGAATGACAATGCGGGTGGCAAATACGCCTGGACTATTCTTGTAGCCCATAGCCAAACAAAGGAATTGGTGCTGTTTGCCACCACTTGTAAAAACCGTCCATTGACTACTAAGGGGGGACAGATTGTGGGTAAAAAAAACATTGGATATGCCAAGTGTGGTTTTGAACCTTTTACGCACCAGACTATCCACAAGAGCAAAACTGTGAGTATTCTGCACCGCGCACGTATGGCAATGTGAGTTTAAGTGGCAGTAATCCAATACCAAACAGTACGAGCCTCCTGGCTTGGTCACAGTAAAAAGTGGGTTATTCATCAGACGTTTCAATTACACCTTGATATTCCAATTGTTCAAGGATCTCCGTAATGGAGGCCTTAGCTTCAAGTTGCATGGGGGTATTGGGGTTGAGGCTGTGGCATCAACTGCAGGGGAATCTCATGTCAAGGGGAAAACTTGTCCCATCCACAGTGAGTACTGTTCAACGCCGGCGCAAGCGCCTTAGCCCAATCTTCTGCAAACTGCAGAGCCTGCTCCTTGAGCACTGTGTGCGCGAAAGCAGGGAGGGTTACCGCCTCTCCTTGTGGAACAGCTAAGACAAAGGGTGGGGGCCAATCGACCTCCGCCAACAAAATATCATGGGTAGTTGTTAGATTTTCCCCAAAAAACCTTTTATGGTACGTTCTATGTCACCTTCAATTACAAGGACAATTTCATAAAGTCTGTCAGGGGGAGCCACTCTAGTGTCAGCTGTCTCAACTACAACGAAGGTGTCAGTCGCTGTCACCTTCAGTAGTTGAGACAGCTGACAATAGAGTGGCTCCCCCTGACAAACCTCTCGAACGATGGTAATCTCCGCCGCGCTGTCCAGCAGCGTCAGCGCCCATGTCAGATTCCGAAGCTGCGTTCTCACTATCTGTGGCATATTTCACTGTTACTGCAGCAACTTTCTTCTTTTGAAACTGGGGCCTTTGACGCGATGTTTCGTCCTGCTTGCCTTTTCCGTCAGATTTACGAGGCTGCTCACAGGTCTGTCGGGCACCTTGACCTCTGCCGCCGCCTCTTCCACCGGTGGTTGTTACCGATGTTTCCTGCAAAGAGCGAGGAGAACGTTGTTCAGGAACCTGAAACCTATCAGGTGACTTAATAGTATTGCGGTCGCGCAACTCATATGTACGCTCAACAGGGGCCGGTGTAGGTGAAGCAGGACGAGACCCCTGTTTCTGCTGCTGTTTTCCCTGTTTTTTGTTCTTACTCCAAATTTTGTTTCTGAACTTTTGGGCGGTCATCTTTATCAGATGCCGCTTGTTGAGTTTGCTGCTGTATTTCTGTTTTAGCGAAAGGCTTAACACCCAAACTATTATGGCCAACGGTCTTATCAGCCTCCGTAATAATTTTCGGTAACTGACGGGGTTTGTCGCGTCGGGGACTTCGCGCAGAGCATTAGAGACCTGGAAACTTACCGCATCCCCCTTGACATTAGCAAGGACGAGATTGCATACCATATCAAACGCTCCCACAAGTCGCATTCCCAACTCCACAGCCGCCTCTAAATGTAAAAAATGTAAATGTGGGATTCTTGTAAAGCGCACTGTTACTCTACCCGAGTGTCCTGGCGCTGTAGACCGCTGGGGAACCCGTCCTGGATTTCCCTGTGAGATGGTCCCTTTTTGGGTATCTCCAGGGTGAAACCAGGCATCCCCGGCGTCTGTGGGGGCCGTTGTAGAGATGAGGAAAGCTTAATGCCCAGAGTTACCGAGTGTGTTCCCTTGTTAGACTGATTTGCATATAGCCATGTCTGAACTGGGGTGGCTGAGTGAACTAAAGAATGGTGATGGATTAAACCCAGATCAGTTGACTGGGGGTGAGTGTTTGATTTGTTCAAGCGCTCCGTCCATCACCCCCTTTTGTATCCCCTTGTTAGAGTAGGCACTGAGGCGAGAATTATCGAGTCCGTTGACCCTCGTCCAAGACCCTGCCGCGTCGGGAATTGAACCCTGGTCCCGGGCCGTTCTCTGCTTACAGGTCTGCTGCCTCCAACCAGTGAGCCACACCACTCCACGCCTCTGATCCGTGTTCATCCTGAACACGCTTAATCACAGAGGGCAGGACAGTCATTGCCGGGGTGCCAAAGCACCTAGTATAGACTGCTGCAAAAATCACACTTCAAGTTGTACATACATTTACGTCTGGCACTAAGTCTTTCTGCAAACTAACTGTGAGGATCCTGTGTTTCTCCACAGGACTAGTATTCGGGAATACTGCTTCCAGTTGGTCGAATTTCTCGGCAAGCCAAAAAGGCATCTCCTCTTTATCCTGGGGACGCTTGCCCATGACCGCATGAACCATGACGGGACTAAGCTTCAGCCTGCCACCTTCAACTGGATGCGCCGCACCACCCGGGACCCCACCCGAGAGGTTGCGGGAATGTAATGAACCACACCCCTAATAACTGCCACTGCACAATCATAAAGGGGTCATAGTTGAGAAGCTGTTAACTGTCCCGCCCTGGATGCAGGGTGTAAGCAGCTAAAACAGGCCAAGTAGCGCCTGGAATCGACAACGGCCCTTGTCTGATCACTGTAATAACGTGTGGGAGGGCGCCATTAAACCAAACGGCATGCTGCCAAGCAGAAATCAGAATTTGCACTGTCCGATATGGAGCGTGTACGCGGCAGGAGCCTCAGCAGGGGTGTAAGTGTGGAATACACCAGTACCAGCATCTACCGCGGGAAACGTAACCCATGAGTAATACAACTCAAACGGGTATGCTGCGTCAGCTGAAACACCAAAAACCACTGCCTGTCCCTCTAAAGAAACGAGGTATTCCTGCAAATGATTCCGCACAGCCACGCGACTGTGTGCTGGGATATCAACCGCATCCATAACGAAACAGTAATAGAGAAGTACAATGCAATACAAAAAGGCACAACTGGGTAGTAATTCAAACAGAAAACCGTTTGAAATTATCAAGCTTGAATAGACCTACGTAACTATAGGTAAGTTTTATCCGTCACTATTGTCAACCAGAAACAATAGTGAGGGGGTTGTAGACTGATATAAGCACTACTCAAGTGTCTCACAATAAGACCACACTCGTTGGCGGCGCCATGTTGCAAGGATTTCTGCTAATACACAGAACTGTGCACAGAGACCTAGGACATTAGTGAATTGTGGTGTACTAGAAACTCACCTCAGTACCTAGAAAACCTCAACTAGCTAGCATCAGTGTCACATTAGCTCTTCGTCCTATAGCAAAGTAGCCAATGATTAGACAACCTAGAAAATGCGACTTAGGACCATCTCAGGAATGGTGGGAAGTGAGAACACTCTTTTGTTATACTCTCATACCAGTCCACAACAGGAGTAAAAAAGAGACACAGTAAGGTTAAAATATTTATTTTAACGACGTGATCTCATGTGCAGTATTTTAGTCAACATAAGGAGACATATGATTAAGAATAATATGGTCAGCATGGTTACAATTCCATAAAATACAAAAGGAGGAATCATATTACAATGATAGTGCAAACAGGTGATATAGCGCCTAGTTTCAACACCCTCCCTATATAGGAACTATGGGGCATATTATCAAGGACAGGCGATACATTATCGCCGCTTTTATCGGCCGGAAACTGCCGATAAAGCGGCGATAATGGGCTTGATAATATGCTCTATGAATTCCTATCGAAGCCCATGTTAGATGTGAAGACATCTAACATGGGCTTCGATAGGAATTCCATAGAGCATATTATCAAGCCCATTATTGCCGCTTTATCGGCAGTTTCCTGCCGATAAAAGCGGCGATAATGTATCGCCCGTCCTTGATAATTTGCCCCTCTGTATAATAAACGAAAGAAGTCTCTTGAGCTTGTTTTGTGAGACCCCATTACCTTTCTGTTCAGTAAGTGTAAATTACATCTGGATCGGCAAGTCTCTCTGCATCCCTGGAATCTTCTAAGTGTGTGAAATTATGGCAAGTGTGCTATGATAAAGGCGCCAGAATCTTGCTTGGCTCGCAGCTGCCAAAATGTTGTGTCTAGAATGTGTTACACGGACATGCCGATAAACAGGCTCACATGTTATGATAACCTTGACGGTTCAGCACTCACTGTACAGACTAGGGGCACGATGTATGTCTAGAGATGTCGAAAAACAAACCTTTTCTCATGTATAGACCTTCGTGAAAGCTAACTTGCAAAAACAACTAAGCAGTGTTGTGTGCAAAAAGCAGCAAAAGGTAAAATGGCGTTTAAATTTCTAATAAGCCATGCTAACATAACATGCACGCAAAAAGAGGCCCTAAACCATACTACAAAATAAGGTCATATATAAACATTGGTGATGCCGGCCGTTCATGAACGCACATGGTGGGCCCCCTGCTTCCCCCCTCTCCCTCCTGAAAACACACTGGGAGCTGCCCAGGGATTGAGAATTTGGGGTGGAGTTTTCCCAGTGTGGACCTGAGTTGCCCGGTGCTATTTCCCCGGTGTGCTGAAGTGCGGAGCTTTCAAGAAGGACCAGTAACGCTTGTTAATAATCTACGACCACAATGGTGGGGACTCCTCCCCAAAACTAGTGACCCTCCTGGTCGTAAATACAGTACGGGCAGTACCATTTGACAGCAGCCCTGGGAGTGCAGGATTCCTGGAGGCCCCCTGGCAGATCATCGAGAGGGACGACTGAAGAGACAAGGCAGTGGGTTGAAGCCGTGGAGACATCCCTTCGGACACATACAGGTACTGTCATGTCTGGGACCAAAGGGCCGAAGAGTACACACCAAACAAAGTTGTATAAATATGCAACACAAAAACAGGGAGAGGTGGAGGCTGCAAATAAGGGTGAACAGGACTCACTGATGAACCCAGCCACAGGAGAGCGCACGCTTAAAGGTATCCTGGCAGCAATAGCGGGAATACGTACTTTGTTAAAACAAAGAATGGATACTATCACAATGGAAATTACTTTGATGAGAGCCGATTATCAGGGACCAATCTGGGAAGATGAACGTTGGAATGCGTTCTCCTCTATGCTGGACATGCAGAGGCAGCTGGACCCCAACAATTCCCAGAAATCATCCGACGAACACTGTACCAGAGACACCAGTGCTCATCTGATAATCTCAAGGGGAGAGGGTTTGGGAACAAACAATAAACTAAAATAAATAGGTAAAATAAAAAGCTAAAATAAAGAAAGAAACAACTGGTGCGTGTTCGTGGAGAAGCAAACTCCGGGTCACAGAACAATCTGGGACGTCGGTCCTAAAGCTAGGAATGAGTATGGAAACCAGATCCTGCAGCAGTAGTAAAAGACATCAATAAGAGCACAAATAATCAGTGACATGAATCATGCATGAACTTCTGCATTGAGTCAGATAAAAGAGGTCTTTTAGAATGATTAGAATAAATCAGAACTGCACTCACACCATGTGGCGCCAGATATAAATACACACTCACACAATATTGCGCCAAAGATAAATACGCACTCACACAACATTGTGCCAACGAAGATTACACATAAACACACCATACATTCTTATTTCAATGGGATAAGACATAATCTGTATCCTTTAGCTGAAGTATGACCAAGGCTTGAGAGCGTTATGAAGACCACCTTTCAGCGAGAAGAAACAGAGACGTAACTGGATAACAATAAACACTGCAATAATAATATACACTTCTATCAGCAAGAGCTTTGCACAAATTACATAAATGATATGAGGAGGAAATGACCAAAATCCAGGCAAGTAGGGTAAAGTAAGCTAAGCGGGAACAAGAGGGAACTGTGATATAGGAAACAAAGTCAGGAAGTCTCTAACTGCGAAGAGTTTCGTGCGCAGTTACCCAAGATCTCCCCGATAACCAGAAATGAGTAGGGAGTCAAAACAATAGAATTCCACTGAGCACAAGAGTTAAATGTAGCCCAACAAGGATTTAGACTTATCAACGAGTAGCAGTAGCAAGGATGGAATAGGACTCATCTGACTAGCACCTGCAGAGAAGAGCTGTAACGCCGCAGGATCTTCAACAGGAAACCCAATGCGAAGCACTGAAGATGAGCCTGGGTGAGAGTTAAATACTTTTGCCAGGCTGATGAGTCATTTAGGCTGCTGAGTCATGCAGGTTGATGAGTCATGGAGGCTTCTTGAGTCACAGAGTCTGCTCAGTCATGGAGGCTTGTTGAGGCACGGAGGCTGCTGAGTCATGGAGGTTTCTGAGTCATGGAGGCTGCTGAGTCATGGGGGTTGCTGAGTTCTGGGGTTTGTTGAGTCACGGAGGATGCTGAGGCTGCTGAGTCATGGAGGTTGCTGAGTCGAGCTCTGGCATGGCCTGGGAAACAAATATAAGGAAAACACCACCACATACCGGAGCAGAGAATTAAAGAAATATAAGTCCGCTTTTCTTCCTCAGGGAACACGGGGAGTAAAAGAGGGGATGAGCTGAGGGCGAGAGGCATGTGTTGAGAACCTGCTAAGAGCCCCCACCCGCCAGGCAGTCTTCCTAGGAAGGATGTTAGTGAGTAAAATGAACCGAGCGCCCTGGTGTTTACTCTGAATAGTTCTACATAAGGCCAATTTTGAAAAAGTAAGATGGGGCCTGAGGGGTGAATTATCAGAGGCAATCCCGGTTAGACGGGGTGTACGTCAGGGGTGTGTGCTGGCACCCACCCTATTTTCGCTTTATGTCAATGACATCCTGAGTTACCTACTGGGTTGTGCACACGATTCTCCTAAGTTGGGTGGGGATCCGATGCCAGCTCTTTTATTTGCCGATGATACCATTCTGATATCTCAAACCCCCAAAGGTCTACGGGGTATATTATCAAGGACGGTGTTAAACATTATCACCTTTTTAGCAGCAGAAAACTGCTTCTAAAGCGGCGATAATAGGCGTGATAATATGCCCTTGTGAATTCCCATAGAAGCCCATGTTCTGGTGTGGACATGGGGTTCTATGGGAATTTACAGTGACATATTATCAAGCCCATTATCGCCGCTTTAGCGGCAGTTTTCTGCCGCTAAACCGGCGATAATTTTAACGCTGTCCTTGATAATATGCCCCTACAATCCTTACTGAATTCTTTTAATACATATTGCAACGAAAAGGGCCTTGAAATAAATTCTGGCAAAACAAAGTACAGGGCAATAAATCCACATAAGTCTTTTATAAAGAATCTAACTATTAAAGGCCAAAAGTTAGAGTACGTAGACTGTTTTAATTACTTAGGGATAATGTTGGATGCGAAGCTGTCCTAGAAACAGCAGCTGGAAAAAAATAAGATTGTTCAACACCAAAACTCGTTCCCAATAATAAAGATGCATGGGAGTAGTACCTCAAAGGCAATGACTCCTGCTCTGGAGGTCTACAAATATAAAGTACAAGCGGCTTCGTTATATAGCGCTGAAATTTGGGGACCACATTGTAAAAGGACCTTTGAACTGGGAGAAAACAATTTCATCAGAAGGGTTCTGGGGTTGCCAGTGAGAACACCATTAAAACCCATTCTAATGAACTTATATGTTAAACGCACGGATCACCATGCAGGCCTAAGACCCCTATTATTCTGGGTGCGACTCTGGTCAACTCCTGAATTGACCAGTTATAAAAAGGGACTCCAGGAGATTTTAGAAATTGATAAAAGCAGGGGTACTCCGTGGGTAAAACAGGTCTCCTTCTGGTTAGAGGAATTAGGTCTGAAACACTTTTTGGGAAGCTCCAACACAGGTGACCATGTGTAGCAAAAAATGTTAAAAGCCACTTTCTGGACTTACATCCAAAATGATGTGTTATATAGTGCGGGTAATGGCACATTGACATCGAGGTTTCTTCTATTCAAGGGAATAACCAGTTTTGGAACTTTTATGGATGAGATACATCCTCCATTGGCTAAGGCCCTGTATATGAAGTTCAGGTACAGTGTATTAAACATTAATGCAAAAACATCAAATTGGGCAGTAAATAGGAATAGAAATAACAATGAATGCTGTGAATTATGCCAAAACGCATCAAAGGAGAATGATTTACATGTATTATTCTTCTGCCGTGCATATGGCAAACCAAAGTATAAATGGATTAAACCAATTTGCCTCAATCTGAATATCAGAATTTGCATTGAGGCAGAAAGAATACTGAAAACAGATACATCCCAAAAAGTTGTTTTCAGCATTAGTAAGTTCTTATTCAATGTGAGTCTCATAAGAGCTAAAGTGGGATTGAGATTCTAATTGAGCATAAGTTCCCTAAGGCTCACATGCTAAAAGTTATTGACAAAAAAGCAAAGACTAGAGCAAGAGATAATGATTTTATAACAAAGTGTACTGCCCTAGTTAAAAAACGTATGTTCGTAAGTTCAAATTTATGGCCTAAACTCTAAAAATTAATCAATTAATTTGCTATTCTTGGAGATTTTTGGAAAGAGTATGCCTAGTAGAAGTAATGTTGAATTTTATAAAATTATGGACAAGTATGAATTAGATTAAGAAAATACGAATCATTATCTAATTATACTGTTCTCTTAAAAACTTCGAGGCATATTATCAAGGAGGGCAATAAGAGATTATCGCCGCTTTAGCGGACGTTTTCGGGAGCTCAGCGGCGATAGTTCTATCACCCTATTAGCAAGCTGTCGCGACAGCTTGTAGGCGATAGCGAGCGGTTTGGGGCACGCTTTGCATGTCAGCGATATTTATCGCTAATGACATGCAAAGTGGGCGTACCCAACCTGTTAGCGACTAAAAACAGTCGCTAACATCGCTATTGCCTATTATCAACACAGGCGTAGCGATGGAAATATTTGCGCTAACCGCGAATATCTCCAAAAGCTTTGGCCTGCTCAGACCAATTCTTAGCCATTATATTGAATGGGAGGTGGATATTATGGCTAAGACCCTATTGGCATTCATGCGTGAATATCGCTGTATTCTCAGCGATATTCACGCATTTCGCCGCTATCGCCGGATATTTTATCGCTTTAGAGATAAACGTTGCTAATAGCACATTATCTCTGTGATAATATCCGGCGATGCTTGGTGATAAAAAAAAAACTTGCTAAGCCCATTTAGTGATAAATATCGCTAGTTGTTGGTAACATGCCCCATCATGTCTAGATTTTAATTATTTAAATCTTTTAATAGGATCTTTTTGTTTGGTACGTAAAATTTATTGATGATTAGGATTACCTGTCCTTACCTTACTTCGAGTTTTTCCTCCCTTTCCGAAGCTAGCATTGACATATGTATTGTTTGTGTACATTGTTGATGTAACTTTTATGGTTTTATTTTGAACCGAAATAAAGAATAAATGAATGAAATGAATAGTTCCCCCACTACTGCTGGACTGCGGAAGGCGGTGGGAAGTCTGGTGGATCCTGACACCAATATGCAGAAGACAAGTGAATAAGTGAAATCCATGGAGGTTGTCACCACGAGCTCAGTAGTGAAACCCACCAGATGCGACTGGAAATGAAGGAACTACAGGCAGCCCGGAAACGAACAGAACAATGGCTGGATGACTACGAAGGTAGATTTCGCTGCAACAATTTAAGGATAGTTGGGGTCCCTGAGAGAGTTGAGGGACCGGCAGTGGATCTACTCATAGAAGATTTAATTCAGAAACACCTCCGTCCAAAGACCCTATCAAACCATTTCACAGTTGAGAGGGAGCACAGGGTACCATGGGGTAGGCCTAAGCCAGGGGCTCCCCCGTGTCCGATCCTGGCGAGGCTCCTGAAATTCAGAGACCGCAACATTATATTGTAAATGGCTAGATCGAGTCCTCCCATTCAATTTGAGAACAGTGGATTGTCCTTTTTTCTGGACTTTACCTTTGCGGTCCAGAGGCAGAGAAGAACCTTCTTGAACATTAAGAGACAGCTGAGGGACAAAGGAGTTTGTTACGCCATGCTGTTTCTTGCTAAACTGCGAAATTAAGTGGATGGTAAAGCTTGGAGGCATATTAGCAAGGTCCTGAAATAATTATCGCAAAGCGCTTTTAGTGCGAGGATAATTATCGCAGGCTAACGATGGATTCTATTGTGGAGATAGCGTGCTATCAGCAACGCTTATCTCCCAAGCGATAGGAATCCATGCATTAGCTGAAAAACAGTGTGAAAAACAGTGTGATTATCGCTGGAAATCCAGCGATAATCACACTGCTACCAGCGAAACCTTGCTGATAGGGGAGGGTGATTTTAGCCATGTAATCCACCTTCCATTGGATTACATAGCTAAGTCAGGTCCCAAGCAGGCATTAGGAAAGTAGCGTTAACTGTGGTTAGTGCTACTTTTATTAACGCTCTGCTTGTTAGCGTGCAGCTTGATAATTGGAGGAATGTCGGTTAGCGACATTTCTCCAGTTATTTTGGCATGGAACGCCCACTTTGCATCTCATTAGAGATGCAAAGCTGGGCGTTGTTGAAAGGGGCGCTAAATCAGCAAAACACGCGATAGCGTGTCTTTGCTGATAAGGCGATGAAATTATTGCCGCTTTTTGGCCGAAAACAGACGCAAAAGCGGCGATAATCTCATATCGCCGCCTTGATAAAATGCCCCTTGGTTCTTTGATACCCCGGAGGCGGCACAGGAGTGGCTGGAGGGTTGGAGGCCGGTCAAAGAACATAACTCGCGATGAGGGGGGCTCATCCCCACACAAGTCACTGCTTTCAGACAACCGAGATGCAAAAGTGATGGCTGGAGATGCTTTGGTAGGTGCCCGGCTTCATTGGATGATGCACTGGTGGTCATGGCCGACGGATCAAGAGGAAAAGCGTATGCTAAGTGACTCTGTTTGAACTTAACAATGTTTTAGTATTAAGAAAGGGGTATATATAGGAGCAAGTGCATGGCCGCATGGTGAATGTTGCCACCTCCCCCCGATTTAGGAGTTAGCTAGCAGTATAGGGCGCCAGGCACTCTCACTATTGGGATATGGGCAGTTTCTAGGCCCAGAGTGCAGGGAGGCAGGGTGGGGGGGTATTGGGAACCTAGTATTAAGACAGTTCAATTAAGGGACACACAAGTGCAGGTTGCGAAAGAAATGAAGTTGGTATTGCAACTGCAAACGACCGCTACAGGTTCATGATTATTGATAGTGAAAATTGCACGCATCAGGGGGCAGGGGCTGGGTGCGGCCGGGGGGGGCCAAAATTGTATTCAATGTGTGAGAAAAAACTCACACTTCTATCCTGGAATGTAAACAGTCTGGGGGATAAACTACAGAGGGGAATAGTCCTACAATATATTAAAAGACATTCCCCGGATGTGGTCCTGCTCCAGGGAACACATCTGATAGGAAACACATGCAAAGCAATGGACAGGTGGGGCTACCGTCTGGTTGCTCATTCGGGATTCACCTTGGGCTCACGGGGGCCGATATTATGATGTGCAGGTCCTTCTCGATGTCCACTGAACATATATGGACTGATGACATGGGTAGATATGCAGCGGTGTCGGGGAGGTGGGAAGGAGAAACACTGAATCCAGAGGGGAGGCTGATGCTGGGGGGGGATCTTAATTTGGTGGTGTGGGGTAGGTGTGATCGCTGTCCCCTCAGAGATCTGAGACTTGAGCAGCTGGTACTGTCCACCTTTTTGGACTCCATCGGGCTGGTGGATGCATGGCGAATCCGACACCCCACAGATACCCAGTTCACATTCAATTTAGGGGCACACAAAAGTCTCTCCCATATTGATTACATCCTCATGCTGGCAGACCAAGTTGGGTATATCACAGAAGTTAGACACATGGCACAGGGCATATCTGACCGATCTCCAATATGGGTACAGATGGGTAGGGGTGAGGGCCAAGTAGGTAGAATAGCTCCCATAAACCTATGGCATCTGTGTAATCCTAAAATAAGACAGAAGACTACCTCATCGATTGAGTGCTATTTCCAAGAAAATGGGGGCTCCGTGAGGTCGGCAGGCACACTATGGTAGGCATTCAAGACTATGGTACGAGGTCTGGCATTCTCGCAGATAGTGGGGGCTATAAAGGAAAACAATGCAGGGCTAACACAATTGAAAGAGGAGATTTTAGCGCTTGAAGGGGAGTTGCTAGTGGACAAGGGACCGAGCACGACACATAAACATAACCTTGAGAAGGAGGCACACCAAAATGTGGTCACAGAAAGAGCTAAAACACTGCAAAGGGACAACCTAGGTAGGGTGTATGAACAGGTGAACAGAGCAGGAAAACTATTGGCGTGGCTGGACTGGCGTGAACAGTCTAGTCGCCTGGTCACAGAACTAATATCGAATGCGGGAGTGACACTTACAGATACGCAGTTGATTGCAGAAGAGTTTGCCAAATATTATACTAAGGTATATAAATCCCACTCTGCCTGTCCGAGAGAGGAGCAAAGAGCTCTATTAACAGACATTCGGCTGCCTACGCTGCCAGATACAGACCGGACATTCCTCTTCAGCAAACTCACAAATGACGAAATAGCACCTGCTATTAGGGACCTGCAATCCAAGAAAGCCATGGGCCCCAATTGTCTCCCGATAGAACTCTACAAACTAAAGCCCGACAAAATAGACCGTACCTCAGGGCTATGTACGACGAAAGTCGTGAGACTAGCTGGCTCCCTCAGGACCAGCAGATTGCCACAATGGTAGTCATACATAAGGAAGGTAAACCTAGGGAACAATGCTCGTCACATAGACCAATCTCATTGTTGAATGCTGAGGTGAAAATCTTGGCTAAACTGTTGGCCACAAGGCTAGTTGGTGTGGTTTCTGACCTGGTCCATCCTGACCAATATGCATGCATGCCTTCCTGAAATACCTCCTTAAACCTGCATAGACTCCATGGGGCATATTGGAGAGTGGCGACGCTTAGAGAGGCACAGTGCTGATATCATTAGACTCTGCAAAGGCGTTCGACACGATTGAATGGCCCTATCTCTTAGCAGTGTTGGAGAAGATGGGGTTTGGCCCTTGATTTATTGGATGGGTGTGACTGCTGTACTCGGAACCGCTGGCACAGGTAGTGGTGAAAAACAGAAAGTCGGTGATTTTCACTCTAGGAAGGGGAACTAGGTAGGGTTGTCACCCTGTCCCGCTGCTTTTTGCCCTGGCACTTAAGCCATTGGCGAGTTGGATTCGTAGGGATCCGATCATCAGGGGTTTGAAATGGTCAATGGGGGTGGGAGGATTGTACCTCCCTATATGCCGTCAATATCCTCATATACCTGGTGTCACCATGGGCCTCGATAAACAGAGTTCTGGATATATTCACTGTTTTTGGTAGATACTCCAGGTATGCTATCAACTGGACAAAATCGGTGATCTAAATGCTGAGAGAGGGATTCCTGCCCCTGCTCAGGGGATGTGGTGTAGCTAAGGCAGTAGACGGTTTTAAATATCTGAGCATATACATCACAGAAGATCCTAGGTCATATTTTGAACACAACCTTTTGCTGCCACTGCGTAGACTTCGAAGTTATGTGGAACACTGGAAGTCTCTCCCATTGTTCCTGCTGGGCAGGGCAGCTTTATTTAAAATGATGTCCCTGCCCCGCTTCTTGTACACACTGCAAAATGCGCCTGCTCCCGTGCCCACAACTTATTTTACGGAAATAGAAAGTGATCAAAGAGCTCTCCTTTGGATAGGGGGAACACCTGAAATAACGCTCTCTAAACTGGTAAGAAGCTGGTAGGATGGAAGTATTGGACTCCCAGACATCAAAAGATACTATTGGGCAGTACAACTGGCGGCAATCAACCAGGGTACATATCGTACGCGCAGAGACCCAGGGTATCTGATGGATAGGTGGGTTTACCTGGGGGCACATACTCCAGGGTGCTTTACTCCAGGCCTATGAGGCTGAAGCTTACTGGGCCCACAGCACACTCAGTCCATGTCAGGCACCCAGCTCATAAAAGTCTTGGCTGGGATAAGAGAATTATGAGGGCAACCACTCTGTGGGATTCTTACTTGTTGGGCACCCTTAGAAACTCCAAAGGTTTTGATAAGTGTGACCTAATTGGAATATTCAAGGTAGGCGATGCATGGAAAGAGGGAAAGGTGGTTGAGTTTTCCATGCTGCAACGCGGATACGAGTTGGCAGGCTCGGAGATATTAATTTATTATCAGATGAGGCATGCCTTGAATGCATGTATCCCGCCGGAGGATACCCTCCCGGAAGCAACTACACTGGAGGACAGACTCCTTGATGGCTGCATGCTGAGTAAATCAATACCCCTCACCTATCGTAAACGAATAAATCATGCAGTGGATCCCCTTATGCAGCTTCGGGAGAAGTGGGCAACTGAGCTGCTAGAATTGGACGATGAGGACTGAACTGAGGCGCTAGCCTCTCCAAGGGAAGTTGCAATCTCATAGAGACTTAAGCTTATACAATTAAAAATTCTGCATAGAGTATACTTTTCGAGGGCGGCTCTAGTCCGCATGGGATATGGGAGGACTCAGGGTGTAAGCGAAGCTGTAGAAAGGAGGGGACATTCCTACAGATTTTGTGGGAATGTGACATTATTCGTACATTTGGACGAGTGTGCTGAGATGTATGACAGAGGTACTGGGTCAGGAGTGGAGCCTTGAAGCCAAGACATTCTTACTCAATGTAAGAAGTTGGCCTGGCATATGCAGTTCACTAGTTCTAGTGGGCACCTTGCACCAGTCCAAACAAACCTTATTAATGATAGGTTTAAAGACAACCTTTATTGAAAACTAGCCTAGTGGTGGCTATGGAGAGCAGCTTAAGCCTTGAAGGAGTGTAAAGCAGCTTGGTTTACCAGATTATAACGTGCCCGATTCACAGAATGAACTTAAGACTAAATCCTAAACTTACTACTATTTGGTATTCACAGAATGTACTTACTACTTTCGGGATTCACAGAGTGAACTTACTACTTTCGGTATTCACAGAATAGATTTAAGACTACTAACTTTACGTCCAAACTCGGAGGCGGAGCTTCCGGCTTGGGGGCGGAGCTTGTGGCCCGGAGGCGGAGCTTCCAGCTTGGGGGCAGAGCTTGCGGACCGGAGGCAGAGCTTCCGGCTTGGGGGCAGAGCTTGCGGACCAGAGGCGGAGCTTCCACCCCGGAGTCGGAGCTTGCGGCCCAGAGGTGGAGATTACAGCCATGGCTAAAATCCCCACCTCCGAGCCGGAAGCTCTGCTTCCAAGCCGCAAACTCCACCTCCAGGCCGGAAGCTCCGCCTCTGGGCCGCAAGCTCCGCCCCCAAGTCGGAAGCTCCGCCTCCGGGCCGGAATTTCCGGCCCGAGTTCGGACATAAAGTTAGTAGTCTTAAATCTATTCTGTGAATACTGAAAGTAGTAAGTTTATTCTGTGAATCCCAAAAGTAGTAAGTTCACTCGGTGAATCCCGAAAGTAGTAAGTGCATTCTGTGAATACCAAATAGTAGTAAGTTTAGGATTTAGTCTTAAGTTCATTCTGTGAATCGGGCCCGATCTCTTGAATGTTTAAATGAAAGTAGAACCACACAAGGGGCCTCATTTATGAGGCTGTGCGTGACTTTTACGCAGCCGGTGCGTCACTTTTTGTGACGCACCAGCAGCGTAAAAAGTGTGCCTTGTTGCACCATATTTACAAAGTGACGCATCTAGGTAGATGCGTCACTTTGTAAACCCCTGCGCCACATTATACCTAAGCCAGGTATAATGTATGCAGGGGGGGCGTTCTGACGCAAGAAAGGGTCATAGAAGTGACGCAGTGAAATCTATAAGATTTCACTGCGCCACTTCTAGGACACAAATGCGTCAACTTCTTACGCCTGCCTCACAGCAGGCGTAAGACTGACGCAGGCCCTTTCACATGGGGATTGCCCCATGTGAAAGGACACATTGGTGGAGTTGCGTCACTTTTGTGACACACTCCAGCAATGCATCACTTTTGCGCCATACAGATACGTCAAAAATACTGACGTATCTGTAACTCCTTGCTCCATGATGCGTCATACTGTAAATATGACGCATCATTAGTGTCGCAAGGAGGGCGCAGGGAAAAGTGACGCATCGCTGTTTTCACGCAGCGATGCGTCTCTTTTCATAAATGAGGCCCAAGGTATATATAAAATATATGTATTTATTACTAAACACTCTCTAGTCATCTCTTTATGAGATTACAGAGCAAGGTACACAATTTAAACACAATAGAACTTCAGAAACTAGCACAATATATACAGGGCCCCAGGGGAAGACCAAACCATATATTAAGAAAGTGGGATAAGAGCCACAACTTGACTAGACACAGTGCCTAGAGCACGTAGAATCCCTGGGACCCCAAGGAACCGCCCAAGGAACCGCCCAAGGTAGTGACACAGGGACCCACGTGCAGTGCGGGAACACAACCGCGAGCGCCTTTAGCTTCTATGGGGAAAGTCGCGGTTGGAAGTTTAAAGTTTAAGGACACTTAGGAGAGTACTTTGAGCAAACCCCTTTAGACTTAAGGGGTTCTAGGGCCAACACCCACGGGAGCACCAGAGTACTTGAGTTACCTCACCCAGTGAAGCCGGATGCATAGGTGTCAAATGATGTTGGGAATCGTTGTTGATTTCAATGGCGATCTGCTGCAAAGTGCTGCTGCCGTGAAGAAGGAAAGTGTCCGGTGTGAAGATGTGAAGAACCTGGAAGCAGAGGGTACAGAGTCTGCGTCACTTGCCAGTGCCCAGGGGCACGGTAGATGAATGCCCACCGATGTCGGGTGTTTCAGGTGCAAAGAGGTGAAGCTTGACTCTGCAGCCACGAGGAACAGGAGGCGTTGACGACTACCAGGAGCTGGATTCAAGCTGTCCCACAAAGGATGTTGAGTGCTATGGCATCGGTGCTCGAATTGAACACAACAAGCCTTGGCAAAAGCAACCCATGCAGGAAGACAAAAGATGCTTCGGTGTGGACCAGCAAGGTCCAGGGGACTCCTCAAGCAATGGAGAGTCAGGGCACGTCTGGAACAACTAGAGAAGCCCAAAGAAAGTTAAAGTTGCCTTCTCAGGCACCCACATGTCGACGGACAAGGGATCGCAAAGGTAACTCAAGAGAAAACACAAAGGGCCAGCAATCTTCAATGGAAATACTGCTCGGGTTCTGGGATAATAGTAACCCAATGCACAGCTGCAAGGATTGTCAAGAAGCATATGCACTTGCAAAAGTGCCCAGTGTCCAGGTGTTTCGGTTCCACGGTACCCACGAGGACTACCGGTCTCAGCTTTGCTGGGGACTCGAGCCGGCCTCTGGGAAGTCTGGGAACCCAACTCCTGTGTTGCAAAGTCTTCAGAGTCCGGTGTGAGCTTCGGAGATGCAAACCGGTCAGATGCGTCTTTGGTGCCTGACACGCAGGGGAGTAACTCCTTTACTCCAAGGTAGATCCTTCAGTCATCTAGGGCCAGATGTAGGTAGGCTTTTACCGGTCGGTAATGGCCGAATTCGGCCGTTACCGACCGGTAAAAGGAATTTGAGATGTAGGGGACAAATTATTACAGAATCGGTAAATTTACCGATCGGTAAATTTACTGATTCTGTAAATTACTGAATCAGTATTTTTACCGATTCGGTAATTTTGAGATGTAGGTGGGACTCTTCTGAGTCCCACAGGCCTTTAGGAGTTGGTATTTTACCACCCAATCCAATTGGGTGGTGAAATACCGAATCCAGGTGTGCATGCACATCTGTGCATGCACACCTGTGCCATGTGGCACACAGACATGCCCTTAGGGCATGTCTGTGTGCCACATGGCACACATGCCTGTAATTGGGGAGCCAGAGGGTGTCAAAGTGACACCCCCTGCACCCTTGCAAAATTCGGTATTTACCGATTTGGTAAATACCGAATCGGTAATGCCCATTGATTCCTATGGGCTTCAATGCCCATAGGAATCAATGGGCATTACCGATTCGGTATTTACCGAATCGGTAAATACCGATTCCTTCCGATTCGGTAATTGTCAAAACACAATTACCTACATCTGCTCTCCTCTTTTTTACCACTTCTTAAATACCGATTCGGTATGAATCGGTATTTATGAAGTGGTAAAAAAGATTTACCTACATCGGGCCCCTAGTGCCTTGTAGATCGTTGAAGTTCCAGGATTCAGTATCAGAGTTTCATCCAGAAAATCTAAAGTCCTGTAGTCAAGGATTCCTACTTTATACCCAATGAAGGGGTGGGACAAACTCTGCGGGACACACCTATGGGAGGATTTGGAAAGAGGGGTGGCTACACCCATTTATTTCCTTTGTCAAGTTTCATGCCAGAGCAGGGGCTGGTAGCCCCTGCAACCGATTTGAACTGGGCTATGCACAGGGACACCAAATGTGCCCCCAGTGCAGACTTCAAAGCACTCTTGGAGTGTACTCACCCAGCCCCAATACACTAAAGCCTGTCTGGGAAGTGCTGACAGCTCTCGGTGACAGGAAACCTATGGTCCAGACCTACCCTGGGGAGTTTCGTCCAGTAGCAGGAGGCCAGACTCTTGTCTGTGGCTGCAGCATCCGTTTTGTGATGCCAGGGTTCTGGTAAGCTGCTACCCGGAGTACCGGTGTGGCCATGTTTCTCCCTCTAGGAGGGTGGAATCATACCTCCGCCGCCAGTACTGGCAGGGAGGTATGATTCCAAGGTGTTTGACACCAAACACAACATGTTTCCTTGCAGCCATTCCAAAGTTAGCATTTACCACGCGGTTATAATGCACATAAGAGTATATGGTCTGCCTGCATCACAGAACAACCCCGAGAATAGATTCCGAAGGTTGCAGAGGGGCCCTGCTCATGCATGGGCACCCTCTAAAACAAAACCCTGCACCCTGCCTTCAAGATTGATAAGGCCTGCCAAAGGGTTCACTGATTGTAGGCTGTTTATATGTGTAGGGATATGAGGTAGATATAGGGAACCTATATCTAAGTAAGGGATGCATACACCACCTTACACAGGCTGCTGTAGCAGACCTGTTGTGTCATTTTGGAAGTCTGTCTAGGGGTGGCATAATACATGCTGCAGCCACTGGTAGGCCTCTGGGGTACCTATGCCCTGGGTACATGGTGTACCATATACTAGGGACTCACAAGGGTACCCCAGTATCCAATCTGGAGTGCAACTAAAGTACATGGGGGCAACCATGCAGTCAGATTCCACCTTCCCACACTCAACAGATGTGTGCCGACTGACTTAAACACTAAAGAGAGATTGTGGGTTGCCTTGGGATACATGATAGCAAAGCTTAACATTGCCAGACTTTGGAGGGCAAAGGAGGCCCCTGATTTAACATCATGGAAGCGAGACATGGGCTGGTGCATGTTTAGAGAAAAAACAGTATATGTTTCCAACGGAGGTCCAAGGAAATGGTCCAGGGTGTGGTCTAAATGGAACACATATCGCGGAGATATCTGCCCTCCCCCCTGTCTCCCTGCTCTTCCTAACCCTGATGATCAAATGCTGACAGATTAATGTACAACCGATGTAATTGTGAAGTAAATGAATACTATGCTGTTTTAAATTCAACATTATATATGAAAATGTCTGTACCAATGCCTCAATACCATGTACATATGAACCTGCACTGTTATTTTTCGATAAAGAGAGTTATAAAAAATATAAAAAAATTGATCATCTTATCACATATACCCTTCATAGCTTGAGATTCACATTGATTTGGTTTCTCCTGCTAAGAAAGGAAAGTGCCAATGATGATGCAGGAAGCCATTTGGTAAACACTAGCCAACAGGGTCATGATGGTCACTTATGTGAGGCACTTCCTATATTTTTTAATTTTTTGTAATATCCCTTAATGTAGGGTCCACTGGCACAATTCCTTTTTTGTTATACATTTACACCCCAACATATGACCTGACTCTGAGTTGTACTAGAGCATTTTTGTGTCCTGGAACTGACTTGTGTTAGACCGTATAGAAGTGATTATTTGAAAGACTGTAAGGGGTGATTGACATTGGGGTCACAAATAAAAAATGAACATTGATGGACAACAATTTTTTAAAGAAGGTATATCAGGGGGCCAGGATTATGTAAGCATTGAAGCACCAATACAAACGTTTCATCAGATACAAGAAGAGGCATCTTTTCATAAAAGCTTGGGAGATGCTTCAACAGACAATAAAATAAAATAAAGGATACGATAAGAATAACAGGTGCTTTTGGGAATTGGTCAGCTGGGGTTACAAGGGTCCAGTATGAAACTTGGAAACATCCATCACCCCTTCTGATTGAGTCAAGCATTTTATAGCGATAAATGAAGTTGCATATAGTGCTCTGAGGCTCCTCTATCTAAGCTTTAGCGCCAAAGTTGTTCGGCCTTCAAAAACAGCAGTTATGTTTGTGTCTATAGAAAAAACGATACGCTACGTCACTGGAATTGGGGCTTTCCATCCATTGGGGAAGATACAATTCTGATTCTTCTATTTGCCGCTGATGCTGTTTTCCTGTCTAGAACTGAGGGGCATATTACCTAGGGCAAGTATCGCTGCGTTTGCGGCGAATTGTGCAGAGAAAGCGGCGATACTGCTAGAGCCCTATTAACAAGGGCATTTTAGAGCCTGGCGCAAGCCCACTTTGCATGTCGGCGATAAACATCGCTAATGACATGCAAAGTGGGAGTTTCCGCGTCCAACCACATGTAAAATGTGGTTGGAGGTGGGAACACCCTATTTCAACACAAAACACAACCTGAGGGTCTAGAAGGGAGCTATATAGTAATCCCTACGTACACTCTGCTCCTATAAAAGTGAGCAAGTGTATTAAGTACTAGAACTAGCTTAGTGCCTAAAATAGAAATGGAAATACAACCTCACAGATCTATGATCCACCGTGATTGCTTGAATAGACCCATCCAGAGAGAAAGGATTTCCATCAACATATTGTGTAGATCAAATTTTTATCATTTGGTCATCCGGATCTGGCTGGTGTGTCTCTTGATCATTAAGACCATACCAGGCCACAAACTCGTCGGGGTCAAACCCTCAATCACTGTGACGACCACAGAGCTATGATCTAGATGGGAATTAGTGCAGTGCGAAAAGAAAAAGTGGTGTAGATTAAAACAGGATAGAGGAACAATAAGAGTAAACTTTAATCGGCATTGTTCTCTCCCTCATTAAAACCAAGCAAGTGAGGCAGTTTGAACCAAATAACTGCGTCTCAAAAGGCCAACATGTTTCAACCCAACTGGACTAGTACCAAGGGCTTTCGTCAGGGCCACAGTTCTAGATACTCGCTACTGTCTTACAAAAGTGCAAAAAAAAGGATATCGGTGTGCAAATTTAAGATAAATGCTCCTCTGTATCAACTCGGCATGTCGTACATCTGTGTGGAACAAACAACATAGAATTGAATCATAAAGGAGGAAGTAAAACCATAACTAACATCCTAACAGTGATTTCAAACATCCAATTGTACTCACCCATATTGTACAGGGAGTGTGCTTCACCTCTCCTGGAACCTAGCTCAGGAAAAGAAGGAGGTCCTGCTCTACAAAAGGCAAGGAGGGGGTGTAAGTGAAGAGGAAATAGGAAGACTAACTTGTGCTATCCTGGACTCTACAAATATACACACCCTCACTAAATCCCTACCTCTTGGAGGACAGTTAAAAAGTTTCAGAGAAAACCGGGGCTGACCAGGCTCTTGAGCCCCCCGAATATCCTCTGTGCCTCTCTCAAAATAACTGCCAGTATTAAATAGTGAGGTCCCTTACCCTCGAGAAAAAAGGGGAAAGAAAGGCTCCCACTATCATCTAAATGCTGATTAGACAGACAAGAATGCTGCTGCTGCCCAATACAATCCTGGTTGGTAAACCTTTTGCTTCCGTAAACTGATCTGTCCGTCGCGACCCCTTTACGCTCATCTGAGCTCAGTGGGAGGCAAAACACAGTCGTGTATGATGGAACAAATACTGCAGAAAACTGGAAGTGGGCGGGCCTGACAGCATCGATGTCGAAATGCTATCAGGTCGTATAACCTGCAATGACACTGCTCGAATGATAATATTATACAGCAGAGATTGGTATCAGCTTCGCACCATGGTCGGTGTAGATACTACCGAAATTTATTACAAAGATATTTCAAACCAGTGTGATAGCGTAGTCCCGCGAGAAGTTGGAGCGGGACTACCAAGTGACGTCATCCGTCGTGTGCGTGTAGTTCTATGGATGGTGTGCCGTGAAATAAAGTTGTCACCCAGCAAATACACCCAAAAGCACAGTACACTAACTAGAAAGTGTATAATAAACCGAGCGTGGTAGCGACCAACTGGTTCAATCGGTGTAGGCATTTTATTTACTAGCGAAATCTCGCGAGATGTCAGCCGGGACTACCAGATGACGTGGACCGTCTTGTGTGTGTAGTTTTTGGTCCAAAAAGTAGTCCCCATCCACAACGGAATTTAACCAACCAGCAATGGAAACATAGAGACCTGGTCCAAAGAAAACTCCAGTGTCCCCATATATCGTACTATAAATGCAACAGTAGTTCTTTATTGTGCATACAGTTTACAAATTAAATGCATTAGAAACCAGCGTGCTTCTGATATTATTACTATCCCCAGCTAGATAGCCTCATCAATTAACTGGACCCAGTTCTAGTCCATTAGTCTTTACAAAAAAAGAAGAGACATATTCAAATGCCCTTGACAGAATAGACAATTCATTTGAATATCAATAAAACAACTCCACAACGTGCAGGCAAACCACACCGGGGGCTGATGTAATTCAATTTAGAGCTACCCAGGGTATTTCGTCATTCAAACCCAGTGTGTCTGTAGACAATTTAAATATCCATTTTTGCTCTTTTAAGAACAAAAAATGCGATATTTCACTCACATGGGATGGAATATGGGGTTTGTCCAGGACAGTCCAAATGAAATCTGACTCGGAATGGTTGAGTTCCAAGAAATGTTTAGTCAACTTGGACACTGTTTTTTTGCAACGAAACAGACTCTTATGTTCCTGCATTCTGGTTCGAACCTTTCGGGTCATCATACCCACATATTTCCTATTACATGGGCAACTCATTTGATAAATCAAATTGGTGCTGTTACAGTTTGTGAATTGTTTAAGCACCCATGGTCGATCTGTCCCTATATCTAGTTCTACCGTACGTGACGTCTGAGGGCAGTCCGAACAGGACCCACAAGGATGATGCCCTGTCACCGCTGGAAGATCCCAGAGGGTACCCACAGACCTTTTGGGTGTATCCTTAGGACGGGTGTGAATCAACCTATCCCTAAGGCTTGTAGCCCTCTTAAAGGCAAACAAAGGAAATTCAATTTTATCATTGCTCGCATTTAGAATTCTCCAGTGGCGTTTGACAATGCGTTGTATTTGGTTAGACCTTGTGTTGAAAGTACTCACAAAAGTGATATGATCCAGAGGTGGTTTAACTACCGGGAAATCGAATAGTGCGAGACGATTATTGTTAGTTGCTCGTTTCAGCGAGCGTTTAACTAACTGTTTAGGATATTGTCTCTGGATCAGCTGCTGGCTTAGTAAGTCTGCATGTTTTGAAAAAGTTTCTTTAGCCGAACAATTTCGTCTCACTCTAAGAAATTGCCCATATGGCAAGTTGTCTCTAAGGGCTTTAGGGTGTTGACTCCCATACAATAAAAGGGAGTTCCTAGCCATCGGCTTACGAAAAAGTTCGCTTTCAAGCCCAGTGCTGGTAGCGTAAATGAACAAATCCAGGAAAGAGATCCTTTCCTTGTTCAGCTCAACTGTAAAGCGTAGATATTTGTTCTGCATGTTGAGCCATTGGTGGAACAGACTAACGGACTCATGAGCACCTCTCCAGATCACAAGAATATCATCTATATATCTCTTCCACCACCTGATATAGGGGCGGAAGGGATTAGATGTGGTGAGGATATGCTGCTGTTCGAAATTATGGACATACAGATTCGCCAGGCTAGGGGCGAAAATGCTGCCCATACTGGTCCCAGAGGTCTGGAGAAAGATGTTATCCTCAAATCTAAAAAAATTGTCTTTCATGGCTAGCTTCGCCAGAGACATAATAAAGGACACCGGAGTGATGGAATTCAATTCAGTGTGGCATAAGATGTCCCTGATGGTATCTAGGGTCTCGTCTTGCGGAATCGACGTGTATAGTGACTCTACGTCGAACGAGACCAGATAGTCGGTCTCCTTGTCGTACTCAATGTCAGGTAGGGCTCTTAGGACATCGGTAGTATCCTTCAAGTACGTGGGCATTCTCTCCACAATAGGTCTGAGAAAATAGTCCACAAATGCCGATAGTGGCTCAAGGAGAGAGCCTTGGCCAGATATTATTGGCCTTCCAGGAGGTGGTCTCTGGACCTTATGCACTTTAGGCAAAGTGTAAAAGTACGGCATTGAGGGGTGTGCAGTGGCTAAAAACTTAGCTTCGTGATTCGTAATCCACCCTTCACTTAAGGCTTCTTCGATCAAAGTATTGATCTCCAAAGACAATCTCTCCGTGGGATCTGTAGTGAGTATCTCATATGATGTTTCGACACGTAATTGTCGTAGACACTCAGGGGCATATTACCAATGACATGCGATTCTTATCGCTATCGATAGTTAGCGAGAAAATTTTTATCGCCTAACATCGCATGGGAATATCGCCGCAGTAGCGAGGTATTACCAATCCTCCGCTAAGCGGCGATATTTGCCCGGAAATGCGATAAAAGCATGCGATAGAATTAGCGTCACGACGCTAACCCGTCGCACGCTAACATGAAAAAAATTCACGTTGGGCCTATCAGCGATGATTATCTCTAAACCAATAGGCCCAAGGCTACCATATAACGCGTTAGCGGGACGAAAAAATGCCCGCTAAACTGAAAAACGTTGCTAACAATGGAAATTACTGAAAATGATGGTGAGCAGCCAGGGACAAGTGCAGAGGGCAGAAACAACACCCAGGAAGGCCAGGCAGACACCCAGGGAAAGGGCAAGAGGAAGAGGAACCCAAAGTTCACTCCAGATGAGAACCAGGTACTGGTTGAAGAGGTGACGCGACACCAGCAGGAACTCTTTGTGAGTTCCACCGCCACCATGGCGAGGAAAAGGGACATATGGCAGGACATCATGACCAAGGTCAATGCCGTGGGGGAGCGCAAGAGGACAGTGGACGAGTGTAAGAAGCGGTGGCACGATACGAAAAGCAAAACAAAAAAGAAACTGGGAGCAAACCTAAGGGCAGCAAGTGCGACGGGAGGCGGTGGACCAGCTCCACAGGAGGAGCTGGATGAGCTGGAGGAGCAGGTGGCGAACGTCATCAGTGAGGAGACTGTTGTAGGAGTCACAGGCCAGGATTCTGCTGTACTGGAAGTCACACAACAACACCAGGGTGAGTGTCAAACAGGAACAGGTGGAAGTGGGTGGATGGCAGCCACGGCCGGTGGTAGGTGTAACTGCAGGGCGGTGACGTAGGGAGGGGGAGGGGCAGGGTGGGGGGTTGTAATGTATGGATTACGGACTTTGACAGGTAAGTAAACATATAAATTAATAAAATGAATTTTGTTGCGCGCACTGCATCGCATTTGGTGATGCAGTGCACACAACGAAATTCGTTTTATTAATTTATATGTTTACTTACCTGTCAAAGTCCGTAATCCATACATTACAACCCCCCACCCTGCCCCTCCCACTCCCTATGTCACCGCCCTGCAGTTACACCTACCACCGGCCGGGCTGGTGGATGGGCACAGTGGCACTCATGTACCATGCAAGTCATGACATTGCATACCCTCATGTACTGTACAACAAGTCCTGGAGAGCCCTGGTCTTGCTGGCATAGGGACACATCACCAGGAGGATGAGGGCAGAAGTGTCGCTGTTGCACAGTTGTCTCATGATGTCGTCAGTGGCGGACATGAGTTCTGGCAGGGTGCTGTGGACTTGTATGATTCAGGACTGGGATGGGTACAGGAAGTTGTTATCTACCAGGTTTTGGGCCAATTGCATCTTGAGCAATTCCCAGTGATCGGCCCTGGAAACAGGAGCAGGGAGAAATGCTGGAAGCACTTGAGGTCCTTGTGGCCTGGTTTCGGCTACTTGAGGAGGGTGTAGATTTCGTTGTGTTCCAAGCGCCATGGAAATGTTTTTGTACTGTAGTCAGCTCAGATAGCAGCATCTGCCATGTTATATACGTGGTGTGGGAATAGGTGTGACAGGGAGCGTGAGTGGATGGAGTACATAACCTTGTGTATCTTGTTGCTGTTGACATTGGCCTGGGAGGTCAGGTGGCATGCGCTGCTGGTGTACACAGGGGAGGTGGGCCCTGGCATAGTTTGGGTGGGTGTCGTGTTGAAGCTGTCATGGATATCAGCGAGCTAGCAGTGGAAGAAGATGGCTAGTGAGTAGCACTGTTCTACTCAGGGAGTCATGTTGTTGGTGTTGGTGCTGGAGTCCGAGAGGTCCCTTACGATGCAGAAGAGACCCTTGCTCCCGTGTGTGTTGTCATCCAGTTAGGCTTTGAAGGAGCAACCCTTGGCCAATCACAAGAGGTGGAGATGTATGTGTATGGCATCCCTGTGGTCTGCGTGGTTGTCTGGAGTGCATATGGTGACCAATATCCACTCCTGTTTCCGACATCCAACTCTGGATACACACCAGCACATTGGTGAAGGTGGCAGCTGGCCTGCTGGTGTGGGGGTTACAGGGTTCCTTGAGTGGCACAAGTGTGTTGTCACAGTTGCACATACACTGCCTGAGGTGGCGGTCTGCAGCGTTGGAGTTGGTGGAGTTGTTGTGTGGCCTGTGGGTAAGGGTGGTGATTAGCTGGTCTACAGTCACTCTCCTCCTGCAGTGGTGAGTTACCCGTTGTGTGCGGTGGTCTGTGGACTGTACATTGAAGGGGGAATGGATGCAGCACGGTACTGTCCTGTGGAAACAGGTGGTGTGTACTGAAGTAACGTGGGTGCCTGTGTAGAAGGTGGTGTCCAATGTGTGACCAGCGGCGTGGGTGGAAGGGTGGGTGGGGTGACGAGTTGGCTGAGGCTGAGGTTGGCTAGTGTGGCCGACAGGGTTCTGGAGTTGGTGTTGTTATTGTTCCTGAGCTGGAATGTCAGCTCCACGAGGAGGATGTAGTCTGTGGAGGTGAGTGCATGGTTGCAGGCGACGTAGGCGAGGGATTTGCTGAATTGACAATGTGGTCTGGGGGTGCTGGACATGAGTGTACGTCTGAGGGTGGTGTTGGGGTCGGTGTGGATCTGGAAGTGGAGATGTGTGGCAGTGTTGAGGAATAAATCTGCGTGGGTGGTGAGCTTGAGGGTGGCAGTGGTGACCCTGAGGGTGGCAGTGGTGAACTAGAGTGTGGCATAGTTGAACCAGAGGGTGGTGTGAAGAACAAAATGGTGCCAGGTGTGAACCTGAGGGTGCTGTGAGGAACCAGAGGGTGGCGCAGCTAAACTGCCTGGGAGACCTGTGTCTGAGCCCCGTGCAGCAGAACTGCCCCTGAGCCCTCCCAGTGTGATTATATTATTTAGCACAATTGCCGGTAAGCCCTCAGGGTGTGAGCACATATTGTGCCAAGTTACCCCCTGCCCCCAGTACATATATACCTGTAACGCACAGCACGATCATGTTCTTGCACCATGAAGTCTTGTGGCTGGATACTCCATATCTGTGTAGGTGGTACCACCGTCAGTGCAGTCAAAATGTAAAGTCACAACGACCTACACAGCACCAATAAACATCTGTCCCCCTTGGCACAGGTATGTGCATGTACCATGCGTGCAGCACCTGCATGCCACTGCACCCTACTGCCCAGCGCCAGCATAGTCCTGTATGGGGCATTTAAGTATGAGATGGGATATTGTCCAGCAGCAGCTGCATGCGCATGAACACACTGAGCAGGATCTGAATGGCTAGGTACCAACACGCGCAGCAGAGCAATCTTGGACATCTGAAGGATTCTGGGGTCCAGACCCAAACGTATATTAGCATCCATTACTTTCCCAAGCGCCATCCCTGTGAAGCTCCTGTGACAAGGTGCCTGCATTCTCCGCACCTGATGCTCTGCTTGGTCTCTCACCCCTCCTAAACAAGATGCATGTGAACTCCCATAGAAGCTCTCCCTGTTTGGCAAACTCCACCACACACTAGCAGTATGAAACATCTTCTCGGCCGTCCCCACTATAACGTCCAGTTCACTAAAGGGACCTCGTTGCATTATGGTGTGCTGGCAAAGTGACAGCCACATGTGGGCACACATTTTTCAAAATGCTACACAAGTACGCCAGCAAATTTGCAAACATGTGGACTGTCTTGCCATCTAGTGCTAAATAGCAAATTGCTAAGTAGCAGATTTGGCCCATACACAATACATTATATGTAATCTGTCAACCATGCAAGTCAACAGATACCACAGCTAAGGTTTACTTAACACTATACATGCATCCCAGTAACCGGTTGCATCCAAAGTCACACATACAGGGATCACACCACTGATGACCTGAGAAGCATACTATGTGTGAAGACACACACTCAGCAACCAACCTGACACAAATGCAAGTAGTAACAAATTCAAAAATATTTATTTTATGAAAAATTACCTATCTAAAACTACCCTAAACACTAAAACTAACACTATATCTAAAATCCCTACACACATATAAAACTAAACTACACATGTAATACTAACTAAACCCTACTACACAAACTAAAAAACTACATCAACCCCCCACCCAAAGAGAAAAGAAACTTACCCCCAACACTATCTTAACCTAACAACATCTCACTACACTAAACTAACTATACATATTCTAAAACTAATCTACATCTAAATACTATAATACAACTATCTACAACAAAACAAGTCATAACAAGGAGGGAAGGCAGAAGAGGGGTGTGGGGCAGAAGAAGTCCAGATTTACGGAATTCCAAGTTTCTGTCCAATTTCATTCACCCGCCGGCTCAGGGTAATATAATCATTTCTCAGATCCAGGAGCAAGTTGTTGTTCCTGGCCAGCTCCATGAGGATCTTGTTCAGAGTGTCAGCCATTGGCGGCATTGTGGTGGGTGCCCCCAGATCCTGGCTTGTTGTGGTCAGGGCTGGTCCCTGGCTGGGTGCAGCTTGACCCGGCCCCTGGCTGCTGGTACCTGGAATAGCTGCTGTGGTTTGGACCGGAACAGGTGAGGCCACTGTCTTTGTGTTCCTGATTCGGCCAGCCTTGCCAGCAGCCTTGGAGCTCTTTGCTTTTGTCTTGTCTCCTACAATCTCTGGCATCGAGCGCCAGGTCCCATCCTTTCGAGCTGCCGCGTATGTACGTTCCATGGCTCTGTACCCCTTCTTCACCCTGCGGATGTGAACCCACCGTTCCTTAGCCACATTGAATGCATGGGTCTCCTCTGCATTCATGTTGTCTGGAAAAAAATGGAAATGTCAATCCCAAAACAAGGACACTGGGTCATTTGCCTATCATCATATTACTTGGCACTAATCACATACCACATGGGAGGCAACACACATGTGACATCCTGTAACGTCTCAAAGTGACCTGACCACATCATTGACAAGCCCTACTTTCCACAACACAGGCCCTGGAACGTGACATGACAGGCCATGGCAGGTGTGACGTACTGACAAATTAGATGCCAAATGAGACAGTGATAACATGTCACCATTGTGCATCCTGAGAGTGTGCAAGTAGTCCAATTAACATTAGTAGTGTGGCACTACCCCTCCATGGGCAGCACCACCCTCATCTGACCCTGTGACACACTGCTGCTACTGCTGTACGATGCACATGTGCAGACATGTGTGTCTATCTGAAAATCTGTACAGTTCATGTAGTCACTGACAAGACTGGCACTCTTTTACATGGTTGCCAGTGTGGCTGTATGTATATGCCAATGGCAACTGAATATAAGCTCAGCCTACATGCACGGGAAGAAGACCGGGGCACCCCTACCAACAACAGGTTTCAAGAATATCAAGAAAGTTCTCCACAATATTGCAGCGTACATCTGCAGGAAACAGATGCAAAACACGCTATAAAGGCCTTGACAATATGCACCTGAGAAATCACATAGCTGTCCTGGTCATGGGGTTAAGGATCTGTCCTAAGTCGAATGCTGTTCAATGTATACTTGAGCCTGTTGGGCAAAGTTGGGAAATTGTACGGCTCATCTAAGCGTATTGTATGCTGGCAATAACCAGTAACTGAGTACGTGTGGGACAAACAACACTGACACATGTCTCTGTTGTACAAACAGCATGTTTTACATGAGCAACTAGAAGGGCATCAACAAACTCAAACTAAACAGTAGTGAAACAGACATCATTCAGTTTGGCAGCCCTGAGGTATCTTGGTCACCTGAAAGGTGGCAGCTGGAACTGTGCTCCTGTCCCCCTTGCAAACATGTGATCTTAGACCTGCGAATAACAAAACTACATGCCCTGTCCTGGACAGAGGTCGTCAGCCAGGTAATTGTCACCTGCTACGGGTTCATGTGTAAAATATGGAATTTCATCAAATACCATCCTATTGAAGCAAGGAACCCTTTGCTGCAGGGCGTGCCCATCAGCCACACCGATGACAGCAATCCTCAGATTTCATTACTAAATAAAAAAAATGTGTGTTAAACAGCAGACCTTGCTGAATCTGGCAGCCACACTGACTCACAACCTGTCGCCTATAACCCCTTCCACACCTACATAGAAAATACACCACATGCTCATCATGCGGCAGAAAAGGCAGTTTAACAATCAGAGTTGCATGCATGACATCCTGTCTAACCCTGGACCTAAAGACCTCATAAAAGAGAAGAACTGGGATGGGCCAAATAGACCCCTTTGATCCTGGTATAAAACATTCATGACCCAGTCTTGTGTTAGTCCCTCTCAACATGGCTACGCTAGGTAACTGCTCTTGCCCCTTGGCGGTGTAATGAACTTCCCCCTCCACCATTATCCATCTATCAACACAAACTCTCCTGTGAAAGTTGGTAAACTTGACTGTTCCCAATATGTGGTGCAACATTGCCTGGAACCTCTATGGCACAGTTTCATCTGATTTACACTGCAAAAGGACCTTCAAACCTTGTGTGGATGATATGTGATCGATTTATACCTTACACATGACATGACCTTAACCTGGCATGATATGGGAATGTCCCAGGGCATATTAGTAAACCTCTATGTCCGCTTCACTGCCAGTGTACTGCAGATGAAGCGTGGATACCTCTTCTGGCTGGTCTTGATAATATGTAGCCATGTGTGACAATCCTGTAATGATCCCATGATCATTGGCTATTTAGCTATAATCAGTGCTGGATGTCATGCACAGGAAATCAGAGCTGTTGCGTTGTCCTTTCATGGACAAAGTCACAACTTAGATAGATAAGCGTCTAACCACACTCTTATACATATTCTCTGAATGATAACATAACAATACTCTGCACCTTGTGGCCCCGTGACATGCGGAACACACCAGCATTGCAAAACGAGCGTGTGTTGCATTAGTTAATGACATCCATTACATCACACATGGCAATTTACATAACAATTACTCACCAGTGGCTTTTGGGTCCCTGAAACGATCCACGTCACCCTGTGTGAGGGGTCGCCGACCATCTGCGACTGAACCAAATAAAATATGTGTCATTGCATGGCATCCAGAAACGTTACATAAACATGATGAACAACTTTTCTGTCACAGGAAATGCTACATCACTTTGTAGGGGATTCACACATAGTACTAATGACTCTGTGCACTTTGATTGGTATGCACACATGGGCTTGCTAGTGCAGTGGTGGCCAAACCTAACATTACCACAGTCATACATGCACATAACATTTTGGTTATGCCATTTCTAAGACCCATGTCCACACAGGCATCATGTAGAAGTTGTCCTGCGTATGATGGTAACTATGCATTTAGTAAGAGGCAGATACACAGTCCCTTGGGATGTAAGACACTCTGGAGCTGTCAAACCCACACATTGCATAATCACCTGGCAAGGATATATCTACACATGACCCATGTACAAGGACCGTGTAGATACAGTCCTGCTGCTCATGGATTTGAGCATCTGTCATACTGTGTACTGTCCTGCACATAGGTCACACACACACTGGCGCTGCTCAGATATGTACAGTTACACATACTGGACACACACACATCATCCTGCACACAGTCACTGCTCACATCTCTGACTGACTACAGCCGTGATGGTCTCCTAAATGCAAACATCCTCTGTGCCTTGCCACCCTTACTGGCATGTGGTCATTCACCATCACATAGTTATGTGAATGAAAGTGACACACAGAAAACCTCTGTCCCACATCTGGTCTGCATACTGCTAATATGTGTTCACACCTCAATGATAACGTGACTACTCACTCCAACTGTCAAATCATGGAGCTATACAAACAGGCACATTAGCATTGACTACTCGCACACCTACTCTACTGTAGCACACCAAGGGACAGTATTACAGGTAATGGTACATCCCACCAAATCAGCATGGAGGCAAGAGTAAATGTGCACATTGGAAAAAAGACCTATGTGTAGGGTGGGATTAAACACTAACACACTAGGGATGTGTTTGATATGCTAACCATATCCATGTGTATGGGGGGGGCAACACTAGTTGTTTTTAGTTATCCTCACACACCCTAGTGGTGTCATGCTTCATCATTGGGTCACCCCGACTCCTACAGGTCGGGGTGGGCTCAACCACAGTGTTGGGAAGCTCTTATGATAGTGAAGGCAAAGCAGCCACAATCCGGGAAGCGAGACTGTTAATTCCGGTAGGGAGCGTCCTCCAAATAACAGAGTATGCCTAGCGTCCCGCTTACTGAGGTGCCTGAGCCCAACATAATTTTGATGGAGCCTGGCATTTCTCACCAATATTACCACACAAACACGAGGAGAAGCTACTCTTCCCTCGCCACATTTTTAGAGTAGGGAACTCCCCCTCTTTAGCATCCCCACACATAAGGGGGTCACTGAATCTTGCCCTGAAGAAAGTCTGGGAGCTTTATGGCCATACAAGGACTGAAACATGTCGGCACTTCACTAGGGTAATAGGACCATAAAAATAGTAATGGACCACATTTTTCACTCATTTATTTACAACCCAACCAGACCCATGAATAAAGGGATACCAGGGGTCCGATTGAGGTATTTTATATATACCCCTTTGATGTCACTATCATAAGAGCTTCCCAACAATGTGGTTGAGCCCACCCCGACCTATATGAGTTGGGGGGACCCAATGATGAAGCATGACACCACTAGGGTGTGTGAGGGTAACTAAAAACAACTAGTGTTGCCCCCCCCCACCATACACATAGATATGGTTAGCATATCAAACACATCCCTAGTGTGTTAGTGTTTATTCCCACCCTACACATAGGTCTTTTTTCTATGTGCGCTACCTACATTGAACTATCAGTTCTCTCAGTAGGTTTCCTTAGGAGTATTTTTTGTAGTAACCTATTCGCTGGGAGGACGTACTCCATATACCCTCTCAAATCACCCAGGACCTCTGGATTAAGTTACAGTGGTCCCTTGTTTAGCAAGAGTAAATGTGCACCATGGGCCAACTCACATGATGAGCTGCATTTCCCATGCTGTGCACCATGCGGCAAAAATGGCACATATGCATCAGGCATCTGTGCTGTAAATGCAATGCAATGCAGGAGTTGTGACGCATGTGCGGCGCAGCTCCAGCAATGCTCTTGTTGGCCCTATCTTGTCAATGTTGCGTCAATCCTCATGCCTGCTTCAGGCAGGGCAAGAGTGAAGACGCAGCATTGCCATGAAAGTGAATGACAGAAACTTGATATATTTCACTCTGTCACATTACAGAGGTGTTCCTGTGTATGAATGCCCTCCCCTGCGCCAGAACGCACCCTAAAGGTGCAGAGCTTTACAATGTGACGATTCTCCCAGAATTGTGATATTGTACATACCCTGCACCATGTCGCAAAACCTGAACTTACGCTTTGACACATAAGTAATGCAACTGTGCCGCAAAAGAACCCCAAGTGGCTTGTAAATCTGCTAAAATGTGCCTGGAAGTGGGAGTCCAAATTAATCTTAACAGAAGCGAATCATGTGCAAATCACATTGGGACCTATGTATCAACATTCCGTTTAGCGATTACTAAATAGCGATTTAGAAGGATTCGCTAATTAGCAATTGCTAAATGGTAAGTATGTAGGAAAATGCTTATTGTTAGCGATCCATTAATATTCCTAAATTGCGAATAGCAAATTGCTAATCTCAAACTTCCCAATCATTTCTATGTGGCAGGAGGCCCATAGGAATTAATGGGAAATTATCGAATAGCAAATTGCTAATTGCAATTTGTGAATATTTTCTAGGGTGCAGGTGTGTCATAAGAACACCCTGCTGCACCCGTGAAAATTACATGTGTGCGTATATGGCGCACATACATGCCCTAAGGGCATGTATGAGCGTCACATGGCACCTTTTGATGTTTACAAAAAAGCTACATTCTAATATTTCTCTAATTACCACCAACTAGAAGTAGGTGGTAATTTGTGAAAACTTAATGGCTATTAGGAATGTTATTAGCCTTGATACATTGCATGTAAGGAATTGCTAAAGTAGCTATTCCTCAAATGCTATCGCTAAATAAGGAAAGGAAAAAGTAGGGAATCCTTACTTTGCACCAAAAATGTCTCATAAATACCATTTAGCGAAAAAGGGTTCGCTGACGCCGGAAATCAGCGAATGTCTGCGTTACTGAACACATTTTGGCTTGATACACATGGCCCATAGGGAAATGACATTGTCATCAACACTTAGTTACAGTTTCACAGTAACGAGTCAGCATGTACATGCCATACTCACATGTCACACACGTAACTTACTTACATTACAATTGAATATTAAAGTGAAATTATGGCTTTTAGACTTACCACCCTGGATGCCTGGCATCACTCCGGTGTAATCCAGGAGGTCGGCCTCCCGCGCAGTCATGTCTTGCCAGCGGTGCTTCCACTGGTGCACGGAGCGTGCAATCTGAAAGTAGTGCTCCATTTGGAGCCTCACACACTCCCAGCGCACATTCCGTGCCCCCACAGCATACCCCTGCAGGATCCGCCCCCCGCCTCCAACATATTTGGTAGATAAAACTTCATCATCCACAAAAAAAACCCCAATGCCTCCTCACTCATCCTCCCTGACCTCCCAACAGCAGGCATCTCCCTGAGCCCCGTAACCCACTTAAAACTAATAAATAAAAACCCAATTAACTAACTAACTATATAAAAATACTAACTAACCCCTAAATAAACTCTACAAAACAGAGGACACTAGACACTCAAACTGTGTAAAATACAACAAATACAACTTACAGACACTGCAGACAAACCAGAGGACAGTAGACACACAAACAGTATAAAATACAACAAAAAGTATTAAAAGACACTTCAGACAGGACACAGCACACAGCACCACTCTCCAAAACCAACTTCCAACACACCAACCACCATACACCTCCTCCACTCAGCCCATGCACCAGCAATGTGCTGAAAAGAGAAAGTGAAAGTAAAAACCACACCCATGTGACAGGAAGCAGTAATACACCACTTCCTGTGTTAGCTGAAAAAAATTCCGACTTAGCGACAAAATTATTCGCTTTAGCGACGAAAATCGTGACATTAAACGTTGCTGTGGTAGTTATATACAAAATCGATCGAAATGCGAGTCGTTTTTTTGAATTGCGACGAAAATATACTCGCTAAATGTCGCAAAGCGACAAAATAATAATATTGGCTAATAAATAGCAGAAAACATAGGAAAAATATTGACAATATTTTTAACACAACCAATTTTTTTTAATGATTAATAGGTGTAACCACAAATGACAATATTTATTTAATTAGAAAAATAAATATACACAAGATGTAGGGGTCAGGGAACGTGATCATGCACAGATTTCCTACAGGGAAAATATTAACAAATAATGCTACAATACTGTTTCATCATGGTTCTGTTGAAAAGTATGGCAGGACGTTCAATGATTCACGTCAAAATGCATTTAAATAGACGGTAATGGTCCAAATCTTAGTTTTGCCTCTACATGTCATGCATTGCGTGATAAGTGAAATACCATCATGCAGACGTAGAAAGGCAACACACAATAGGGGAGATCAGCACACCACAAACCATACATCATGGTGCAGATTTACTAGTTCCTTGCACCCCTGAAAGTCAGCATCAGCGTAACTTTTTGTGCAGCTGCTGTGGCGCAATCCATGTGCGGCATATGTGCTGCAAAGGATACCCAATGCTGTGGCAAATCCTCAAGGTCTTGCCTCATAAAGAGATGTAACATCACTAATGGCTGCCACCGGGGGTGGCACAAATGCACAGGAGGTAGTGTACTGGCGTTGCTACGCGTCATTCCATTGGCTCATGTAATGTAGAATGATACCAGCCACTCACTCTTGGACCAATGCTGCGTCCTATCCCTGCACTTGCTTTCAGCATGTGTGATGCTTCATGCAGGGCGGTTGTGGGGTCACATGGTGCTTTCATTGATATCCGTGTGGTAATGTACATGTCTTGGGCCTCTGGTGACGCAGGCTCGCACTGGTCTAGTGTGTGATTGTAGCCGAGGCCTCATGTATATCCCATGGTTGCTTCGTTTGCTCTGGGCTCTTACTGCCTTTGTACCTCCTGAGGATGTTGATGTTCCGGTCACACTGTGTGATGGTGGTGTGAAATGCCATATGTGTGCGTTCCCACCAATTGCACATGTTTTGTGGATCCTGCTGCAGGTCATATCGTGACGTCAGTGGCCGGCGACCGCGCTAACGGTGCCGGGAATTGTAGTTATATATCTCTAAGTGTGCGATAATTTTGTCGTTTAAAATAGACTCATCCTAATAGTTTGTTGCAACCTTTTTGGGGCTTTGAAAATCCCTCTAGTAGTTGATGGCAAAACTATAATTGTTAAACGTCTCACCAATCATTATTCTACAAGTTGCGTCACTTTTGTGACACACTCCAGCAATGCGTCACTTTTGCGCTTACAGATACGTCAGAAATACTGACGTATCTGTAACTCCTTGTGACATGATGCGTCATACATTAAATATGACGCATCAGGAATGTCGCAAGGAGTGCGCACTGATAAGTGACGCATCGCTGCTTTCACGCAGCGATGCGTCACTTTTCATAAATGAGGCCCAATGCTTGTAAATATCACTCAACAGGTTGCTCTGCTGATGCGTCACGCAGCGTGACACACTGGTGGGGCAAGGGGCTTGTAAACTGCCTCCCTGTGCCTGAGTGAGCATCAAACCTGCCTGCTCAGGCCAATCCTGATGCTGCTCTCATGCTTGGTAATAGCATACGAGCAGCGTCTGGATTGGATGTGGAGTCTGTGATGGTTTCTCACGGACTGCTGGGAGCAGAGAAGCATAGAGGCGTCAAGCAGCTGGCAGCATCAGGTAAGTCTTTTTTGTATTTCTTATTATTCAGCCCTACAGCCACTTTAAAAAAAAAGATAAATAATTTTTAGTAGCTTCATTAAATAGACCTTAGTGCAATAGTGACAGGCATTTCATACAGATCATAAATGATGTGCACTACATATACAGTAATTTGCTTTAAAAAGGTTTGGGCCTCGATCTTTTTGACTATATCATTTTTATAGCATAAACGCTGCTTCTGTTGCCTATCTTCTAGCCCCTTCAGTGCTAATGACGGCTCCTGCTCGTCACGATTCCAGTAGGGAAGGTGTTGGTACATTCCTTATGTTGGAGCGCCATCTAGAGCAAGTCCGGTAGATAATGTGTTTGCAATAGTAGCGCGCAATGCTTTCCAATGGGGCGACCAGATTGCCGGGCTGACATGGAAGGCCTGAGGTCCAGGGGAGGGCGGCCTCCCCATCCCGGGCGCTGTCCTTGGTCCTGCTGCGTGGCAGGGTGCCCGGGACGGGGTCCTGGAGGGCCCGGGGAGGCTTCCCCCTGCGCCTCCGGGCTTGGGAGCCCAGGCTGGGTCCAGGGGCCCGGCCGGGCCCCGGGTCGGGTGCCACGGCCCTGGGCCCTGTCTCCCAGCCTGCCGCACTGCCAAGGGCCCGGAAAGGGGTTCCGGTGTGCCCGGGGAGCCTCCCCTTGCTTGGCTGGGTTCAGGAGCAGTGGCTAGGGCCCCTGAGGGCCCGGGGAGGGCGGCCTCCCCACCCCGGGCTCTGTCCTTGGTCCTGCTGCGTGGCAGGGTGCCCGGGATGGGGTCCGGAGGGACCGGGGAGGCGTCCCATGCACCTCCGGGCTTGGGAGCCCCGGCTGCGTCTAGGGGCCCGGCCGGGCCCCGGGTCGGTTTCTCCGGCCCTGGGCCCTGTCTCCCAGCCTGCCGCACTGCCAAGGGCCAAGGAAGGGGTTCCGATGTGCCCGGGGAGCCTCCCCTTGCTTGGCTGGGTTCAGGAGCAGTGGCTAGGGCCCCTGAGGGCCCGGGGAGGGCGGCCTCCCCACCCCGGGCTCTGTCCTTGGTCCTGCTGCGTGGCAGGGTGCCCGGGACGGGGTCCGGAGGGACCGGGGAGGCGTCCCATGCACCTCCGGGCTTGGGAGCCCCGGCTGCGTCCAGGGGCC